>NC_138780.1:45704440-46156940 GCF_965119305.1 Pelophylax lessonae | reverse complement strand
CTGAGTTTTGTGTTTACATGAACTATTTGCCACTGATTACTCATCCATAGCATTATTGTGTTCACTGATTGTTGTTTTTCCCCAGAGGTTATCACCCCTGTAGGGTGTTTATTGCTAGGTTCTCATTATTTGTTGTAGTCAGCAGTGCAGCACCAATTCATTTGTCATTTGGTCATTGTGGTGTGGGGTCACTATTGGGGTGTCTGCAGCAGCTTTCTACAAAGGTGGTCCAAAAATCACATACCATCAACTATGAGCAATGTGTAATACAGGCGTCACTGATGTGCCTTCATGATGTCATTTTCCTGTGTTGATAATTGCTGTGTTTTGTTATAGAATATAAACCCTGTGACCTTCTCCTAATAACACCCCTGAGGAAAGGATTGAACCCTTCCTGAAACGCGTCGGGTATATAGAGAAGGCCCTGTCACCAACATCTGCATATTCTGTAACAAGTCAGCTGATTACAATTGATGACTTTGTTTTTGTCATTTACACTGACGGTTCAAGACTTTTTATATGGATATAACAAATACATTTCATGTTTTATACAATACAAGTTTATCTTTTTCCAGTTTCCTTTAAAGTCCCACAAGTATTTGGGGGTTACTCATCTTTTTTCTGCATGAACAAAGGGATGTTGGCAACAACTATATATGGATTTTTCTGGTGGTTTGTTTTCTAGATTGTACTTTTTAAGATTCAAAATATTTTTATTATTTGAGTTCACTTGTTGGAGATCGCACCCCTGGAGGGTGTTTATTGTTCCTTTTATTGCCATACATTTGTACACACTTTTGATTTTCATATTTTGCTGCATGTGTAATTTGGTGGGGTTTCATATCTGGAGGGTTTTTACCCGTTTGTATAGTAACTATTAAAGTGGAAGTAAACTCCCATACATGAATGTTACCCATAGGCAGTGTACATAACTCCTAACCATGAACAGTTTAGGAGATATTTACTGTACATGAAGCCGGTGACATCACCAGCACATGCGCTCTGAAGGAACTGTCACAGGGACCGTTCTTTCAGAGTCCTGTGCTGTAAATGATGCGCATGCGTGGGAGTGACATCTTTGCGCCTTCGGCCAGTCACACAGCTGGGGTCCAAAAACACAGAAGGAAAATGGGAAAAGATGGAAGCCCTGTCAGCGGTGACAGCGCTCCACTGGAAGTGCTTCGTTCTAAGGTAAGTGTCACATAATGTGGCGGTATGGGATGCACACTAGCACATTATAACTTTGCCTCGCAGGTTAAAAAAAATAAAACATGCCAACAGTTTACTACCGCTTCAATATATGTATTAAGTTTTCTGTACATTAACTATTTGCCCCTGATTACTCATCCATAGCTTTATTGCGTTCACTTATTGTTGGTTTTCCCCAGGGAGAATGACCCCTGCAGGGTGTTTATTGCTAGGTTCTCATTATTTGTTGTAGTCAGCAGTGCAGCACCAATTCATTTGTCATTTGGTTTTTGTGGTGTGAGGTCACCAGGGCTTTTTTTCAGCGGGAACGCGAGGGAACGCAGTTCCAGCATCTCCAGCACTGAATTTATGTAATGGGAAGGGGTGCTGGGGTGTGCTGCAGGGTCTATTGATTGAGGGATCTATTCTAGCTGGAGGGGATCTAGTTTTGCAGGGGGGGGTGCTATTGTTTCTGGTGGGAGACCTACTGTTGCTGGGGGTCAGTTGTTGCTGGGAGAGTTCTGCTGTTTAGGGAGGGGTCTATTGTTGGCTGACAGAGAATCTATTGATGCTGGCTGTGGGGGGATCTGTTGTTGCTGCCGGGAGTCTATTGTTGCTAGGGGAGACATTTTGTTGCAGGTGGTCCATTGTTGTTAGGGGGATCTTTTGTTGCAAGTGGGAGGGGGGGGCTATTATTACTGGCTGCAGGGGATCTATTTTAATATTTTTCTTGTTATCAATACCCAATTCCATACAAATTACTCAGCATCACAAAATATGTGTTTTGGTATTCTCTTCTAAAAGGGCAGTACTGGGAGGTGGGTAGGGGGTGGAACCAAGGAATGGTGCTCGGAGGAGGGTGGGGGCGGTAAAAGGGGTCACCCGGAAAGGGGGAGTTCCTGCACCTATTTTATGAGAAAAAAGTCCTGGGGGTCACTATTTGGGTGTCTGCAGCAGCTTTCTTCTTTTCTTCTGTTTGTATTTGTCTGCTTTGGTGTTGGCAGTGAGTAAGCTTCCTCTCTGCTATCTGATATGTATAATGCTTTTTTGATGCATTTCAGTGCGTTTTCAATGCTTTTTTTTTTTAAGCATTTCCAGATGCACTCCAGATGTTTCTTTTTGCATTTTGTTTCCCCTGTATTGGGGTCCGATGCATTTTTTTGATGCTTTTTAGCACATTCCAGTACAGTTCTGTGCAGAAAAAAAGCAGCATGATGTACTCTTTGCTCTGGGATGGAAAAGCACTGGAACGCACTGCACTGGTGTGAACAATGCCATTGGAACCCATATAACCGACTTCCCATGCTTTTATGATTCAGAAAAAAAATCAGTGCAGTGCATGTGGTGTGACCTGTCCCAGAATATTATTCTCTCAGTCAGTCCTGTTATACTCACTTTAATTCCTCTATCCGGCTTGTTGTCAGAGCTTCCATCACATCCCTGAAATGAGGACCCTCCAGATTGTTCCCATACAGGGTCAGTGTCCTCAGTGTCTGGTTATTTCTTATTCCAGATGCCAGGTGGGGACAGGAACTGTCTGTCAGGTCATTAGAGGACAAACTGTAGAAGAAGAGAAGAATGTTACCAGAAAATGAATTTCTCCCCCAGGCATGAATGTAACTATTCTCTACATACATGGAACTCATTTCTCTTTATTGGAATCATTTATATTAAATCACTTTATAAACTCCAGGAAATCGAATTTTATAAGAAAAATGTTGTAATGGAGTAGACCCCCCAATATTGTCCTCCATATGTAGAGACGGTGATATCTCCATACACAGGATAAGCACAGAATACCACTGACATGACTCGTATTGTGCTATAATCTCCTTGTGTATGAAGCATGAATGGTATCAGCAGACAGGGTGAGGCCGCAATCAGCATTGCTAGTGATTGGACGGAATGATTTCTATCTGATTTTTTTGACAAATGAAATTGGTGCTGCACTGCTGACTACAACAAATAATAAGAACATAGCAATAAACACCCTGCAGGGGTGATAACCCCTGGGGAAAACCAACAACCAATGAACACAATAACGCTGTGGAATAGTAATCAGTGGCAAATAGTTCATGTAAACATAAAAATCAGTACATATAATAATAGTTACTATATAAATAAGTAAAAACCCTCCAGAGATGTAACCCCACCAAATGAAATATGCAGCAAAAATATAGTAATGAAAAGTGTGTACAAGTGTATGGCAATAAAAAGAACAATAATCAATATTATTATTATATCAATACTCAACTAATAAAACTATTTTGAATCTGAAAAAGTGCAATAGTGGAAATTCAATCTCATCAAACTATAAGGCTCGGTTCAGATTTGTGAATATGCAGCGTGTTCCCGCATCGCATCCGCACATCTGGCAGTTCACACTGTCATATGCGATACGCAGGGGGTGTCAATTAAATGTTAAAGACACCCCCAGTTTGATCGCATATCGCAGTGCGATCTGCAAGTACGCACAGAATCAGATCGCACAAGTGTGAACCACTGCGCGATCCGATTCTGAGGCGGCTCAAAAAATGCCTCATGTGCGTGTTTGCTGCGGATGCGCTGCAAATTCAGCCATTCAAAGTGTATGGCTGAACTCGCATCCGCACAGGAGATCGCATGTAATGAAGGAGCAGTGCGCTCCAAATTACATGAGATCAGTGCATCCGCAATAATGTGAGCCGGTACTAAATGTAATTTCATAGTAATAAAGCAAGCGTGCATTATAAAAAGTCCAAATGTGTAGATGGGGTTACTTCGGGGTGGATTTACTAAAGGAAATAGACTGTGCAAATGCAGTTGCTCCAGAGCTTAGTAAATGAGGTAAAGCTTCATTTTGCAAAGAATACCCAATCACATGAAGGGAAATAAAAAACAGCATGTTTGCTGTTTACACCTCATTGGATGATGGAAGTCTGCAGAATTTCTGCTCATTTACTAAGCTCTACACTTGCACTTGCAAAGTACACAGTCTATTTCCTTTAGTAAATAGGTAGTTAATCTATCTGATTTCCCCCTTAAGGAACAACATGTTAGGTTACTACTAGGGTTGAGCGACGGTACGAACACGAATAATACGGACTGTATTATTCGTGTTCGTACCGAATAATTGGATTTTTGTTACCCGAACACGGACCCGAAAACTTTACTGTATATTCGAGTAAAAATCTGTGTTCGGTCATTTTATTTCCAGGTTTTGTATGCATTGGCGCGCTTTTCATGGCGGGCTTTCAACAGCCAATCAACAAGCGTTTAACTGGTGTGCCTTAAGCCATCCCAGCCATGCCTACAAATGTATTAGTAGCTGTGATTGGCCATCTGAAGCATGTGACCAAGTCTTTATAAGTTCGAGCCAGCGCCGCTGCGTCATTATGCTGTGTAGTTCAGGGACAGAGCACACATCATACGTGCTGGCTGCTGATTAGGGACAGACAGGCAAAAATCATTTGTGTCTGGATAGAATTGAGGGACAGGTCGGAGTGTGTTAGGCAGGGCGAGTTGTAGGGCATTTTAGGGCGAGGCTGCTGATTTTTAGGGTCAGTGTTCTACAATCGATTTTGCTGTGTGGGGGGGGTTTCAGTGACCGATCTTATCAATCCTTTTAGGGAGAGGCTGGAGATAGGCAGGTGTCAGTGGTTAGGGTTGCCAACTTTCTGAAATGGAAATAAGGAACGGGGGAGGGGGCAGGCGGGGGAGGGGCAGGGCGGGGGTGGGGCAGGGGCGAGGCGGGGGATGTTTTTTTCAGTGCAAAAAAGATCAGTTTGGTTGGCTGCTTTCCTGGCTGGTACCAACCAAATAAATACAGACCTGTATCGGGAAGTGACAAAATCCTTGTAACCTTAGATTTATTTCCTCCTTCTCCTTTGTGCATTGCCAACCCAACCTGATAGGATTATGGGAGAGCCGAGGAAAATAGGTGCAAGGTGCACATACATACATACATATATATATATTATACACACACATACATATTATATATATATATATATATATATATATATATATATATATATATATATATATATATATATATATATATATATATATATAATATGTATGTGTGTGTATAATATATATATGTATGTATGTATGTATGTGTATATATATATATATATATATATATATCTATATATATATATATATATATATATATATGTGTGTGTGTGTATATATATATGTGTGTGTGTGTATATATATGTGTATGTATTCTAGCGCCAAAGCTTACATTTAGAGGGGAGGAGAGGGGGATGGCGCTGCCAGAAAGGATGGAAAATCCAACAATATCCCGGGCTATTGTGAAAAAGGTAAAGTAAGTATATAATTAAATTACATGTAGAGGCTTGAAATATGAATATATCCCTTTTCTTTGCTCGCCTCAACCTTCCTTTCCTCTGCTCTTCTCCCCTTTTCTTCAGTTCTGCAGCTGCTTACCTTTTTTATTCTCTTGTGTGCGACTGGCAGACTGGCAGAATTCGCTTTCTGCAGCAGCAGGTACCGTACTACGGGCGCCGGGCGGGGAAGGGAGGGGTTGCGCCGGCATTGCGGAATTGTTATTGGCCTGAAGGCGGAGAGGGGAGGGGTCGGGGACGCGACGCACAGTCAGTCACAGAGACAGTGAGTGTAGTACTACGGACTGAGTCACGAACAACAACAAATACCGTCCGCGGAATACGGAACAAAGTGCGTTCCTTATCAGTTTCATACGGAACAGCACTTGTCTGTGTAAAATACGGGACGATTCCGTATTTTACAGAACGGTTGGCAACCCTATCAGTGGTCCACATCGATTTTGCTGTGTGTGGGGTGCAGTGAACACAATCTTTTTTGCCCACTGAGGAGGAGGGAGAAAAGTCTTTTTCTATCAGTCACTGTGTGCAGCGTTTTTCCTTCAGTGCTGTGCTGAATGTGATAATACACTGCTGTGTTCACATGTGCTATTATTGAGAGATTTCAAAAGTTATACATTTTTTTTCTATTCCACTATTCAATATACACCCTTGGGTTAAAAAATATTAAATTGTGGTATAGTCTGTACTAATCTAGTTAAAAATTACAAACTTAAAAGGGGAATTTTTTTTTTCCCTCCATAGCCTGCAGCAGAGCTGAATGATATAAGACACTGCTGTTCACATGTGCTATTGATAAATCACACCAATTTTATATCATATTTTCTATTCCGCTATTCAATAAAAACCTTTGGGTATAAACAATTAAATTGCGGGATAGTCTGTGTTGGTACGTGTGAGATACACCTTTCCAATTTTTGGGGTGCATCTCATACTTCTGAAGATTTGAGGGTGCTGCCTGTTCCGAACTCCTCCTACTCCTCATCCTGCCTTTGGGGGTACAAAAAATAGTAATTGGGGCCTAGTCTGGTTCTGTACGTGTGAGATACATACACTTTTTTTGATAATATTTTCTATTCCGCTATTCAATAAAAACCTTTGGGTATAAACAATTAAATTGCGGGATAGTCTGTGTTGGTACGTGTGAGATACACCTTTCCAATTTTTGGGGTGCATCTCACACTTCTGAAGATTTGAGGGTGCTGCCTGTTCCGAACTCCTCCTACTCCTCATCCTGCCTTTGGGGGTACAAAAAATAGTAATTGGGGCCTAGTCTGGTTCTGTACGTGTGAGATACATACACTTTTTTTGATAATATTTTCTATTCTGCTATTCAATAAAAACCTTTGGGTATAAACAATTAAATTGCGGGATAGTCTGTGTTGGTACGTGTGAGATACACCTTTCCAATTTTTGGGGTGCATCTCATGCTTCTGAGGATTTGAGGGTGCTGCCTGTTCCGAACTCCTCCTACTCCTCATCCTGCCTTTGGGGGTACAAAAAATAGTAATTGGGGCCTAGTCTGGTTCTGTACGTGTGAGATACATACACTTTTTTTGATAATATTTTCTATTCCGCTATTCAATAAAAACCTTTGGGTATAAACAATTAAAGTGCGGGATAGTCTGTGTTGGTATATGTGAGATACACCTTTCCAATTTTTGGCGTGCATCTCATACTTCCGAGGATTTGAGGGTGCTGCCTGTTCCGAACTCCTCCTACTCCTCATCCTGCCTTTAGGGTACAAAAAATTGTAATCGGGGCCTAGTTTGTGTTTGTACGTGTGAGATACACCATATTATAAAATTTTTCCTATTCCGCTATTCAATATACACCCTTTTGGAGTGTAAAAAATTAAATTGCGGGATAGTCTGTGTCGGTACGTGTGAGATACACCTTTTAAATTTGTTTGGCGCATCTCCTTCCACTGCCAAGGATTGCAGGGCGCTTCAGTTTGCCTCCTGTTCCCAACTCCTCCTACTCCTCTTCCTCATCCTCCCTTTAGGGTACAAAAAAATTTAATCGGGGCCTAGTCTTTGTTTGTACGTGTGAGATACACCGTATTATAAAATTTTTCCTATTCCGCTATTCAATATACACCCTTTTGGAGTGTAAAAAATTAAATTGCGGGATAGTCTGTGTCGGTACGTGTGAGATACACCTTTTAAATTTGTTTGGCGCATCTCCTTCCACCGCCAAGGATTGCAGGGCGCTTCAGTTTGCCTCCTGTTCCCAACTCCTCCTACTCCTCTTCCTCATCCTCCCTTTAGAGTACAAAAATTTTTTCATCGGGGCCTAGTCTGTGTTTGTACGTGTGAGATACACCGTTTTTTATCCTTTTTCCTATTCCGCTATTCAATATACACCCTTTTGGGGTAAAAAACATTAAATTGGGGCATAGTTTGCATATATGACTGTGAGATACACCCGTACAATACTGTTGTTGTTTTGTTCCGCTATTCAATAAACACCTTTCTAGGGCAAGATCATAAATTACAGAAATACGAGGAGACCATCAAATAGGGGCCGTGGCCTGGGTCGTGGTGCTGCTGGTAGAGCTCCTGTTGCAAGGAGAGGACGTGGTCGATCTGTGCCAGCTACACGCACAAGTGAAACACCTTCCTCAAGTGTGAGCAAGCGACAGAACCTGCATCAGTATTTGGTAGGGCATCATACGCCTCTAGAAGTGATGAGGCCAGAAGAAGTAGAGGCGATAGTAGATTGGTTTGCTGCTGACAGTGCCTTCAGTTCCTTCACATTGTCTCCCACCCAGTCTACTGCAGAAAGGTCAGAGTTGGCACCTGCAGCCGATGTCCAACCGTCTTTCACCTCACCCCCTTGCAAATCAGGCAAGCAGTCTGAGCCCAAAGCCATACAGCAGTCTCTTCTTATTTTTGATGACTCTGTCAGCAGGGTTTCCCAGGGCCATCCACCTAGCCCTGCCCCAGAAGTGGAAGAGACTGAGTGCAGCGATGCCCAACCACTTATTTCTCAAGATGAGTACATGCAAGGGCCATCGCAGCACGTCTCCGATGATGACGAAACGCAGGTGCCAACTGCTGCGGCGTTCAGAATTGTGGAGACCGACAAGGAGGGCAGGGGTGAAGATGATGTGGAGGACGATGAGGTCCTCGACCACACATGGAATGAAGGTCATGCAGGTGACATGAGTAGTTTGGAGGAAGAGGCGGTGGTCGCACAGAGCCACCAGCACAGCAGAAAAGGGAGCAGGGTGCAGAAGCGGAGCAGCCGTGCCCTAGACACTACGCCTGCTACTGCCCAACGCAGCAAGGGAACAAGCGCAGCAAAGCCAGCTCAAAGGAGTTCTCTAGCGTGGAAGTTCTTTAGAAAATGTGCTGATGACAGGACACGAGTGGTTTGCACCCTGTGCAATCAGAGCCTGAAGCGAGGCATAAACCTTCTCAACCTGAGCACAACCTGCATGATTAGGCATCTAAGTGCAAAGCACGAGCTGCAGTGGAGTAGACACCTTCAAAACCAAGAAACGTCTCTGGCTCATCCTGCTTCCTCTTCTGCTGCAGTCTCGGCCGCTCCATCCACATCTGTAGTGATACCGGCACCTGCCACCCCGCAAACAGATGATCTGTCAGCAACACCACCACCTGGGTCACCAACCATCTCCACAATGTCCCGTGGAAGCGTTCAGCTTTCCATCTCCCAAACACTTGAGAGGAAGAGGAAGTACCCCCCTACCCACCCGCGATCCCTGGCCCTGAATGCCAGCATTTCAAAATTCTTGGCCTTTGAAATGTTGTCATTCCGTCTGGTGGAGACGCACAGTTTTAAAACCCTTATGTCGGTGGCTGTCCCACAGTACGTCCTGCCCAGCCACCACTACTTTTCCAGGCAAGCCATCCCTTCCCTGCACAACCAAATGGGAAAAAAAAAAATCAGATGTGCACTGCGCAACCCAATCTGTGGCAAGGTCCACCTAATTACCGATACGTGGACCAGTAAGCACGGTCAGGGGCGTTATATCTCCCTAACGGCACACTGGGTAAATGCAGTGGTGGATGGGCCTGAGGCGGATAGCAATTTGGCGCATGTCCTTCCACCACCGAGGATTGCAGGGCGCTTCAGTTTGCCTCCTGTTCCTAACTCCTCCTACTCCGCTTCCTCATCCTCTACCGCCTCCTCATCCGGACAGCGTAACACCTTCACCACCAACTTCAGCACGGCCAGGGGTAAACGACAGCAGGCAGTTTTAAAACAAATGAGTGGTTGCTGCCAGCGAGCCTCAAGCCCGGCCTGGTGGTGTGCGATAACGGGCGAAATCTCATAGCAGCTCTAGGCCTAGCCGGTTTGACGCACATCCCTTGCCTGGCGCATGTGCTGAATTTGGTGGTGCAGAGGTTCCTTAAAAACTACCCCAATATGTCAGAGCTGCTGCAGAAAGTGCGGGCCGTCTGTGCGCACTTTTGGCGTTCTCACCCTGCTGCTGCTCGCCTGCCAGCGCTGCAGCGTAACTTCAGCCTTCCCGCTCACCGCCTCATATGTGACGTGCCCACAAGGTGGAACTCCACCTTGCACATGCTGGAAAGACTGTGCGAGCAGCAGCAGGCAATAGTGGAGTTTCAGCTGCAGCACGCACGCGTGAGTCGCTCTGCGGAACAGCACCACTTCACCACCAATAACTGGGCCTCCATGCGAGACCTGTGTGCCTTGTTGCGCTGTTTTGAGTACTCCACCAACATGGCCAGTGCCGATGACGCCGTTGTCAGCTTAACTATCCCACTTCTATGCCTCCTTGAAAAAAATTCAGGCGATGATGGAAGAGGATGTGGCACAGGATGAGGAGGAGGAGGAGGATGAAGAGGTAACATTTCCAAGGCTTTCAGGGCAGTCATTCACAAGGGGCTCCGAGGGTGGGTTCCTGCACACACAAACGCCAGGGACGCAATTGTCCAGCAGGGGCACAGTTCTGGAGGATGAGGAGGATGAGGAGGAGGAGCTGGAGGAGGAGATGGAACCATGTTCACAGCAGGGTGGCACCCAGGCCAGCTCATGGCCATCACTGGTGCGTGGCTGGGGGGATACAGAGGACACAGACGATACACCTGCCACAGAGGACAGCCTTTCGTTGCCTCTGGGCAGCCTGGCACACATGAGCGATTACATGCTGCAGTGTCTCCACAACGACCGCCGAGTTGCCCACATTCTAACTTGTGCTGATTACTGGGTGGCCACGCCGCTGGATCCCCATTACAAGGACAACGTACCATCCTTAATTCACTCACTGGAGTGCGATCGCAAGATGCGCGAGTACAAGCGCACGCTGGTAGATGCGATGCTGCTGGCATTCCCACCTGACAGTGGGGCCACAGTGGAAGTACAAGGCAGAGGAGGAGGAAGAGGTCGCCAACGCAACCAGGGCACCGCCAGCACCTCAGAAGGCAGGGTTAGCATGGCCAAAATGTGGAAAAGCTTTGTCAGCACGCCACAACAAACAGCAGCACCAGTAGCTCATATGGAACGTCTTAGCAGGAGGCAGCATTTCACCAACATGGTGGAGCAGTATGTGTACACGCGCCTAGACGTACTGAATGACGGGTCTGCCCCCTTCAACTTCTGGGTCTCCAAATTGGGCACATGGCCTGAGCTTGCCCTTTACGCCTTGGAGGTGCTGGCGTGCCCTGCAGCCAGTGTATTATCTGAACGGGTATTTAGCATGGCTGGGGGCGTTATCACAGACAAGCGCAGCCGCCTGTCCAGAGACAATGTGGACAAGCTCACATTCATTAAAATGAACCAGGCATGGATCCCACGGGACTTTTCCGTACCTTGTGCAGAATAGCGATGGATACCGACCTTACCCAGCCATTGTTCTATTTTTGCTCTTTTCCACTCTTTTGGGGTGTACCCTCATTTAAAATTTCTGAAAAAAAATCAGTGTTGGCTACCTCGTCCTCCTCAGGGCCAGATTAACATAGGGGCTATTGGAGCTGCAGCTCCAGGCCCCTACCTTAATATAGGCCCCGGGTTGGCCATATTCACTGTTACCGCTCTTCTGTCACTTGTAAACACAGAAGTCTGGCTTCTATGCTCGCTTCCCCAGGCAGCTCCCTCAGAACCTCCCCACACAGCACGAAGGCTGGACAAGGAGGGACAGTTGCCGATGCATGGATGTGTTTATGGGCTTCAGAGACAGCATCCCATGTTGAATTAGGCATGCATGGCTGCACCCTTCCTCCTCTGGGTGCATGCCAAAGCACGGCCCTTAAGGCCCTTCAAAATCCTCAGCACCAAGCCCATGATGCTCTTAATCCGGCCCTGGTCCTCCTCCACCGCCGCTTCCACCTACACCGACCATAGGTGTGCGCAGCCTATTGCAGTAGGGTGTGCACCCCAAAGTTTAAATACACATGCATGTGTTTGCCTACATGTACATGGCCCCGATACATTACTCTCCCTGCTGGCAAAGTGAAATAGAGCAGAGCAGGTCCGAGGGAGATCTTTCCCATCTCCTCACTGGCAAACAGAGCAATAATGCTATGTGCCCTAGGTGAATAGGGTGTGCCCAGGTACACCCGGCACACCCTGTGCGCACGTCTATGACACCGCCACATCTACCACCACCTCAACCTCCCTCCCATATGGGCCTCGTCCTTCAGAGATGAAGAACATTGTTTTATTTTTATTTTTTTTATTGTTTTAAGTTATTTCCCGATCCACATTTGTTTGCAGAGCACTTGCCATGCTCTTAACTACGGTTTGCTGCCATTTGCAGCACTCTAGCCCTTTCCATTGGTGTTTTAGAGCCATTTTAGTGCCTGAAAGTTCGGGTCCCCATTGACTTCAATGGGGTTCGGTGTCCGGGAAAAGTTCGGCAAAAGTCCGGGACACGGACCCAGACTTTTTTTTCAAGTTTGGCCAAACCCGCCGAACACGGACATCCAGGTGTCCGCTCAACTCTAGTTACTACAAAGGGGTCTTTCTTTCTCCCCATCCGCAAAGATGGACCACTTTGAGGTATATAAAGACATTTGCCTCTTCCTCCGAAAGGTATACTATTCCTCTCTATGAGGCTGAGAAGGTAGGGAACCCTCAGGTACTAGACTCCAGGGACAAGGAGGCTCTTGAGATATTTAATTCCCTCTTAGAGGAGGGAAGTGATGAACTGTCGGATGAGGAGACTCTACCTAATAAATATCGTAGGAAATCTAACCTTACGATTAGGTCCACAGCTATGCCTAAGTTCTGTAGCAATAAATGGCTGAGCACCTTTCTCATGCTTGTTGAAGAAGATCTTAAGAAACTTGATTGGCGCCCCACACTCCTTGATAACTCATCCCCAGATGAAAGAATAGCCTTGGAGGAGCTTAAGGCAGCTGAGGGAATCGTTATCAGGAAGAGTGACAAGGGAGGTAATGTAGTGATACTGTCTGAGACTAACTACGAACAAGAGGTTGTTCGTTTACTCTCAGACAGCAGCACCTATCAGAAATTGGAGACTAACCCTTTCTCTAACCTTGTGGCCAACATCAATGAAAAACTCTCCCTGGCATATGAGGCCAACTTAATCACCAAACGTGAAAAAAAGCTATCTTGAGGTCAATGAATTTAATCTACCTACATTTTATATATTACCTAAATTACATAAAAACTTTAAGAATCCTCCAAGGAGACCAATCGTCTCGGCGGTAGGTGGCCCACTGGAGAAGTTGGGTAGATATCTAGACTCCTTTATCAAAGACTTGGTGATTGACTTGCCCTCATATGTCAGGGACACAGGGGACGTTCTTAACCACTTAAGCCCCGGAAGATTTTACCCCCTTCCTGACCAGGGGTTTTTTTGCGATTTTTTACTGCGTGACTTTAACGGACAATTGCACGGTCGTGCGACGCTGTACCTAAACGAATTTCACGTCCTTTTTTCCCACAAACAAATCTTTCTTTTGGTGGTATTTGATCACCTGTGCGATTTTCTTTGATCATGCGCTATAAACAAAAAAAGAGCGTAAATTTTGCAAAAATAACAACATTTTTTGCTTTTTTTTATATGAAATCCCCCCCCCCCAAAAAAAAATGTAAAAATCAAAATTTTTTAACATTTTCAGCCAATTTGTTTTATGCTACATATGTTTGGCAAAAAAAAATCGCAAAAAGCGTATTTCGATTGGTTTGCGCAAAAGTTATCGCGTTTACTAACAAAGGGAAAGATTTTTGTCATTTTTGGTGGTTTTTTTTTAATAGCGGCAATCTGCGATTTTTTTTGCAGTACTGCGACATTGCGGCGGACAGATCGGACCCTTGACTGACATTTTTGACACTTTTGGGGGTACCAGTGACATTACTGCAGTAATCAGTGCTATACATATGCACTGTTACTGCAAAAATGACACTGGCAGGGAAGGGGTTAACTGTATTGGACAGGGAGGGGTTAAGTGTGTCCTAGGGGCGTGTTTCTAACTGTAGTGGGACAGGTCTACTATTGTAAAAACAGAGATCAATGGTTCTACATAGTAGAACCGTCTGATCTCCATTTTTACACAGGGGAGAATGACAGGCAGCTTGTTTACATAAGCCGTCCGTCTTTCTCCCGATGTACCGACGATCGTAGTGTGACTGGCGGACATCGGGTCTGCCGGTCACACGCCCGCACTCCTCTGTGAACGAGCCGAGGCGGGTGCGCGCCTCAGCGGGCATGCGCACGCCCGCTATTGGCTCAAAATCCGGTGACAGGCGAGCGACGTAGACCTACGTCACTCTGCCTAGCCGGGGCTGACTGCCGCAGTAAATATACTGCGCGCAGTCGGCAAGTGGTTAATAAGATCCAAGATCTTAATGTCCCAGATGGATCACTTCTTGTTGAGATCGACGTTGAATCTCTATATATGTCCATACCCAACGACTGGGGCATTATGGCCGTCTACCATTTTTTGGAGAAAAAATATCCCCAGTTTGGGGCCCAAAACAAGTTCCTCCTGGAGATTCTAGAGTTGGCTTTGACTAATAATTACTTTCAATTTCTTGGAAAGATTTTCCTACAAATAAGAGGCACAGCAATGGGTGGCCCTTGGGCTCCCTCTTATGCCTGTTTACACCTAGGTCTCTGGAAGGAAGAAATCGTATATGCTTCCTTGATGTACCTCAGCCATGCCAAGAAATGGCTGAGGTACATTGATGACATATTAGTGGTATGGGAGGGCACTGTTCTGGAATTGGAGGAGTTCATTACTGAACTTAACTCCAACTGTCGGAACATCAGATTGACTTACATGGTTGACAGCACACAGATTCCCTTCCTTGATTTAAAAATATCTTTTCACAATGGTAGACTTTTTACAGCTACATACAGGAAGGAGACAGCGGCGAATACTCTGCTGTGTGCAGATAGCCACCACCCTGAGCCCCTCAAGAGAGGGATACCAGTGGGGCAATTCATTTGAATCAAGAGAAATTGTACTGGTCATAATGAATACCTTCAGGAGGCTGACAAAATTTATAGACGTTTTAGAGAGAGGGGTTACTCTCATAGGGTTCTTAGAAGAGCCAAACGGTTGGCTGGCAAATGCACGCGTCAGGAATTACTTAATCCTACAGATAAACCATCATCTACACCGAATTACCATCCTAGACTGATCACCAAATTTGGTGGTTAGTGGCGGGATGTGAAGAAAATTCTTGAAAATCACTCGCACATTTTACTTAGATCTGATAGATTGAGTAAAACGGTTGGGCCAAGACCACTAATGGTGGCCAAACGTGCCAGCAATCTTGGTGATGCTTGGTCCATTCCGAATTTAAAAGGAAACAAGCAGTTATTGGCTCACTAACCTACCCCCCCCCCCCTAATGGGATGTTTCCATGCGGTCATTGTGGTATTTGCAAATTTGTAGATAAAACTGACAGTTTTACCAGTGCGAGTAGGGCCAAGACTTTCTTCATCCGACAGTTCATCAATTGTGCTACCTCTCGGGTGCTGTATATTATAGAATGCCCCTGTAAGAAATGTTATATAGGGAAAACTAAGAGACAACTCAGAATCAGGATTATGAACACCTTAAAAGTATTTGTCTAAAATAAGAAACTCCATTGGCCCTTCATTTTGCAGAAAAACACAATAATGACTTAAAAGGATTTAGAGTAAAAGGGTTCTTTGCCCTGAATCTTCCCCCTAGGCGGGGTGATTTTGATAGGGTACTGTTACAAAAGGAAAAGGCCTGGATTTTCAGGCTTAATACCTTGGTCCCTAATGGAGATGAGCCTTTAAGGTTTTCTTGGAACCCTAATCGCAAAATGACCCTAGTGGTACTGGAGGGATAATGGCTTCTTCCCCCAATTCCAACTGGGCAGGTGTCGCCACTATGTGTATAATAATAATAATAATAATAATGAAAAAATATTCTTGACCATATGGTTTACCAACTATTTTTAGGATATTTTTGAATATGGAGATAGACAGATATGGTAAAATGAGATCTAAAGAAGAATTTATATACAACATCTAGATTTCCTCCCTTTGAGGAGTTACTCTCTGGTCAGGATTGACCGGAGGTGATTCCTGTTAAAAATTTCTGTATGTGTCTCATAAAACTCTAAGAAATTAGCAATCTATCATGATATTTCTTCCCTACATTTTTTGGTTCTTTCATTATGGTACGGTATTCCTTGCCCTTTAGCCATCATAGTGGTAGTCACCTTGGCTGTTTCTTAGTATCATTATTACTATTTTTATTTTTACTATCTGCTGCATCTGACAGATAAACTCTTCCTGATTGTTTTTGATCTTTTCCCTGTCTGCGGCAAGGTATACCCTCTGTCAGCTCCCAGACAGATGACATGGTAGTTGATGAATAAACGTCTTCCATTTCCTCTATTCCCCTGATAATGAATTAGTATACAGGGTTGTTTTACAACATAATAGCTCTATAGCCCTGCTTGGAATTTTTCTATGTAATTGGGTTTTACAAGGGATGTTGCTCCTCATTGGTATGATCTTTAGGACTGAATTTCATGCTAGGTGTGATCTGGAGTGTATCTGGATCTAACTTAAATTCTTTAAATATTACTCTTATTTTTTGTTTTGGTGTTTTGTTCTCTCTTTCCCCAAGTCTCCTTATATTTGAGGGGGATATGTTAATATATGTATCCGCTATATCTAGTGTAAATCTGTGTGGTTCTGGTATTTGTCCTATTTGTCTGAGTCTGCAGCACCTCCATTAGTCTACAATATGTCCCCCAATTGATACCCGTTGGCATACTGGCCAATCACGGCCTTAACTCCGGGTATATAGAGGGATAGCACGCACAACGTAATTACGCCCTGACGAAACGTGCTGGGTCACGTGAAACGCGTTGACGTCACACGCCGGAGCCTCTCACTCCGCCCCACGCCCGGGCGGCATTGCCACCACTGCCAGCTGCCTACAATCCAGGGAAAGCAATGAATAAGCACAAGGTGTGAAACGCGTCTGCTGTCCAGTTTGTCTTGTGTTCCTGTCTGATGTTGTACCTTTGATTTGAAGAATAAAACTCAAGTTTCCAAGTTCCTGGGTCTGGAAGTGCCACTTTCTTCTCTACTTACATGGACTTCTCAGGTTGCGGACCTTGGTGAGCACCCATTCCTGGAGGACTGCCACAGTTGTTCGGGATCGATCCGGCTCAGCTGGCTGCTTTCAGAGCGGTGATTTGTTTCTTTTTGGTTTCCTGTACAATCCGGGGAATTCATCTGATGCCCGAAATACTTACCAGCCTCTACGTGCATGGAAGTGGGAACTTATTGGGTCCACCACTGAATACCTCCACTTTACAGCCCTGTGGGATGTCATCTTGCTGGGAGCACTGAAAAATGGTAATCACCGCTATACGAAGACATACAGCTTACATCTGCAAACTGGCCCCTTCCCTCGGTTTTTGTTGCTGGTAAGAGACATTCTCTTATTTCTAAACAAGTCACGCCAGAAACTGTGTCTACTTTATCTGGAGATCATCTGGACTGTGCATACATACATTTACTCTGGCCAAAGTGACTACCGGCTACGGCCATATATTACCAGCATGATATGAAGGTTGCAATATTGAGGCCGGTTTACTGCAATTTTTTAAATATTTGGAGCAAAAGCTTAAAGTCTTTCTAAGCCTTAGAATCAATTATCCCCATGGCTCCTACTTCTCGGCTGAGAATGTTTTAATGCTGTCAGCCTGTCAGTGCTCCACTATAATTGGATAGCACCGGTGTGGCTCATACCAATCTACAGACCTCAACAATCAATTTATATTTCCACCTGTACTTCCAACTGTACATTTATTTGGATCCTCTGGAAAACAACCCCCCCCCCCTTTTGGGTATACCCCACCCCCCACTTACCAATGCCACTCCAATGAAGTCTTCCCACTTTTACCTAAGTGTCCCTTTGTCATGAGTTTGATTCAGGGCTGTGTTGGGGCCAGTACTGGAAGGGGTCCTTGCTGAGTGGGTTGGGTGTTGGGCGGCCTGGGCGTGGGGTGGAGTATCTTTGAGGTCATTTGTGTGTGTTTTTATGAGTAGGGACGTGGTCTATCTGGGCAACAGTTCACAGGCTATTGAACACACACATATATTTTTTATTTTTGTTTAAATGTGATATTATTGTCTCAACCTTAATAAAGTACATTTTTTACCTTTTTCAAAATACCTGTGTTGGAGCCATTTTTTGCAACTCCTTTTGTGTTTTTTCTCCACTATTTCCTTTAGTAAATCCACCCCCCGAAGTAACCCCATCTACACATTTGGACACTTTATATTGGACATTTGCTTTATTACTATGAAATTACATTTATAGTTTGATGAGATTGAATTTCCACTATTGCACTTTTTCAGATTCAAATCATTTTTATTATTTGAGTTTATTTTTGGAGATCACATTCCTGGAGGGTGTTTATTATTCCTTGTATTGCCACACATTTGTATGCACGTTTGATAATTATATTTGTGCTCCAAGTTAAATTTGATGGGGTTACATCTCTGGAGGATTTTTACTTTTTTTATAGTAACTATTAATACATGTACTGATTTTTGTGTACATGAACTATTTGCCCCTGATTACTCATCCATAGCTTTATTGTGTTCACCAATTGTTGTTTTTCCCCAGAGGTTATCACCTCTGCAGGGTGTTTATTGCTAGGTTCTCATTATTTGTTGTAGTCAGCAGTGCAGCACCAATTCATTTGTCATTTGGTCTTTGTGGTGTGGGGTCACTATTGGAGTGTCTGCAGCAGCTTTATTCTTTTCTTCTGTTTGTATTTGTCTGCTTTGGTGTTGGCAGTGAGTAAGCTTCCTCTCTGCTATCTCATATTTATAACACTTTTTTGATTAATTCCAGAGCGTTTTCAATGCTTTTTGAAGCATTTCCAGATGCACTCCAGATGTTTCTTCTTCTTTTTTTGCATTTTGTTTCCCCTGTACTGGGGTCCGATGCTTTTTTGATGCTTTTTGGCACATTCCAGTACAATTCTGTGCAGTAAAAAAATGATGTACTTTTTGTTTTAGGATGGAAAAGCCCTGGAACGCACTGTGCTGGTGTGAACTATGCCATTGGAACCCATATAACATACTTTCCATGCTTTTATGATGCAGAAAAAAAGAATCAGTGCGATGCATGTGGTGTGACCTGTCCCAGAATATTATTGTCTCAGTCAGTCCTGTTATACTCACCGTAATTTCTCTATCTGGCTTGTTGTCAGAGCTTCCATCAGATCTCTGAAATGAAGACCCTTCAGATTGTTCCTAGACAGATCCAGTGTCCTCAGTGTCTGGTTATTTTTTATTCCAGATGCCAGGTGGGGGCAGGAACTGTCTGTCAGCTGATTATAGGACAATCTGTAGAAGAAGAGAAGAATGTTACCAGAAAAAAATGAATTTCTCCCCCAGGGAATGAATGTAACTATTCTCTACATACATGGAACTCATTTCTCTTTATTGGAATCATTTATATTAGATCACTTTATAAACTCCAGGAAATAGAATTTTATAAGAAAAATGTTATAAGGGAGTAGACCCCCCAATATTGTCCTCCATGTGTAGAGACGGTGATATCTCCATACACAGGATGAGCACAGAATACCACTGACATGACTCGTATTGTGCTATAATCTCCTTGTGTATGGAGCATGAATGGTATCAGCAGACAGTGTGAGGCCGCAATCAGCATTGCTAGTGATTGGACAGGATGATTTTTATCTGATATTTTTGACAAACTAAACTGGTGCTGCCCTGCTGACTACAACAAATAATGAGTACCTAGCAACAAACACCATACAGGGGTGATAACCCCTGGGGAAAACCAGCAATCAGTTGACACAATAAAGCTATGGATGAGTAATCAGTGATGTTGTAAACACAAAAATCAGTGCATATATTAATAGTTACTACACAAAAAAAGTAAAAACCCTCCAGAGATGTAACCCCAACAAATAAAACATGCTGCAAAAAGTATAAAAATCAAATATGTGTACAAGTGTATGGCAATAAAAGGAACAATAAACCCCCTCCAGGGGTGTGATCTCCAAAAGTGAACTCAAATAATACAAATATTTTGAACCTTAAAAAGTGCAATCTAGAAAACAACCCACCAGAGAAATCCATATATAGTTGTTGCCAACATCCCTTTGTTCAAGTAGAAAAAAGATGAGTAACCCCCAAGTACTTGTGGGACTTTAAAGGAATCTGAAAAAAGATAAACTTCTATTGTATAAAACATAAAAAGTATTTGTTACATTCATATAAAAAGTATTGTACCATCTGTGTGAATGATAAAAAACAAAGTCATCAATTGTAATCAGCTGACTTGTTACAGAATATGCACATGTTGGTGACACGGCCTTCTCTATATACCCGACGCGTTTCAGGAAGGGTTCAATCCTTTCTTCAGGGGTGTTATTAGGAGAAGGTCACAGGGTTTATATTTTATAACAAAACACAGCAATCGTCAAAACAAGAAAATGACATCATGAAGGCACATATTTCACTACAAAGGTGGTTAAGAAATCAGATTCCATCCACTATGAGCAATGTGTAATACAGCTGTCACTGATGTGCCTTCATAATGTCATTTTCTTGTTTTGATGATTGCTGTGTTTTGTTATAGAGTATAAACTCTGTGAGCTTCTCCTAATAACACCCCTGAGGAAAGGATTGAACCCTTCCTGAAACACGTCAAGTATATAGAAATGTCAGGAAAGGAATTACCATTCAGCAACAATAGAACGCTGGAGGCAGAGCAGGTGTGTCACCACGCCCTTCTCCCCAGCCCTGGCCCTATATAAGGTGCTCTCTGGCTGTGCTTGAGCGCTGGTTTATCATCAGCTCTAGTACCCGTGACCTGTTTGTTTATCTGCATTCCTGCTTTTGACCCGGCTTTCTCCTTGACCCAGGGGAGGACTGGGAGGGGGGGGGGGCAGGGTGGCAATTGCCCCCCGGGCCGCTCTGATGCCGAGTAAAAAGGCAGCAATCAGGGCTAGATTAATGTAGGGGCCAGACACGGTATAAAGCTGCTGGTCGCCGCTACACAATGTTCTATTTGCAGAGCTGTATGAGTGTACAGAGTATGAGTTACCCCATTGCATCATGTTTGTCTTGCTTCATAACATCAATATCCTTTATAAAACCAGGTAGGCATGGATGGTGAGCTGCTTCAAATGGTTCAATGGGCCACTTGACTGGACTTGCCCCCCAGGCCTAAGGCTGCCAGCCCTCCCCTGCCTTGACCCATCTGCACTTCTCCTTGTTTGACCTCGGCTTGTCTGACCACTCTTTGCCTGAACCATACCTCTGCTGGATATTCTGTGTACCGACCTCGGCCTGGATTCCACGGACTCTCTCCTTGTCTTACCCCTCTGTACCTCCATTTGCTCGGACTGATTCACTGTGTATGACCCTTGGCCTGGCATTAACTTTTTGTCTCTTGTTTCAAGCATCTTTAGATCCTCTGGAAACGGTCCTGTGAGTCCACACCATACCATTCATCATACGGAATCCACCCGCATCCAGTGCTCCTTGGGACGAGTCATCCCCTGTTCCACCTCCAGGGGTGATCCGCACCGAGCTGCAAAGGAAGCCCTCTCAGCACTTCGGCCTCCACCAAGGTAACTGACAGCATAAACCAGCCATGTCAGAGGCTGACAGAGGTGCTTCCCAGCTCGAGGCCCTATGCCAGCAGGTTTCAGCCCTGACCCAAGCTGTGCAAAGGCTACAAGATGGGTACTTCCAGCGAGAGGGTCGAGTACTCAACATGGCCGGCCCTTCTCCTCCACCTTACCCGAATCAGCCAACCACTAGCTCACTGCCGGCTCCGGCCCAACCGGACCAAGCTAGCTCCGGCCATTCGGCTTCAGCTCCGCCCCCGGAACCACTGTTGCCCACGCCAGAACGCTTCCGTGGGGAGCGTAGGAAATTCAGGGCCTTCAGGAATGCTTGTTTAATATACCTAGCCCTTCAACCTAGGACCTTCTCCTCTGAGTCCGTTAAGGTGGGATTCATAATTTCCCTACTGGCCGAAGAACCTCAGACTTGGGCACACAATCTCTTGGAACAGAAGAGTCCAATCCTGAATTCCACAAACTCTTTCTTTGAGGCTATGACCCAATTATACGAGGATCCCAGCGTACGGTCACGGCAGAGTCGGCCCTGCATGCCTTCCAGCAAAACAAACGCCCGGCCGAGGACTATACGGTAGACTTCCGTAGATGGGCAGCCGACACGGACTGGAACGAGGCAGCATTGAAATACCAGTACCGTCATGGCATCTCGGAAGCTCTAAAAGACGAGCTGGCTCGGGTAGAAACACCTGCATCCTTAGAGGATCTAATTGCTCTTGCCATTCAAATGGATTGGCGTCTGCGGGAACGACGCTCAGAACGCCTTCAAGGGTCTCGAGCCACATGGGTCATGCCAAAGGTCCCATTTATGGCCTCTCCTATTCCAGGACCAGCTGTCAATGCCCCGGCAGATGGGGAACCTATGCAAATTGGGCTCATTCGTTCCTCCCTGACCCCCGAAGAGAGACAACGCCGCGGCCAGGCGAACCTCTGTCTATACTGCGGAGATTCCAGCCACTTCCTCCGCAATTGCCCTGTGAGGCCTAGTAAGTGCTGTTCACGGTCTGTTCCGAACTGTCAGGTCTCTGAGCCATCCCCTGCTCACCTTATCCTTCCTGTCTCCCTACAGGTAGCAGAAGAGAGGATCCAGCTCACGGCAATTATTGATTCCGGAGCTTGCAGTTGCTTCCTGGATTGTACACTAGCTGCGAAGCTAGGGGTACCCCTGCAAGCCAAGGAGCAACAGCTTCAAGTTTTCCTGGCCGACGGATCCCTGCCTAGTTCTGGACCCGTGACCAGGGAGACCTACCCGGTCCTTACTACCACGGACGGTCATCAAGAGCTCCTCCGCTTCGATGTCCTGCCCTCTCCCTTATTCCCGGTCATCCTAGGCCTACCATGGCTCCAAGCCCACAATCCACAGATTGATTGGATTAAGAAGAGGATTTCCTTCTCATCCAAATACTGCCTGGATCATTGCTTCCCTTCCGAATCCCAAGCTCCAGCCACTTGCCTAGCCGTCCAGGCGGCCTCAGACTCCTCCGAAGACATTCCTGCAGCTTACCGAGACTTTAAGGATGTTTTTGACAAGAAGAAAGCTGATGTTCTACCCCCTCACAGGCCCTACGACTGCCCCACTGAGCCTTTTGGAAGGATCTTCCCTCTATCTGAAAAGTAATTAGAAACTCTCCGGTCCTATGTCGATGAGAATCTGAAAAAGGGGTTCATCAGGCCCGCATCCTCCCCAGCTGGCGCTGGAATATTTTTTGTAGAGAAGAAGGACGGTACGTTAAGACCTTGTGTTGATTATCAGGAACTCAACAAAGTTACCATTAAAAACCGCTACCCTCTCCCTCTAATTCCAGAATTGTTCCAGCGCTTCCGGAATGCTTGAGTCTTTACTAAACTAGACCTCCGAGGGGCATACAATCTTATCCGCATCCGAGAGGGAGATGAGTGGAAAACTGCATTTAGAACCCGTTTTGGCCACTACGAATATATGGTCATGCCATTTGGGCTGTGCATTGCCCCGGCCACTTTCCAACATCTGGTAAATGACATTTTCCGTGAATTTCTGGATAACTTCTTAATTGTTTACCTAGATGACATCCTGGTCTTCTCCCCCTCTCTAGAACTCCATCGGATTCATGTTAAAAAAGTTCTAACCACCCTGAGGAAACATGGACTCTACGTGAAACTGGAGAAGTGTGAATTTGAGAGAGGATCTATTCAGTTTCTGGGGCTTATCATTTCAACAGAGGGCTCGATGGATCCTCAGAAGGTGAAGGCAATTTTGGAGTGGCCAGCCCCCAAGGATAAGAAAGGAGTTCAGCGATTTGTGGGCTTCTCTAACTTCTACAGAAGATTCGTAAAAGGCTTCTCAACAATTGTCACACCCATCACCCAGCTAACACGCCAGCAGATCCGTTTCCGCTGGTCGCCAGAGGCCCAGTTAGCCTTTGATAAATTAAAGAGCCTGTTCGTGACCGCTCCGATTCTTCAACATCCAGATCCAGCTTTACCCTACATTCTCGAGGTAGATGCCTCAGAAGTAGCCACGGGGGCTATTCTGTCCCAGCGACAAGGCCCAAAGGCCTTACTACACGCAGTAGCATTTTTCTCTCGGAAGATGTCACCTCCTGAGAGGAATTATGATGTGGGGGTTCGAGAACTTCTAGCCATTAAATCTGCCCTGGAGGAATGGAGGTACCTGTTGGAAGGGGCAGTGCACCCTCTTATGATATTCACGGACCACAAGAATCTCGAATATCTGAGGGCCGCTAAACGGTTGAGACCTCGGCAAGCCAGGTGGGCCTTATTTTTCTCACGCTTCAATTTCCACATTACCTACAGGCCAGGGTCTAAGAATGGAAAAGCGGATGCCCTGTCCATGATGTTTCCAGACAATCCCGGTACAACAGAGCCCAATACCATCCTGTCGGCTCAAAATTTTTTTCTGATCCATACAGACTTACGGTCCTCAATTCAGCAAGCCTCTACTAGGGATGATCTAACGGTTCGGGTCGACCATCGGTTCGGCCCGAACATTGGGTGTTCGAGGTTCGGCCGAATTTAGAACTTTTTGCCCAAAAAGTTTGAAATTCGGCAACCAGAACCGACCAAAATGCAATGGGACAGGAAATGGGCTTTAAAAGCCTGTGATTGGACCAGAACCATTAGCAAAAGCCAATTGAGGGGGCAGGAGAATGCTAGGAATGTGATTGGAGTAGATAGGGGGTCCATAGTCCAATCATTAGTGAATACGCCCCCCAGTATATAAGATAGCCCCCGCCAAATTCCTAGCATTCTTATACGGGACATGAAAGAGAGTGGAATGCTGTTCTGTTACAATGTGTTACAAATAGTGTTGAGCGAACACGGACTGTATTATTCGTGTTCGTACCGAATAATTGGATTTTTTGTACCCGAACACGGACACGGACACTTTACTGTATGTTCGGGTAAAAATCCGTGTTCGGTCGTTTTATTTCCGGGTTTTGCATGCTTTGGCGCTCTTTTCATGGCGGGCTTTCAACAGCCAATCAACAATCGTTTAACTGGTGTGCCTTAAGCCATCCCAGCCATGCCTGCAAATGTCTCAGTAGCTGTGATTGGCCGTCTGAAGCATGTGACCAAGTCTTTATAAGTTCGAGGCAGCCGCAGCGGCGTCATTATGCTGCTTAGATTCAGGGACAGAGCACACATCAACGTGCTGGCTGCTGATTAGGGAAAGATAGGCAGGAAAAAACCATTTGTGTCCGGATAGAATTGAGGGACAGGTCGGAGTGTTTAGGCAGGGCGAGTTGTAGGCATTTTAGGGATAGAGTCTGCTGAATTATATAGGGTCAGTGTCTTCTACAAACTACAATCGATATTGCTGTGTGGGGGGTGGGGTCTGCACTCAATCCTGATCTACGATCTCTTCTCAATCCTGTTAGGGACAGAGTCTGCTGAATTTTAGGGAAACTGTGTTCTACAAACTACAATCGATATTGCTGTGTGGTGTGGGATTGGAGATAGGCAGGTGTCAGTGATCCACATCCATTTTTCTGTGTGTGAGCTGCAGTGAACACAATCTTTTTGGGCTGCAGTGAACACAATCTTTTTGGGCTGCAGTGAACACAATCTTTTTGGGCTGCAGTGAACACAATCTTTTTGGGCTGCAGTGAACACAATCTTTTTGGGGTGCAGTGAACAAAATCTTTTTGGGGTGCAGTGAACACAATCCTTTTTGGTGTGCAGTGAACACAATCTTTGTGGGGTGCAGTGAACAAAATCCTTTGTGGGGTGCAGTGAACACAATCTTTTTGGGGTGCAGTGAACAAAATCCTTTTTGGGGTGCAGTGAACAACATCCTTTTTGGGGTGCAGTGAACACAATCTTTTTGGGGTGCAGTGAACAAAATCCTTTGTGGGGTGCAGTGAACACAATCTTTTTGGGGTGCAGTGAACACAATCTTTTTGGGGTGGAGTGAACAACATCCTTTTTGGGGTGCAGTGAACAAAATCCTTTTTGGGGTGCAGTGAACAAAATCATTTTTGGGGTGCAGTGAACACAATCTTTTTGGGGTGCAGTGAACACAATCTTTGTGGGGTGCAGTGAACACAATCTTTTTGGGGTGGAGTGAACAACATCCTTTTTGGGGTGCAGTGAACAACATCCTTTTTGGGGTGCAGTGAACACAATCTTTTTGGGGTGCAGTGAACACAATCTTTGTGGGGTACAGTGAACAGAATCTTTGTGGGGTGCAGTGAACACAATCTTTGGGGGGTACAGTGAACACAATCTTTGTGAGGTGCAGTGAACACAATCTTTGTGGGGTGCAGTGAACACAATCATTGTGGGGTGCAGTGAACTCAATCTTTGTGGGGTACAGTGAACACAATCTCATACTGAAGGTTTGAGGGTGCTGCCTGTTCCATACTCCCCCTACTCCTCATCTAGCCTTTTAGGGGTACAAACAATAGTAATTGGGGCCTAGTGTGGTTGTGTACGTGTGATATACATACACTTTTTTGGGATCATATTTTCTATTCCGCTATTTAATCAAAAACCTTTGGGGATCAGTTAAATTGGGGGATAGTCTGTGTTGGTACGTGTGAGAGAGATCCACCTTTCCAAGTTGTTGGGGTTCATCTCATACTTCTGAAGGTTTGAGGGTGCTGCCTGTTCCATACTCCCCCTACTCCTAGCCTTTTAGGGGTACAAACAATAGTAATTGGGGCCTAGTGTGGTTGTGTACGTGTGATATACATACACTTTTTTGGGATCATATTTTCTATTCCGCTATTTAATCAAAAACCTTTGGGGATCAGTTAAATTGGGGGATAGTCTGTGTTGGTACGTGTGAGAGAGATCCACCTTTCCAAGTTGTTGGGGTTCATCTCATACTTCTGAAGGTTTGAGGGTGCTGCCTGTTCCATACTCCCCCTACTCCTAGCCTTTTAGGGGTACAAACAATAGTAATTGGGGCCTAGTGTGGTTGTGTACGTGTGATATACATACACTTTTTTGGGATCATATTTTCTATTCCGCTATTTAATCAAAAACCTTTGGGGATCAGTTAAATTGGGGGATAGTCTGTGTTGGTACGTGTGAGAGAGATCCACCTTTCCAAGTTGTTGGGGTTCATCTCATACTTCTGAAGGTTTGAGGGTGCTGCCTGTTCCATACTCCCCCTACTCCTAGCCTTTTAGGGGTACAAACAATAGTAATTGGGGCCTAGTGTGGTTGTGTACGTGTGATATACATACACTTTTTTGGGATCATATTTTCTATTCCGCTATTTAATCAAAAACCTTTGGGGATCAGTTAAATTGGGGGATAGTCTGTGTTGGTACGTGTGAGAGAGATCCACCTTTCCAAGTTGTTGGGGTTCATCTCATACTTCTGAAGGTTTGAGGGTGCTGCCTGTTCCATACCCCCCCTACTCCTCATCTAGCCTTTTAGGGGTACAAACAATAGTAATTGGGGCCTAGTGTGGTTGTGTACGTGCGAGATACATACACTTTTTTTGATCATATTTCCTATTCCGCTATTCAATAAAAACCTTTGAGGATCAATTGAATTGCGGGATAGTCTGTGTCGGTACGTGTGAGAGAGATCCACCTTTCCAAGTTGTTGGGGTTCATCTCATACTTCTGAAGGTTTGAGGGTGCTGCCTGTTCCATACTCCCCCTACTCCTCATCTAGCCTTTTAGGGGTACAAACAATAGTAATTGGGGCCTAGTGTGGTTGTGTACGTGTGATATACATACACTTTTTTTGGATCATATTTTCTATTCCGCTATTTAATCAAAAACCTTTGGGGATCAGTTAAATTGGGGGATAGTCTGTGTTGGTACGTGTGAGAGAGATCCACCTTTCCAAGTTGTTGGGGTTCATCTCATACTTCTGAAGGTTTGAGGGTGCTGCCTGTTCCATACTCCCCCTACTCCTAGCCTTTTAGGGGTACAAACAATAGTAATTGGGGCCCAGTGTGGTTGTGTACGTGTGATATACATACACTTTTTTGGGATCATATTTTCTATTCCGCTATTTAATCAAAAACCTTTGGGGATCAGTTAAATTGGGGGATAGTCTGTGTCAGTACGTGTGAGAGAGATCCACCTTTCCAAGTTGTTGGGGTTCATCTCATACTTCTGAAGGTTTGAGGGTGCTGCCTGTTCCATACCCCCCCTACTCCTCATCTAGCCTTTTAGGGGTACAAACAATAGTAATTGGGGCCTAGTGTGGTTGTGTACGTGTGATATACATACACTTTTTTTGGATCATATTTTCTATTCCGCTATTTAATCAAAAACCTTTGGGGATCAGTTAAATTGGGGGATAGTCTGTGTCGGTACGTGTGAGAGAGATCCACCTTTCCAAGTTGTTGGGGTTCATCTCATACTTCTGAAGGTTTGAGGGTGCGGCCTGTTCCATACTCCCCCCTACTCCTAGCCTTTTAGGGGTACAAACAATAGTAATTGGGGCCTAGTGTGGTTGTGTACGTGTGATATACATACACTTTTTTGGGATCATATTTTCTATTCCGCTATTTAATCAAAAACCTTTGGGGATCAGTTAAATTGGGGGATAGTCTGTGTTGGTACGTGTGAGAGAGATCCACCTTTCCAAGTTGTTGGGGTTCATCTCATACTTCTGAAGGTTTGAGGGTGCTGCCTGTTCCATACTCCCCCTACTCCTAGCCTTTTAGGGGTACAAACAATAGTAATTGGGGCCTAGTGTGGTTGTGTACGTGTGATATACATACACTTTTTTGGGATCATATTTTCTATTCCGCTATTTAATCAAAAACCTTTGGGGATCAGTTAAATTGGGGGATAGTCTGTGTTGGTACGTGTGAGAGAGATCCACCTTTCCAAGTTGTTGGGGTTCATCTCATACTTCTGAAGGTTTGAGGGTGCTGCCTGTTCCATACCCCCCCTACTCCTAGCCTTTTAGGGGTACAAACAATAGTAATTGGGGCCTAGTGTGGTTGTGTACGTGTGATATACATACACTTTTTTGGGATCATATTTTCTATTCCGCTATTTAATCAAAAACCTTTGGGGATCAGTTAAATTGGGGGATAGTCTGTGTTGGTACGTGTGAGAGAGATCCACCTTTCCAAGTTGTTGGGGTTCATCTCATACTTCTGAAGGTTTGAGGGTGCTGCCTGTTCCATACTCCCCCTACTCCTAGCCTTTTAGGGGTACAAACAATAGTAATTGGGGCCTAGTGTGGTTGTGTACGTGTGATATACATACACTTTTTTGGGATCATATTTTCTATTCCGCTATTTAATCAAAAACCTTTGGGGATCAGTTAAATTGGGGGATAGTCTGTGTTGGTACGTGTGAGAGAGATCCACCTTTCCAAGTTGTTGGGGTTCATCTCATACTTCTGAAGGTTTGAGGGTGCTGCCTGTTCCATACCCCCCCTACTCCTAACCTTTTAGGGGTACAAACAATAGTAATTGGGGCCTAGTGTGGTTGTGTACGTGTGATATACATACACTTTTTTGGGATCATATTTTCTATTCCGCTATTTAATCAAAAACCTTTGGGGATCAGTTAAATTGGGGGATAGTCTGTGTTGGTACGTGTGAGAGAGATCCACCTTTCCAAGTTGTTGGGGTTCATCTCATACTTCTGAAGGTTTGAGGGTGCTGCCTGTTCCATACCCCCCCTACTCCTCATCTAGCCTTTTAGGGGTACAAACAATAGTAATTGGGGCCTAGTGTGGTTGTGTACGTGCGAGATACATACACTTTTTTTGATCATATTTCCTATTCCGCTATTCAATAAAAACCTTTGAGGATCAATTGAATTGCGGGATAGTCTGTGTCGGTACGTGTGAGAGAGATCCACCTTTCCAAGTTGTTGGGGTTCATCTCATACTTCTGAAGGTTTGAGGGTGCTGCCTGTTCCATACCCCCCCTACTCCTCATCTAGCCTTTTAGGGGTACAAACAATAGTAATTGGGGCCTAGTGTGGTTGTGTACGTGCGAGATACATACACTTTTTTTGATCATATTTCCTATTCCGCTATTCAATAAAAACCTTTGAGGATCAATTGAATTGCGGGATAGTCTGTGTCGGTACGTGTGAGAGAGATCCACCTTTCCAAGTTGTTGGGGTTCATCTCATACTTCTGAAGGTTTGAGGGTGCTGCCTGTTCCATACCCCCCCTACTCCTCATCTAGCCTTTTAGGGGTACAAACAATAGTAATTGGGGCCTAGTGTGGTTGTGTACGTGCGAGATACATACACTTTTTTTGATCATATTTCCTATTCCGCTATTCAATAAAAACCTTTGAGGATCAATTGAATTGCGGGATAGTCTGTGTCGGTACGTGTGAGAGAGATCCACCTTTCCAAGTTGTTGGGGTTCATCTCATACTTCTGAAGGTTTGAGGGTGCTGCCTGTTCCATACCCCCCCTACTCCTCATCTAGCCTTTTAGGGGTACAAACAATAGTAATTGGGGCCTAGTGTGGTTGTGTACGTGCGAGATACATACACTTTTTTTGATCATATTTCCTATTCCGCTATTCAATAAAAACCTTTGAGGATCAATTGAATTGCGGGATAGTCTGTGTCGGTACGTGTGAGAGAGATCCACCTTTCCAAGTTGTTGGGGTTCATCTCATACTTCTGAAGGTTTGAGGGTGCTGCCTGTTCCATACCCCCCCTACTCCTCATCTAGCCTTTTAGGGGTACAAAAAATAGTAATTGGGGCCTAGTGTGGTTGTGTACGTGCGAGATACATACACTTTTTTTGATCATATTTCCTATTCCGCTATTCAATAAAAACCTTTGAGGATCAATTGAATTGCGGGATAGTCTGTGTCGGTACGTGTGAGAGAGATCCACCTTTCCAAGTTGTTGGGGTTCATCTCATACTTCTGAAGGTTTGAGGGTGCTGCCTGTTCCATACTCCCCCTACTCCTCATCTAGCCTTTTAGGGGTACAAACAATAGTAATTGGGGCCTAGTGTGGTTGTGTACGTGTGATATACATACACTTTTTTTGGATCATATTTTCTATTCCGCTATTCAATAAAAACCTTTCTAGGGCAAGATCTTAAATTACAGAAATATGAGGAGACCGTCAAATAAGGGCCGTGGCCTGGGTCGTGGTGCTGCTGGTAGAGCTCCTGTTGCAAGGAGAGGACATGGTCGATCTGTGCCAGCTACACGCACAAGTGAAACACCTTCCTCAAGTGTGAGTAGGCGACAGAACCTGCATCAGTATTTGGTAGGGCATCAAACGCCCCTAGAAGTGATGAGGCCAGAACAAGTTGAGGCGATAGTAGATTGGTTTGCTGCTGACAGTGCCTCCAGTTCCTTCACATTGTCTCCCACCCAGTCTACTGCAGAAAGGTCAGAGTTGGCACCTGCAGCCAATGTCCAACCGTCTTTCACCTCACCCCCTTGCAAATCAGGCCAGCAGTCTGAGCCCCAAGCCATACAGCAGTCTCTTATTCTTTTTGAGGACTCTGTCAGCAGGGTTTCCCAGGGCCATCCACCTAGCCCTGCCCCAGAAGTGGAAGAGATTGAGTGCAGCGATGCCCAACCACTTATTTCTCAAGATGAGTACATGCAAGGATCATCGCAGCACGTCTCCGATGATGACGAAACGCAGGTGCCAACTGCTGCGGCGTTCAGCATTGTGGAGACCGACAAGGAGGGCAGGGGTGAAGACTGGGTGGAAGATGATGTGGAGGACGATGAGGTCCTCGACCCCACATGGAATGAACGTCATGCAGGTGAACTGAGTAGTTTGGAGGAAGAGGCGGTGGTCGCACAGAGCCACCAGCACAGCAGAAGAGGGAGCAGGGTGCAGAAGCGGAGCGGCCGTGCCCTAGACACTACGCCCGCTACTGCCCAACGCAGCAAGGGAACGAGCGCACCAAAGTCAGCTCAAAGGAGTTCTCTAGCGTGGAAGTTCTTTAGAAAATGTGCTGATGACAGGACACGAGTGGTTTGCACCCTGTGCAATCAGAGCTTGAAGCGAGGCATGAACCTTCTCAACCTGAGCACAACCTGCATGATCAGGCATCTAAGTGCAAAGCACGAGCTGCAGTGGAGTACACACCTTCAAAACCAAGAAACGTCTCTGGCTCATCCTGCTTCCTCTTCTGCTGCAGTCTCGGCCGCTCCAGCCACATCTGTAGTGATACCGGCACCTGCCACCCCGCAAACAGACGATCTGTCAGCAACACCACCACCTGGGTCACCAACAACCATCTCCACAATGTCCCGTGGAAGCGTTCAGCTTTCCATCTCCCAAACACTTGAGAGGAAGAGGAAGTACCCCCCTACCCACCCGCGATCCCTGGCCCTGAATGCCAGCATTTCAAAATTATTGGCCTTTGAAATGCTGTCATTCCGTCTGGTGGAGACGCACAGTTTTAAAAACCTTATGTCGGTGGCTGTCCCACAGTACGTCGTGCCCAGCCGCCACTACTTTTCCAGGCAAGCCATCCCTTCCCTGCACAACCAAGTGGGGGAAAAAATCAGGTGTGCACTGCGCAACGCCATCTGTGCCAAGGTCCACCTAACTACGGATACGTGGACCAGTAAGCACGGTCAGGGGCGTTATATCTCCCTAACGGCACACTGGGTAAATGCAGTGGCGGATGGGCCTGAGGCGGATAGCAATTTGGCGCATGTCCTTCCACCACCGAGGATTGCAGGGCGCTTCAGTTTGCCTCCTGTTCCTAACTCCTCCTACTCCGCTTCCTCATCCTCTACCGCCTCCTCATCCGGACAGCGTAACACCTTCACCACCAACTTCAGCACGGCCAGGGGTAAACGACAGCAGGCAGTTTTACAACTTGCCTGTTTGGGGGACAAACCACACACCGCGCAGGAGTTGTGGAGGAGCATGGAACAGCAGACAAATGAGTGGTTGCTGCCAGCGAGCCTCAAGCCCGGCCTGGTGGTGTGCGATAACGGGCGAAATCTCATAGCAGCTCTGGGCCTAGCCGGTTTGACGCACATCCCTTGCCTGGCGCATGTGCTGAATTTGGTGGTGCAGAGGTTCCTTAAAAACTACCCCGATATGTCAGAGCTGCTGCAGAAAGTGCGGGCCGTTTGTGCGCACTTTCGGCGTTCTCACCCTGCTGCTGCTCGCCTGGCAGCGCTGCAGCGTAACTTCGGCCTTCCCGCTCACCGCCTCATATGTGACGTGCCCACAAGGTGGAACTCCACCTTGCACATGCTGGAAAGACTGTGCGAGCAGCAGCAGGCCATAGTGGAGTTTCAGCTGCAGCACGCACGCGTGAGTCGCTCTGCGGAACAGCACCACTTCACCACCAATAACTGGGCCTCCATGCGAGACCTGTGTGCCTTGTTGCGCTGTTTTGAGTACTCCACCAACATGGCCAGTGGCAATGACGCCGTTCTCAGCTTAACTATCCCACTTCTATGCCTCCTTGAAAAAACAATTCGGGCGATGATGGAAGAGGATGTGGCACAGGATGAGGAGGAGGAGGAGGATGAAGAGGTAACATTTCCAAGGCTTTCAGGGCAGTCATTCGCAAGGGGCTCCGAGGGTGGGTTCCTGCACACGCAAACGCCAGGGACGCAATTGTCCAGCAGGGGCACAGTTCTGGAGGATGAGGAGGATGAGGAGGAGGAGGAGCTGGAGGAGGAGATGGAACCATGTTCACAGCAGGGTGGCACCCAGGCCAGCTCATGGCCATCACTGGTGCGTGGCTGGGGGGATACAGAGGACACGGACCATACACCTCCCACAGAGGACAGCCTTTCGTTGCCTCTGGGCAGCCTGGCACACATGAGCGATTACATGCTGCAGTGTCTCCACAACGACCGCCGAGTTGCCCACATTCTAACTTGTGCTGATTACTGGGTGGCCACGCTGCTGGATCCCCGTTACAAGGACAACGTACCGTCCTTAATTCACTCACTGGAGCGCGATCGCAAGATGCGCGAGTACAAGCGCACGCTGGTAGACGCCATGCTGCTGGCATTCCCATCTGACAGCGGGGCCACAGTGGAAGCACAAGGCAGAGGAGGAGGAGGAGGAGGTCGCCAACGCAACCAGGGCACCGCCAGCACCTCAGAAGGCAGGGTTAGCATGGCCGAAATGTGGAAAAGCTTTGTCAGCACGCCACAACAAACAGCAGCACCAGCAGCTCAGATGGAACGTCTTAGCAGGAGGCAGCATTTTACCAACATGGTGGAGCAGTATGTGTGCACACGCCTACATGTAGTGAATGACGGGTCTGCCCCCTTCAACTTCTGGGTCTCCAAATTGGGCACATGGCCTGAGCTTGCCCTTTACGCCTTGGAGGTGCTGGCGTGCCCTGCAGCCAGTGTATTATCTGAACGGGTATTTAGCACGGCTGGGGGCGTTATAACAGACAAGCGCAGCCGCCTGTCCAGAGACAATGTGGGCAAGCTCACGTTCATTAAAATGAACCAGGCATGGATCCCACGGGACTTTTCCGTACCTTGTGCAGAATAGCAATGGATACCGACCTTACCCACCCATTGTTCCATTTTTGCTCTTTCTCACTCTTTTGGGGTGTACCCTCATTTAAAATTTGTGAAAAGAAGCAGTGTTGGCTACCTCGTCCTCCTCCTCAGGGCCAGATTAATGTAGGGGCTATTGGAGCTGCAGCTCCAGGCCCCTACCTTTTATATAGGCCCCGGGTTGGCCATATTCACTGTTACCGCTCTTCTGTCACTTGTAAACACAGAAGTCTGGCTTCTATGCTCGCTTCCCCAGGCAGCACCCTCAGAACCTCCCCACACAGCGTGAAGGCCGGACAAGGAGGGACAGTTGGCGATGCATGGATGTGTTTATGGGCTTCAGAGACAGCATCCCATGTTGAATTAGGCATGCATGGCTGCACCCTTCCTCCTCTGGGTGCATGGCAAGGCACGGCCCTAAGGCCCTTCAAAATCCTCAGCACCAAGCCCATGATGCTGTTAATCCGGCCCTGGTCCTCCTCCACCGCCGCTTCCACCTACACCGCCCATAGGTGTGCGCAGCCTATTGCATTAAGGTGTGCACCCCAAAGTTGAAATACACATGCATGTGTTTGCCAGCAGGGAGAGTAATGTATCGGGGCCATGTACCTGTAGGCAAGGAGAAATAGAGCAGAGCAGGTCCCAGGGAGATCTTTCCCATCTCCTCACTGGCAATGCTATGTGCCCTAGGTGATTAGGGTGTGCCCAGGCACACCCAGCACACCCTGTGCGCACGCCTATGTCACCGCCACATCCACCACCACCTCAACCTCCCTCCTACTCCATATGGGCCTCGTCCTTCAGAGATGAAGAAGAACATTGTTTTATTTTTCTGTTTTTTTTTGTTGTTTTAAGTTATTTCCCTATCCACATTTGTTTGCAGAGCACTTGCCATGCTCTTAATTACGTTTTGCTGCCATTTGCAGCACTCTAGCCCTTTCCTTTGGTGTTTTAGAGCCATTTTAGTGCCTTAAAGTTCGGGTCCCCATTGACTTCAATGGGGTTCGGTGTCCGGGAAAAGTTCGGTAAAAGTCCGGGACACGGACCCGGACTTTTTTTTAAAGTTCGGCCGAACCCGTCGAACACGGACATCTAGGTGTCCGCTCAACCCTAGTTACAAAGTGTCATTTAGCTATTTTTAGTGTGAGGAAAGGGATATCTAGTGTAGTTAGGTGCTATTTTTCACTATTAGTTAGCTTTAATTTATTCCGTTTCTGTAGGGAAAGTGTTAAGTGTAAGGGGACCATAGTGTAGTGTAGAGTTAACTGACAGTGACTGCTATGGCAGGGTGACAAAACCCAGGGTGACCGCTAGAGAGAAAAGCTAGTTTCTCTCAAGTCACTTTCGCTTCTGTAATATGGCTCCGCCGCCGCCAGCATTCTTTTTGGCTGCAGGCGTTGCTAGTGATTTTTTTAACACATGTTTAGAGTCAGACATGACATCTGAACATGTGTATAGGGGGTATATATACACCCCCATGTCTGTATATATACACCTAGACATATATAGGTGTGAAAGGAGCAGAAAAAACTACTTACGCTAATGAAATAATTAACACCAATATAGTTACATTCCTATCACACCTATATATGGCTAGGTGTGTATATACATATAAGTATGTGTGTATATACACCACTATACACAAGTTCAGATGTTTTGCCTGCCTCCAAAGAACCCAAAAAAATGCCCAAAAAAATGCCTGCTATTAAACTGGCAAGGTGTGAAAAGCGAGAAGCCAACAACCTGTTCTATAATTGCACTAATACAAACAATCCTTTTTTTTTAATGGTTCTGGACATGCTGCAGAGCTGAAACTTCACAGGTACACCTTTTAGACCCCCCAGACAAAAAAAATCACACAAAAAAAATTAAAAAAAAAAAAAAAAAAAAAAATTTCTTTGGATTTAGTATCTGGGGGGTCTAAAAGGTGTACCTGTGAAGTTTCAGCTCTGTAGCATGTCCAGAACCAGAAAAAAAGATCATATAGGTGTAAAAGGAGGGTCCCACCATCCCTGCTGTACTGAAAAATTATCTTTTTTTTTCTGGTTCTGGACATGCTACATGTAAGATTCTGGTACCTCCGGTACCCTTAATCACCACTTTCTCTGTAATGCGTCCCACCTTTCTCTTCAGGTGGTACGCATATACCTTTAAGAACGATGATGTCACTGCTGAGCGCCGCAGAGCGGCTATTTCAACCGCCGGCAGTCTCACTCACATTGTTCGTTCAACTGCATGGTTGGTTCGATCAAGCCATGCCTGAAGCAGCCATACCTGATGTTACTCGCTCATGTATCTCGCTACCTGGACTTGTTTCACTCACTGATCTTGTATCTCGCTACCCAATCACTCTTGGAATACTGCTTCTACTTATGGCTTATCTCACCCTGCTTTCCTGCCTTGTTATCCACATGCTTTCAAGCCTGTCTCTCGATCGGAACCTCCAGCTATTCCCTTTACCTGGAGCAGACCGGAACCTCGCTACTGATCCCTGTATCTTGCTACCGGATCGTTCCTTATCTACTGGACCTCTCTAAACTACTAACATTACAAGTGATAAGTACCCCGCAGGGGAACCCTCCATAACCTTATTGCACTATCTACCTATGCACATTAAGGACTGTTACTACCTATCCATACTATCCTATCATCTGCACTGTTACATAGATTGCTAGCTCTTGAGCCTACTACCATCTATCATCTGCACTGCTGTATAGATTGCTAGCTCTCCTGTCTACTACTATCTATCCTTGCACTGGGTTACTCTATCCTGTATTTGTCATCTGCTGTCCTCACCACCTGTTAGCATACTCGATACTAACCTATCTGCATTCCTAAATACCATCTTGAACTCTCCTATACAAACCTATCAAGTGATTACCATCCTTGTCACTGTTCACACCTCTCCCTTCAGCACATCACCTTCATACTATCATATACATCCTATCACTCCAGGAACATCTCATTGAGTGTGTAAATATCTGTATGTTGAAGCTGACAGGCCCACGGTGATGAGTCCTGGAGAGTTGGATCCGGTATTCAACACATCTCTACATGACTACTGAGTGGAGATTTTGCAGCTGCAAATCCAGCCTATACTAAAAACGCAGGAGTGTTACACTACAGAGCTGAAACTTCACAGGTACACTTTTAGACCCCCCAGATACTAAATCCAAAGAATTTTTTTTTATTTTATTTTTTTTTATTTTTTCAATAATTGGCTCTCTATCAAAAATGACAATTTTTAAGAACTTTTTTTTTGTGTGATTTTGTGTCTGGGGGGTCTAAAAGGTGTATCTGTGAAGTTTCAGCTCTGTAGCATGTCCAGAACCAGAATAAAAGATCATATAGGTGTAAAAGGAGGGTCCCATCATCCCTGCTCTACTGAAAAATTATCTTTTTTTCCTGTTCTGGACATGCTACAGAGCTGAAACTTCACATGTACACGTTTTAGACCCCACAGATACTAAATCCAAAGTCAAAATTAAAAAAAAATCTCTTTTTTTAAAAAATGTTTTCAATAATTGGCTTTTTTTATTAAAAATGACAATTTTTAAGAACTTTTTTTGTGTGATTAATAGTTAATGGGGCGTGACCCAGAACCCTAGGCACTTTTTAGGGGCATTTATTGGGTTTTAGGGCTTAAAAATGGTGTTTTTTGATTACCGAAGTTCGGGTCCCATTGATTTCAATGGGGTTCTGAAATCCGGGCCTAACTTTTGGGAAGTTCGGATGTTCTGGCCGAACCGAACTTTTGAAAAGTTCGATCATCCCTAGCCTCTACCTAGTATACAGGACAAGAAGCCGAATCTCTACATAAGCGGGAAGGGTTCCTCTGGTTTCAGGAGAAAATTTTTGTTCCCACACAAGTGAGATTGATGGTCCTCAAGACCTTCCATGACCACAAACTTGCAGGGCATTTTGGGGTAAGGAAGACCTTCGAACTCATTCAACGCCACTTTTGGTGGCCTAAATTACACAAGGACTGCAAAACATATGTAGATTCCTGCATCACCTGTCAACGCAACAAGGGGGCAAAAGTAAAGTCATGGGGACTGTTAAGACCATTGCCAATTCCGGAACTACCCTGGAAGGGTCTATCTATGGACTTTATAGTCGAGCTTCCACCCTCAGAAGGGTTTACTACCATCTTAGTGGTCATAGACCGACTCTCTAAAATGGCTCACTTCCTACCAATGATGGGTACCCCTTCTGCCTTGGAGACAGCCAATACATTTATCAAAGAGGTGGTCAGGCTTCATGGACTTCCGAACAATATAGTCTCGGATCGAGGCGTTCAATTTACCTCTGGGTTCTGGAAGGAGCTCTGTAAATCCTTGGCGGTTGAAGTTTCCCTGTCATCTGCTTATCATCCACAAAGCAACGGGCAGACTGAAAGAACAAATCAAACCCTGGAACGGTACCTCTGATGCTTCTGCACCAGTGCTCAGGACAACTGGACCTCCCTGCTTCCATGCACGGAGTTTGCCTATAATAATTCTGTGCACTCCGCAACCAACCAAACCCCAATCTGGATCAGGAAATTACGGTTCCCGCAGTCCATGATCGGCTAGCAGCCATTGCAGCTAATCTCCAGTTGTTACGGGACAATATTCTGAAGGCACAACAGGCCTATAAAAAGTTCTGTGATCTCAAACGGAAGGAGAAACCAGCATACAAGGTGGGAGACAAGGTTTGGCTTTCGTCAGTTAATCTAAGATTATCTTGCCCGTCCAAGAAGTTGGGGCCCAGATTCATCGGTCCTTTTGAGGTCAAAAGAATAGTGAATCCTGTAGCCTTTGAGTTAATCCTGCCTAGCTCTCTTAAGATCCATCCGGTGTTTCATGCTTCGCTGCTTAAACCGGCGATACCAATCCCCTACCCTGGAAGAGAAGAGTTACCACCTCCTCCAGTTTCGGTAGAAGGGGAGCCTGAATTCGAGGTTGAGACCATCCTAGATTGTCGACAGAAATGCAATCGCACTCAATATTTAATCAAATGGAAAGGATACCCGCCGGAAGACAATTCTTGGGAACCATTAGGCAACATACATGCTCCTAAACTCCTGAGAGAGTTTCACAACAGGTTTCCGGGAAAATGTGGTCGTAGGGCATCCAGAGGCTGCCCCTCGGGGGGGGGGGGGCACTCAGAGGAAAGGAATTACCATTCAGCAACAATAGAACGCTGGAGGCAGAGCAGGTGTGTCACCACGCCCTTCTTCCCAGCCCTGGCCCTATATAAGGCGCTCTCTGGCTGTGCTTCAGTGCTGGTTTATCATCAGCTCTAGTACCCGAGACCTGTTTGTTTATCTGCGTTCCTGCTTTTGACCTGGCTTGCTCCTTGACCCATCTGCACTTCTCCTTGTTTGACCTCGGCTTGCCTGACCACTCTTTGCCTGAACCATACCTCTGCTGGATATTCTGTGTACCGACCTCGGCCTGGATTCCATGGACTCTCTCCTTGTCTTACCCTGTACCTCCATTTCCTCGGACTGATTCACTGTGTATGACCCTCGGCCTGGCATTAACTTTTTGTCTCTTGTTTCAAGCATCTTTAGATCCTCTGGAAACGGTCCTGTGAGTCCACACCATACCATTCATCATACGGAATCCACCCGCATCCAGTGCTCCTTGGGACGTGTCATCCCCTGTTCCACCTCCAGGGGTGATCCGCACCGAGCTGCAAAGGAAGCCCTCTCAGCACTTCGGCCTCTGGTAACTGACAAGAAAAGACCGCGTCCCCAACATGTGCATATTCTGTAACAAGTCAGCTGATTACAATTATTAAAAAAGAATAGCGCACGCATGCAAAAGAAATTATTACCAAATTTGAAGACAATCCATAAATAAAAATGGGGATTTGGTCCCACCATATGGCCATATAGTGCTCAAGCCCACCACTGCGTCAAAGTACCCCATTATCAGTGGGTCCTACACTATCCATGAAAAAGAGATGAATCCAGCCTTTCTAACCCTTGGAGATAATACTCCTTGCTGGGAAAGATGTGCAAATGCACTACAGGGGACTCCTCCTATTGAGGTTGAGCAACCCTCACCCACCCCCCACACACACCTGTGCTCTATCAGTGTCCACTATCAAGTGAATATAGGAGGAGTCCCCTGTAGTGCATTTGCACATCTTTCCCAGCAAGGAGTATTATCTCCAAGGGTTAGAAAGGCTGGATTCATCTCTTTTTCATGGATAGTGTAGGACCCACTGATAATGGGGTACTTTGACGCAGTGGTGGGCTTGAGCACTATATGGCCATATGGTGGGACCAAATCACCATTTTTATTTATGGATTGTCTTCAAATTTGGTAATAATTTCTTTTGCATGTGTGCGCTATTCTTTTTTAATATACATGTATTTTGGTTCATAGCTGCACCAGCTTTAGAAATACATGGGTATGCTCCCCCAAATTTTTTGCTTGTTTAAGCTGATTACAATTGATGACTTTGTTTTTATCATTTACACTGAATGAATGTAACAAATACATTTTATGTTTAATACAATACAAGTTTATCTTTTTCCAGTTGCCTTTAACCAGTTCCGGACCGCCCACCCCGATTCACTGCAGTAGGGCTGCCCTCCTGCATGAAACGGCGTAGACCTACGCCGGTTGTGCGCCTGCAGCTAGGGGGCGAGTAGCACACCGCCGGCAGCATGCTCGCGTCCCCACTCGTCAGCGGGGACTCTGATGCAGCGGGCAGGCGGCTACGATTGCCGCCTGAGACCCGCGATCGTTCCCCGCTGAGAGAGAAGAACGGTCGGCTGTTGTAAACACAGTTGACTGTTCTTCTCTCTGGAATGATCACAGAGCACCTGTGATCCTTCTATATAGGATCACATGTCTCTATTATCATTTCACAAGCCAACCGCCCCCCCCCCCCCTCACAGTTAGAATCACTCCGCTAGGCTCAAATTTAACCCCTTGATCACCCACAGGGTTAACCCCTTCCCTGCCAGTGTCATTATTACAGTAACAGTGCATATCTTTAGCACTGATTACTGTAGTAATGTCACTGGTCCCCCCAAAAGTGTCAAAAATGTCAGTTAGAGGTCCGATCTGTCCGCCACAATGTCACAGTCCGCCTAAAAATCGCAGATCTCTGCCATTACTAGTATAAAAAAAAAAGAATAAAAATGACATAAATCTTTCCCCTAGTTTGTAGACGCGATAACTTTTTCGCAAACCAATCAAAATGCACTTATTGCAATTTTTTTTTTACCAAAAATATGTAGCAGAAAACAAATTGGCATAAAATGTTAAAAAAAATAGATTTTTAAATTTTTTTTGAGAATTTGAGAATGTGAAAAATATATATTTTTTTTTTTTTTCAGAATTGTCGCTCTTTTTTTTTTGTTTATAGTGCAAAAATAATCGAACAGGTGATCAAGTACCACCAAAAAGGACATCAATTTTATTTTGGTACAGCGCGCAGGACCGTGCAATGGTCCGTTAAAGTAACGCAGTGCCGAATCGCAAAATAGGGCCTGGTCATTAAGGGGGAAAATCTTCCGGTCCAGAAGTGGTTAAAGTCCCACAAGTACTTGGGGGTTACTCATCTTTTTTCTACTTAAACAAAGGAATGTTCGCAATAACTATATATGGATTTCTCTGGTGGTTTGTTTTCTAGATTGCACTTTTTAAAATTCAAAATATTTTTATTAATTGAGTTCACTTTTGGATAATCACATCCCTGGAGGGTGTTTATTGTTCCCTTTATTGCCATACACTTGTACACACTTTTGATTATTATATTTTTGCTGCATTTTTTATTTTGTGGGGTTTCATCTCTGGAGGGTTTTTACCTTTTTGTATAGTAAATGGGCAGGCGGAGCCTGCAGTTGTGGGAGGGGAGGAACCGGCCTATTTATGGACAGGCCGCCCTCCTCGCTGGGCTGACGTCATCACTGGGTACGGACGTCATCGGGTCACGCCCATTCCCACGATCAGCCGCATCTTCATACGTCTGGAAACTCCCGGCAGCAAGTTTTGCACTGGTATCGTGAGTAACAGCAGGGGGAGGAGGAGGATCCGTCCTGGCCACACGCAGGTACTTGGGGAGGGGGACACACCACCACCGAGCAGGGCGGTGCAGCGCACAGCCTTCTGGGGTTTCCTCTCTCCTCCCTCTTCATACTCTCCCCTGTCTTTGGCGGCTGGTGATTCTGTCAAGCCGGTCTCCTTTTCTCCCTGATCCATGGCCAGGTGCAGGGGGAAGGGGAGATCAATAATTTCCATGGGCTGCCCAGTTTCCATTCACAGCACACCCCCCCCATGCCCACACATACAAACTGTCCCCATCGGTTAGTCACCATACACCATCCTCTATTCACTGACACCGAACCACAACTTACCATTGGAGGGAGGGGGGATGGACATGTGCACACGCTCTGCAGCACCCCCCCCGGCCGTTTCTCCATCACACAACTGCGCAGTTCACTCACATGTTCACAGGCCGCCCGCCCCCCTCGTTGCCCCTTCCTTCCTGTCTCCATGCCATGTTTCTCCGCCCATTTATGAGACCCACCTTCCATACGCATCCATGGTTACTCAACTGTCTAACCGCACGCACGCGCCGCCGCAAGGTCACGCCATCTCTGGTTCATACTGCAGTCCTGGCTTTCACCCACCTTAGTAGTAGGTCCAGGGGGACACCTACACAGGTCGTCCCCCCTCGCTCTTAGGGTTGGCGCTCGTAGAGCTCATTACTTTGTTGAGTCAGTTTCTCATGTCACCTCACGTCCATAGCGTCAACCAGTTCTGCTTACCCACAGGTAGTTCGCTTGAACATTACCAGGCGATCAACCAAGCCTAAGACCCCTCAAGAGTCATTAAGGTATGCTGTTCCTTCACGATGAGTACCCCCTCTTTGTTAACTGGCGTGGGTGGGGGTGGAGGTCAGGAGCTTAGGCAGGTCACTTCATAGTTATAGCGAGACCAACACTCATCCTCACACAGAGGTATTTCCGCCCATTGGCCCAAATCATAGCTAGCGTCTCGCTGTATTGGCTAGGGTAGTCAGGGCCTCAACTTCCCAGAGGCCTACATCCCGCCATCGTTCATGGCACAGCTTAGGCCCAAATCATAGATAGTGCCTCATCCAGCTTCTGGGTTTTTAGCAGGGCCTCACATCCCCGTTGTCTCCTAATTGTCTCCCGGGATAAAAAAAAAAGAAAAAAGCGCCAGTTAACATTCTGTCGTATGTGTTTTTTACCCCCTTTCCTTTTCCTTCAATATCATCCCACCATATCTCAAACGTCAGATCAAGGAGATTACTTCTCCCTGCCCAGCACGCCAGCCAGGCCACCCACTCTGGTTTCTGTTCCTGCCGCAGGAGGTAGCCAGGTTCTGTCAAGTCCCGGTTCCATGAGGTCGTGGACCATTCCCAAGATTCCTGCTGAGTTGAGACGGAGGGGGATTCCATTTCTGACCACAGCCAGGATGGCGGAGTTGTACAGAATCTCGGTGTCCAACACAGTCGACCCACAACCGAGGTCTGACACACAGGACAGTGTCAAGGACGCTTTCGCTGAAATCCAGGCCACTATGGCGTCCATTTTGGCATTGGTCAGTAGCTTGAATCAGAGGTTGGAGAAGTTAGAATTCTCAGCATTGATCTCTGCAGCTTTCCCAGTTTCCCTGCCTTCTCAGGGCGTCGGCTTGTCAGCCCCCCCAGGGCCTCTTTGCAGGTATTCCAACTCCTTCAGGCTCCATCTCACACATCATCACACCAGCGCACATGGTCGCTCCCAACATCAGGAAAGATATCTTGGAGGGAAAGGACGTGAATCTCATGCCACTGTTAATTGCATCCCAAGACATAGTCGAGAGCAAGACCTACAACTATGGTGACCTATCAGTGGTTCTGAAGGCCAAAGACCCCAGACTGAACAGGAAGCTGTCCATTCCTGAGTTTGTCTTGGCCTTCAGTCTATTTAGAGATGTGGTCTGCTTTAACTTCCCTCATCACAGAGAAGAGCTTGACTTATATTTGCACAAATTGGTCGACCTGGGGCACAATTACGGTGGCACCACCTTTTATGATTATCACCGCTCATTTTCAGCCAAGGCGGCAGCTACCTTTGCTCAATTTAACATCAGGGTGGACTGGGATCAGTTGGACACCGAGTTGTTCCGTCACCACTTCGCCGGGCTCGTGCCACCGGCTTGCGCAAATTGTGCGTCAAACTCCCACTCCTCCAACTTGTGTGCCTTCAAAACCACCCCGGGCCCCAGCAAATCCGATCAGAAGGCCTCCAAAAAAAATTTGGGGAGAGCGATCGTGTTCCTGGGCAAGGCGCAGGTATGCAACAACTTCAATGCCGAGATATAGCTGACGGTGACCCTATAGAAGATCAAGCTGAAATTTCCACTTCCAGGGAGTCCGAGTCAGAGAAATCTCTAGCAGCCTCTCAATCCCAGAGATTGTTTATCCAGTCTCTTGCTGAGATGGTCCGGGCTGAGTTTAAACTTCCGCCCTTAGAGACAACTGAAACCTCTTTTTCCTCCCTAGGCTCATTGCGCCCTCCTCAGAGTCCTTAGTCATTTCCCATACATCTTCTCTTGGAGCAAGAAGTGTATAATGACTGGGATCACCCAGATAGGATGTTTGTTCCTCCTAAAAGGTTTTCATTGTTGTATCCTATGGAGGATAAGTTTTCTAAGAGATGGAAAATTCCCACTGTGGATGCAGCCATTTCTTTGGTAACAAGAGTTTAACCTGTCCTGTGGATAATGCCCAGGTTTTTAAAGATCCAGCGGATAAAAAAATGGAGTCTTTATTAAAAGCCTCCTTTGCGGTTGCAGGTTCTGCAGTACAATCAGCAATAGCAGGTGTATGTCAGTCTTTGAAAGACCGCACAATGCGAGTGGCCAAGACAGTTCCTTCTCAAGGAGAGTCTGTGAAAGATCTGTCAGATCTACCTCGCACTATGTGTTTCGCAGTTGATGCTCTTACGGACTCCATAAGGCAAATGTCACGGTTTGCTCTGATGACAGTGCATATGCGCAGAATCCTTTGGTTAAAGAGCTGGTCTGCGGAATTACCATGTAAAAAATTACTGGCTAGCTTACCCTTTCAGGGAGAACGCCTTTTTGGTGATGGGCTGGATAAATATATCCAAATGATCTTGGGGGGGGGGGGGGGGAGTATGTTGCTACCTGTAAAGAGGAAGAGCAGGCATCCTTCCTTTAAGATCCCCAGCACACAATACCAGTGCTTCCAGTTCCAGGCAGTGGTGACGGCCTCAACCGTCTGCATCCAGACCCAAGCCTTCGGGGCAAGGTCAAAAAAAACCCTGGCCCCAGAGATCAGCCAAGTCTTCCTCTAAGCTCTCTTAGTGAAGGGGCGCCCCCACTCGCCTGGGTGGGGGGAAAGCTCCTGCAGTTCTCAGGGGCACGGGTGGAGTGGATTCAAGACAACTGGGTTGTCTCCACCATTTCACAGGGATACAAGCTGGAATTTCCGGTGTACCCGCATCCTCGGTTTGTGAGGTCAAGTATACCCAAAGATCCCCTTAAAGAAAGATCTCTCTTTCAGGCATTGGACCAGCTGATGCTCAGAGGGTGATAACTGAGGTTCCAGAAAATGAAAGGTTCAAGGGTTTTTACTCAAGCCTATTCATAATCCCCAAACCAAACGGGGATGTGAGACCTATTTTGGATCTCAAGGAGCTGAATCAGTTTCTGAACATTCGTTCTTTCCGCATGGAATGAATTTGTTCAGTCATAGCCTCCCTGCAGGGAGAGGAATTTCTAGAATCCATAGACATCAAGGATGCATATCTTCATGTGCCTATATTTCGGACTCATCAAAGGTTTCTACGTTTTTCGATTGGAAACCATCATTTTCAGTTTGTGGCCCTGCCCTTCGGGTTGGCCACAGCTCCAAGAGTGTTCACAAAGGTTGTAGCTCCAGTATTGGCTGTTCTAAGGTCCCGACGGACATCTATAATAGGATATCTGGACGATCTATTTGTAATAGATTAATCGGCGTCGGCTCTAAGCCGAAATATCATTCAGATAGTTCATTTTTTGGAACGTCTGGGTTGGATACTGAACTTAGCAAAGTCAGCATTACAGCCATGTAGAGAGAAAAGAAATCAGCGCTAAATTTCTAAAAATGGTGGACCACAAATAAAACTATGTATAAATAAAGATGGCCAATATAAAGGTACAATGAAGAATAATAGATGTATGAGTGTAAAAGAGTATTCAAAATAGATGTTGATGGTATAAAAGATGTTAAATGGGGCTGAGTTTTCACATTAATCAGGTGTGGTAAATAACCTTATTAATGTGAAAACTCAGCCCCATTCTTCAGAATTTTGGCAGTTTGCATGTTGTTCCTTGCTAGCTTGGTCCTGTCAGGGGATATATATCAGGATTAAAGATGATGAGTGGAATATTTACAAAAGAATTCCGAATTTACATCATAAATTGCTAAGCAAGTATCCACACGTGAAGACCTTTTACTTTCCACTGAAAAAAGCCATTGGGAATAAGAAGTGATGATCTTTTAAAAGGGAAGTGAATATCTATTGGGCATAGTATCCTTGAAGACCCTGTTACATCTACAAGCCCTGATATTATTGGAGAATACCTGGAGGTCCCCCATGGTGATATTGATTTTACCAAACGCTCATTTGAGTGTTAATGGAGGTGAGCGGCCATTGCACTTTATTTGGATTCATTGCTCACGAATTATTGCACCTGGCTGTCACCGGAAGTGTTTTCCTTCATTTAACCACTGAATCACCAATGAAATTTTATTTACCCCACTTGTCATTATCAGCATTTTTTCTGTGCACGGAATAATTATTTTGGGACTATTAGTTCAGTTTATTTCCAGCATTAATATTATTGCTTGCTGGTTTATATATTTTGTATTATTGCGCAAATTTTTTTTTCACCATGGATCACTTTCACCTGCACAGTTATTGATCTTATCCAACACCCGTATTTTGCATCCCTGTTGGTGCCCACAGTTATCATCATTAGTATTCCAGCACTTTATATTTATTTACATCACATATCACCTTTTTCTTCAGTAGTCATTATTAATAGTGTTTCTTTCAGCACTTCAGCACTTTCATATTGTTCACATCATCATACCAGGATTGTATTATATATTGTCTTTTATCGTCATTTATGGTCTACAATTTATTTAACATCTTTTATACCATCAACATCTATTTGGAATATATAAATAACGAATTGGTAACCCAAAAGAAACTGCGCAAATGGTGATATTCGATAATAAATTATTAGTCAAATGTTGATTATATGTGAGGAATTGCTTCCATAGTGCAAGCTGCAATAAAAACGTGTATACGCATAAATAGTGAAAAAGGGTGAATATATTGCGCTTAAACACTTAAAACACAACCAAAAAAGTGCTTGTGTGCATAAACATATAAATAAATAAATATATATATACTAGTGAATAAATATATATAAATAAATATATATGTTGTGAAAAAGTCCTTAGTGAAATATATCAACAGTCCTTAAAGTGCCCAGTGCAATACGGATCTCTCAGCAATGACTGAAAATCACTTTAGCTTCAAGTGAGGGACCTCCACCATAGGGACTTTCTCCACCCAGTGCTCAGGGTAAATACTTCTTACCGAAGCTGGTGGACCCCTTAATTACAGGGGGTCTCTAATTACAGTGAGACCGTGGAGTTCCGGGTTGGTGATACGCAGGAACAGAGGAGCGTCCCGTACACCGAACCCATGCTGCATTTACCCCATGAAGGCATTCTGTATATGATGTTTGAGTAAGTGCATTTCTATTAATAAACCCCAATATTAGAACATACTACACTATCGGAGTTTCCTTATCTTTTTCCCCATACCACCCTGGAAATACTTGGAGTTCCTTGTGCGAGCTGAGCCATATTAAGGGACCTGAAGGATAGCTTGGAGGCATTTGTGGACCTTATATGCTGTTTTAGACCCCCTGTAATTAAGGGGTCCACCAGCTTCGGTAAGAAGTATTTACCCTGAGCACTGGGTGGAGAAAGTCCCTATGGTGGAGGTCCCTCTCTTGAAGCTAAAGTGATTTTCAGTCATTGCTGAGAGATCCGTATTGCACTGGGCACTTTAAGGACTGTTGATATATTTCACTAAGGACTATTTCACAACATATATATTTATTTATATATATTTATTCACTAGTATATATATATTTATTTATTTATATGTTTATGCACACAAGCACTTTTTTGGTTGTGTTTTAAGTGTTTAAGCGCAATATATTCACCCTTTTTCACTATCTATTTGGAATACTCTTTTACACTCATACATCTATTATTCTTCATTGTACCTTTATATTGGCCATCTTTATTTATTCATAGTTTTATTCGTGGTCCACCATTTTTAGAAATTTGGCGCTGATTTCTTTTCTCTCTACATATCTTATAGTAAGTTGTGACACTACTAAATCAGCTGCTGATTTCTGGTGTTCCATTGCATACTCCATTACCTGATCTCACACTTTTCTGTACCTCACTGGTAGCGCATTTGAATCCTCTCTTTTTTATTTAGCATTACAGCCAGTCCAGCATCTGGAATACCTGGGGCTTCTTGTCGACACAGTGCAGGCAAAGATATTCTTGCCAGCAAGAAAGGTCTCAGACCTGAAGGTAAGAGTTATCCGTCTATACGTCTTTGCATGATATTACTGGGGAAGATGGTGTCCACATTCGAGGCAATTCCCTATGTTCAATTCCATGCCAGACCCTTGCAGAACAACATTCTGTCTGCGTGGAACGAAAAGATTCAGTCTTTGGACCGGTCCATGTCTCTGCTACTGTCAGGCTAGGAACAGATAGCAGGAAACAGTTCAGATGTCCTGATATGCAAGAGTTCAATAAACAAGAGCACATAACATGAGTAGGTCTGAGAAGAGCAGGTCAGCTGGAACTTGTAGTTCACCGCTGCAGATGTAGCAGGAGGTTGTCTGGTATGTGTGGTTCACGGCTGCAGATGTAGCAGGAGGCTGGCTGGTACATGTGGTTCCCCGATGCAGATGTAACAGGAGGTTCAGGGCAGCCAAGGACCGGCAAGGAAACCAGGTGGTCAGTGAGATGGAACAGCACATCATCTGCGTAAGCAGAAAGCTTGAGCTCCGTCGTGCCAATCGTCACGCCCTTAACATCCACATTCACACACACTTTACTCAGGAAGGGTTCCAGAGGAGAGGCGAGAGCGGACACCCCTGTCTGGTGCCATTCCTGATGGGGAACTTAGTGGAAAGGCAGCCATTAACACAAACCCTGGCACTAGGGTCGGCGTATAGCGCCCGGATCCAGGCCAACATATGGGGGCCCAGGCCTAGGGAGTCCAGCACCCCCCACAGGAATCCCCAATCTACCTGATCAAACGCCTTTTCCGCGGCGGTCGAGAGGATCAGGTAGGATCAGGTAGCCTAGCAGATCAACTGCACCACTCTGATAGCGTTATCCCTGGCCTCCCTGCCAGTGATAAATCCAGTTTGATCTAGGTGAATGAGCTGGGGCATGAGGTGTTTCAGGTGATTCACCAGGATCTTAGCTAAGATTTTCATATCAGTATTTAACAGAGAAATGGGAAGGTAGCTCTGTGGGGCGGCCAGGTCTTTACCCTCTTTGGGGATCACTGTAATATGCACCAGCAGCACCTCCGAGGGAATCACCCCACCCGTCGCCAAGAAATTAAAGTAGCTGCACATTGGTTGTTGTAAAATCGGAAAAAAACTATTTATAATAGGCCTTGGTTTAGCCATCAGGGCCTGGGTATTTGCCATTGGGCAAGGAAAGTATCATGCTCTCCAGTTTGGCTAAAGAGATCGGGGACTCCAAGTCGGAACACTGGTTGGCAGTAGGGGGGGGGGAGGTGTGGTTCAAGAGGTAAGCCTGTATCGCAGTCGCCCTAGCCAGTCGAGTGGATGGAGTGTCATGGCCAGTCAGGTTATAGAGATCACCTGTCTGTTTATGGGAAAGTTCAGCCTGCTGTAACGAGGTCAAGACTCTATTAAAATCAGTTTGCCGTTCCCGTTAGAGTTTAGCTCCTAGGGAAATAAATTCCCCACGTACCACAGCCTTGTGACCCTCCCACACCACCGCCTCACTCGATTCATCCGCCCCATTCTCCTCAAAGTAGCACCGCAAGACCTCTGTGGCCCTGGAGACTACCTGAGAGTCGTTTAGTAAATTTTCATTCAGCCGCCACGTCCAGGACCTATGAGCACTGACAGGCAGGGTGAATTCCATCGTAACAGGTGCATGATCCGAGATTGTGATACTTTCGACTGACGACCCTTGTAGGCACTCCAGGGTAGAGTGATCGACATATATGAAGTCTATATGAGTATAGACCTCATGCAGAGAAGAATAATAGCTGAAGTCTTTCTCTTGGGGGTGCAAAACCCTCCAAGAGGACCAGAAGGAGGGACTGGAGAGTCTTGCAGTAATGCTTTAGAAAGGCAAAGGAGGATCTACCATGGGAAGTGTCCATCAAGAGGTCAAAGCAGACATTAAAGTCGCCTCCAACAACCCCTTCCTAAATTCAGCCAGGCGCTCAAGCGTCGCGTCCAGAAAAGTTAGCTGCCCAGTGTTGGGGGCATAGACAGAGGCAAATGTGATCATCTTGCCCATGATGGTGCCTTTAAAAGCACATGGGTCAACCAAATGGTTGACAGGCTGGAAAGGGCAGGCTCTATGCATAGCTATCACAGCTATAGCCGTACCCTGTGACTTACTGACAGGGGAAGGGCTATGGTACCATTGAGTAAAAAGATGAGTGGGCAGCTTCCGAAGGGAATGGGGGGTGAAGTGGGTCTCTTGTAGGAGAACCACCTGCGCCCTGAGCGTCTTCAATTCCCACCATAGTCTATTATGTTTGTGCGGGGAGCACAGGCCCCGCACATTATAGGATGTTACCTTAATCAATGTCATTGGCATTCCGGAAGGTGGGCGAGATATGCAGGAGGCAGCAGACACGGCGCGGGCAGCAAAGAGCAGGAGGCATCCGGACGGGCAGGCACATAAAGAGAGAAAGAAGTAAAAAAGGAGGAAAAAAGTGAGAAGCATAGTACATAAAAGAACATCACAGTACAAATACACAAGGCGGGCCACACAAGGTGACCAGCCATTGTCATACCTGAGGGAGAGAAACTAAGAGCCGGGCCGAGGGCACCACCCGGATGGGGTGGCACCCTGGGCTCCAGCTGTGGTCCCGCAAAGGGGACTAAACCCATTAAGGTAAGGCCTACTGGGGGAAACTTAAGCCAACCAGGGAGGGGAGAGGTATCAATGTCAACTGTGAGAAAACCAAGGGGTAGACCCGCCAGCCAAGCCCAGGAAAAGAGTTCAACAGAGGCCATGGCGCGGCCAGATGCCACCAGTGCAGTGGGACAGGATCCAGATCTTCAGACAAGAAGCTTCAAGGCAGTCAGTCAGGATAAAGTGCCAATGAAGAGGGGAATCAGAGGGAGGAGCAGGGGGCCACAGTCAAGTGTAGAGCAGCGGAGGAGGCAAGGAGGACAGTTCCATCAGACATCTAGGGTCCGGCAGTAGAGGGAGCGGAAAGAGGTTCCCCTGAAGGATGCGTGCGTTTGCGTTGCTTGTGGGATACAGGTTGCCAGGATTGAGGGAGTTGTACCGCAGGGAGGTCTGGCAGGTGCCTCCAGTCAGGGAAATCCACCGGTCCCAGGCCCAGGGTAGACTTCTCGGAAGGAAATCTTAGATTCCCTACCAATGCTAAATAAGGCGGCAGGGTATATGGCGGATGCTTCAGCGGAATTGGTCAAGCTTTCAGCTCATGCTTCAGGTGTGGTAAATTCTTCCAGCCGGGCCCTGTGGTTGAAATCCTGGTCAGGAGATTCAGCCTCAAAAATAAGACTTTGTGGCATTCCTTTTACTGGGGATCTTCTGTTTGGACCAAACCCAGAGAAGGTTTTGGACCGAACAGTGGATAAAAAGAAAGCTTTTCCAACGAAAACTAAAAAAGGTTCCGGAAAGGCATTTTATCTGCCCCCAAAAGCCACAGGGGCAGACTTCTAAAGTACCAACCACTAAGAAACAGCGGGGGGAGGGGAAAACAGAAGGGGGGCATCCTTTTTTCCTCTCCTAAAAAAATCCCTAAATCCCAGTGACGGGGTCCCGGTGGGAGGAAGGTTGGGGCAGTTCCTCCCACAGTGGGAAAAAGTTACCCCAAATGGGTTTATTCTGAAGATAATCAGGGAGGGATATTGGATCCAGGTCAAGGGAACTCCGCCCACAAGGACGTTCATGACCTCCCCTCCTAGAGATCATCAGAAGGCATTCACACTTCTGTCTCAAATTGGCGACCTGATGGATCAGCGGGTTCTGGTTCCGGTGCCTCAACAAGAGACAAACCAAGGTTTCTATTCGCACGTTTTCATGGTGAAGAAACCGCCGGGCAAATTTTGTCTAATTTTGAACCTAAAGTCTCTAAACAAATGGGTAACCTACAGGAGGTTTCAGATGGAAACCATCCTCATGGTAAAAGCGGTTCTCCCTCCAAATTGCTATATGGCTTCTCTCGACTTGAGGGACGCTTATTTGCACATTCCGATCCACGAGGAATCGCAAACATTTCTTGAGAGTAACAATCAAGTGGGGGAGGGAAGCCTGCCATCTTTAGTTCAGGGCTCTACCATTCGGCCTGTCATCTTCCCCAAGAATCTTTACAAAGGTACTCGGATTGGGCGGGTGTGGAAAGTGGGGTCCCCCAGGGTTCTGTCCTGGGACCAATCCTGTTTAATTTATTCATAAATGATCTAGAGGAGGGGATATCTAGTACAATCTCAGTATTTGCGGATGATACTAAATTAGGCATGCCAATATCTTCTATGCAGGATGTGGAAACCTTGCAAGCGGACCTGAACAAAATAACGGAGTGGGCAACTACATGGCAGATGAGATTTAATGTTGAAAAATGTAAAGTAATGCACTTGGGGGCCAGAAACCAGAAAGCAAGCTACTCGCTAGGGGGGGAACCTCTGGGTGAGTCTAGGATGGAAAAGGACTTAGGGGTACTGGTAGACAACAGGCTTGGCAGTGGCATGCAATGCCAGGCCGCAGCAAGCAAAGCCAACAGAATACTGGGATGTATAAAAAAGGGGATTCACTCCAGAAATAAAGAGATTATTCTTCCACTCTACAAGACTCTGGTCCGGCCACATCTGGAGTATGCTGTCCAGTTCTGGGCACCGGTCCTCAGAAAGGATGTGCTGGAACTGGAGAAAGTCCAGAGAAGGGCAACAAAAATAATTAGGGGGATGGAGGACATCAGCTATGAAGAAAGACTACAAGCCCTGAACTTATTCTCTCTGGAGAAGAGACGATTGAGGGGGGATATGATATCAATGTACAAATACTGTACTGGCGACCCGAGCATAAGGAACAAACTATTCAGAGAAAGGAGATACAATAAGACACGTGGCCACTCACTAAAACTAGAGGAAAGGCGGTTTAACCTTAAAGTGCGTAAGGGGTTCTTCACTGTAAGAGCGGTAAGGATGTGGAATTCTCTTCCACAAGCAGTCGTATCAGCAGGGAGCATTGATAGTTTCAAAAAACTGTTAGATGGACACCTTAAAGACCACAACATACAGGGGTATACAATGTACGGCTAAAAGCAAACACACACACACATCATAGGTTGAACTGGATGTACTGATGTCTTTTTTCAACCTCACTAACTATGTAACTATGTAACTAAGGTCCTGGCGGAGGCACTCGTCCTCCTGAGACTAAAAGGGATCTCAGTTATCCCATATTTAGACAACCTTTAATTTTCGCCAACTCTTTGCCCCAATTACAGGTTGGTTAATAAACCGGGAGAAATCAAACCTGGTCCCAGCACAAGACCTGTGCTATCTGGGGTACAAAATAAACTCTGTGGCACAGAAAGTTTTTCTCATGCCAGAAAAAGTGGGAAAGGTAAAGGCTACAGCGATTGCCTTTCAAATCAATCTAACACTGTCCATCAGGACAGCCATGTCGGGCCTGGCACTCTTAGCGACAGCGATTCCAGCAGTTCCTTGGGCAAGGGCCCACTTCAAGAGTCTCCAAGCCAACATCTTAAAAGTTTGGGACGGGAGTCAACAGTCATTGGATGAAACCTTTTGCCTATCCCAGAAGACCAAGCGGACACTTTGGTGGTGGAGGAGCGAGGAGAACCTCTTGAAGGGTCTTCAGTGGTCCTTCCCGATGTGTGTCCATATTACCACGGACGCCAGTGCTTGGGGATGGGGAGCCCACTGGGAAACTAAAGTGGCCCAGGGGTCCTGGTCCAGGGCAGAGTCTCCAAGATCAGCCAATTGGAGGGAATTGTGGGTGATATGGGAAACCCTGAGGGCATTCACCAAAGATCAGAGTGGTCACCATGTGCAAGTCCTCTCAGACAGTGTGGTGGCAGTGGCATATGTCAACAGACAAGGAGGGACACAGGGCCCTTCCTTAAATTAGGCTGGCAGGTGCAAATCTGAGCTAGATCTCCGCAGTCCACCTCGGGAGTGGACAATGGTCTGGCAGACTTCTTAAGTTGCCATCAGGTGCACGAATCGGAGTGGTCTCTAAACAAGGACGCCTTCCAGCAAGTGACTCAGAAGTGGGGCCTCCCAGACGTTGATTTGTTCGCCAGCAAGTCGAACAACAAGGTTCCAATGTACTTCTCACTTCTCAGTGGAAAATGACGTGGGGGGGGGGGGTAAAGGTATAGATGCCCTACCTTTAAAAAAAAGGTATAGATACCCTGGCTCAGAAATTGACCTTTTTGCTGTGCTACGCCTTTCCCCTGTTCAAACTTATTCCCCTAGTCCTAAAATACTTTGCTCAGGAGAGCACCACTTTGATCCTGGTAGTCCCGTATTGGCAAAAAAGGCCTCGGTTTTCAGCTCTGATGCGTCTGGGGTCAGAACTCTCCTTATGTTGCCCGAAAGGGAGGATCTGCTGGCTCAGGGGCCGGTCCAGTTACCAAAAGTTCTGTCTCTGAAATTGTTGGCTTGGTATCTGAGGAAAGTCTCTTGAAATCAAAAGGGTTTTAAGATGGAGCTGTGCTCACAATCCTTTCCAGTAAGTAGAAAGTAACCCAAGCAATTTATTTAAAATGTTGGAAAGTTTTTAACTCTTGGTTGGACACCAGAAAGTGGGCGGCAGGTGTCCCAGCCATCTTACAGTTTTTGCAGGAAGGAGGGAACCTCGTTGGTGTTTCTCGAGCGATCCCTGGCACTGGAACCCTTAGTGTGCAGGTTCTATAAGGGATTGGCCAGAATTAGACCAGTTCAGTTTAAAATTCTACCTGAATGGGATTTGACAATCCTATTACAAGGTTGGATAAAGCTTTCGCAGGGGGAAGTCCTGTCCCTTATGTGGGTTACTCTCAAGACGGTCTTCTTGGTTACGATTTCTACAGCCAGACGTGTTGGCTTACTCCACATGGGCATTATCTGCTTCTTGGGTGGAGCGAGCTGGGGCGACACCAGAACAAATATGCCGAGCAGCAACATGGTCTAGCTACTCGACCTTCACTAAACATTACATAACTGGACCTTCTCTCAGTGCAAGATCAAGCGTTAGACTTACCAGAACATCCGAACTTCCTGAAAGTTCGGCCCGGATTTCAGAACCCCATTGAAATCAATGGGACCCAAACTTTGGTAATCAAAAAACACCATTTTGAAGCCCTAAAACCCAACAAATGCCCCAAAAAAGTGCCTAGGGTTCTGGGTCATACCCCAGGGACTATTAATCACACAGAAAAAGTTCTTAAAAATTGTCATTTTTGATAGAGAGCCAATTATTATAAAAAAATAAATACAAATAAAAAGTGTACCTGTGAAGTTTTAGCTCTGTATCATGTCCAGAACCATAAAAAAAAAAAAGATTGTTTGTATTATGTCACTTATAGAACAGGGATATGGCTTCGCTATTTTCACACCTTGCCGGTTTAGTAGCAGACGTTTTTTTGGGCATTTTTTGGGGTCTTTTGAGGCAGGCAAAACATCTGAACTTGTGTATACGGGTATATATACACACATACTTATATGTATATATACACCTAGACATATATAGGTGTGATAGTAGCAGAAATATATATTTGCGCTAATGAAATAATTTACACTAATATGGCTCCGCTCCTATAACACCTAAGTGAAAAATACATATAAGTGTGTGTGTATATATACCACTATACACAAGTTCAGATGTTTTGCCTGCCTCCAAAAAACCCCAAAAAATGCCTGCAACAACACACCTGGGCGTTTTTTTTTTTTTATGCTAGCATTATTTTGGGCATTTGTTTGGGTTCTTTGGAGGCAGGCAAAACATCTGAACTTCTGTATAGGGGTATATATATATATATATATATATATATATATATATATATACACACACACTTATATGTATTTTACACATACACATATATAGGTGTGATAGGAGCGTAACTATATTGGTGTTAATTATTTAATTAGCGCAAGTAGTGTTTTCTGCTCCTCTCACACCTATATATGTGCAGGTATATATATATATATATATATATATATATATACATACATGGGTGTGTATATATACCCCCTATACACATGTTCAGATGTCATGCCTGACTCCAAACATGTCCACAAAAAATCCCTATAAACGCCTGCAGCCAAAAAGCAGGCTGACCGGCTAGAAGCCATATTAGTGCACCGAATGTGACTTAAGAGAAACTATCTTTTCTCTATAGCGGTCACCCTGATATGGAAGGGTTTGGTCACCCTGCCATAGCAGTCAGTGTCAGTTCACCCTATACTACACTACGGTCACACTGAAATGGAAGGGTTTGGTCACCCTGCCATAGCAGTCAGAGTCAGTTCACCCTACACTACATTACGGTCACCCTGACACTTAACACTTTCCCTACAGAAACTAAATTTTTGCATCTAACTAAAGTGTAAAAGAGCACCCTAACTACACTAGATATCCCTTTCCTCACACTAATAAATGCTAAATGACACTTTTAAAGTAAAATTAACAGAACTGCTTCCACTCTCTTCCATGTCCCTGTATTACAATGCTAGGAATTTGGCGGGGGCTATCTAATATACTGGGGGGGGGCGTATTCACTAATTCACGTATTCACTAATGATTGGCCTAGGGACCCCCTAGTCACTCCAATCACATTCCTAGCATTCTCCTGTCCCCTCAATTGGCTTTTACTAATGTTTCTGGTCCAATCACAGGCTTTTAAAGCCCATTTCCTGGCCCATTGCATTTTGGTCGGTTCTGGTTGCCGAATTCCAAACTTTTTCAGCAAAAAGTTCTAAATTCGGCCGAACCTCGAACACCCAATGTTCGGGTCGAACCGATGGTCGACCCGAACCGTTCGATCATCCCTACTTACCGGTAACTCGGTTTCTAGGATTCATCCAGGACAGCAGGGTTTCCCTCCCTATAAGCTGTTGTATCCTTGGATGAGTATGTTTTTCTTGTTTCAGGAAACTTTTTCTGGAGGAGTTCTTGGCTAAGAAGACTGAGGAAGAGGGATGGTGACCGCCCTTTATTCACCTGATTGTGTTTCCTGTCTCCAGAGGTGGAGCCTGTCTCTCCTATGCTGTCCTGGACGACTCCTAGAAACCACAAAGAAAATGGCCTCTACCCCCACCTATTACTGGCCTTCATAGCAAAGAACACATGGAAGGCCAACGCACATGAAACAAACAAAAGTAAAATTCTCAGTTCAATTTGCTAGCCAGTTTGCTTACCAACCAGATTAACCTGTCTAACAGTTTGCGTCAAAACAGGGGTTTAGTTAGCACACATTTGCAAACGCATGTGAAAGCTGCAGGGCCACTTCACGGCTCCCTTTATACCTGCAGTCCTAACTCTAATGAATTTATAAGAGTCTTCACAGTGGAAGCACATGCTGTTTTGACGCAAACTGTTAGACAGGTTAATCTGGTTGGTAAGCAAACTGGCTAGCAAATTGAACTGGGAATTTTACTTTTGTTTGTTTCATGTGCGTTGGCCTTCCATGTGTTCTTTGCTATGAAGGCGAGTAATAGGTGGGGGTAGAGGCCATTTTCTTTGTTGTTAATGTGTACTGGTGAGTGGACATACTGGATGCCTTTGCTGTTATACCATCAGCTGGGCATCCATTGTGCCCCCAATTACCTTTAGGAGGGATGAGCCACCTCCAGGCTCACCTGCCCCCTATCTATCCATTAGCTTGCATGTGCTTCCACTGTGAAGACTCTTATAAATTCATTAGAGTTAGGACTGCAGGTATACAGGGAGCCGTGAAGTGGCCCTGCAGCTTTCACATGCGTTTGCAAATGTGTGCTAACTAAACCCCTGTTTTGACGCAAACTGTTAGACAGGTTAATCTGGTTGGTAAGCAAACTGGCTAGCAAATTGAACTGGGAATTTTACTTTTGTTTGTTTCATGACTCCTAGAAACCAAGTTACCGGTAAGTCTAACTCTGGTTTTTCACACAAAAATAATTTTCTTGTGGTGGTATTTAATCACCACTGGGTTTTTTTTTTTGCTAAACAGACAAAACAAGATCACATATTTTGAAAAAACATTGTTTTTTTTTAGTTTGTTACAAATTTTGCAAATAAATATTCTTTCATCATAAACTAAGGTCAAAATGTATTCTGCTACATGTATTACATTTCTTTGAAATAACCAAATCACTGTATATTATTTAGTATGTAGAAAAGTTATAGAGTCCACAAACTTTGGTATATACAGTGCATCCAGGAAGTATTCACAGCGCTTCACTTTTTGCACATTTTGTCATGTTATAGCCTTATTCCAAAATAGATTAAACCATCTCTGTAGCACTCCACCAATCAGGCCTGTATGGTAGAGTGCCAGATGGAAGCCACTCCTCAGTAAAAGGCACATGACAAACCCGTCTGGAGTTTGCCAAAAGGTACCTCTGAAGGACTCTCAGACCATAAGAAACAAAATTCTCTTTGTCTGATGAAACAAAGATTGAACTCATTGACCTGAATGTCAAGCATCATGTCTGGAGGAAACCAGGCACCCCTCATCACCTGGCCAATACCATTCCTACAGTGAAGCATGGTGGTGGCAGTATCATGCTGTGGGGATGCTTTTTAGCTACAGGAACTGGGAGCCTAGTCAGGATCGAGGGAAAGATGAATGCAGCAACCTACAGAGACAGCCTTGATAAAAAGCTGCTCCAGAGAACTCTGGACCTTTAGACTGGGGCTAAGGTTCATCTTGCAACAGGACAACGACCCTAAGCACACGGCCAAGATAACAAAGGAGTGGCTATGGGACAACCCTGTGAATGTCCTTAAGTGGCCCAGCCAGAACCCAGACTTGAACCCGATTGAACATCTCTGGAGAGATCTGCAAATGGCTGAGCACCGACGCTCCCCATCCAACCTGATGGAACGTCAGAGGTCTTGCAAAGAATTGGGTGAAACTGCCCAAAAAATAGGTGTGCCAAGCTTGCAGTATCATACTCAAATAGACTTGAGGCTGAAATTGGTGCCAAAGGTGCTTCAACAAAGTATTGAAAAAAGGCTGTGAATACATATGTACATGTGATTTTTTTTTGTTTTGTTTTTTATTTTTAACAAATTTGCAAACATTTCAAACAAACTTTTTCACATTGTCATTATGGGATATTGTTTGTAGAATTTTAAGGAAAATAATTAATTGAATCAATTTTGGAATAAGGCTTAAACATAAAATGTGGAAAATATGAAGTGCTGTAAATACTTTCTAGATGCACTGTGTATCTGAAAATTGATCAATCCTGAGGAACCCTATCTCATTTTTTGTGGCCCAAAAATGCCAGGACAGTACAAATACCCCCCAAATGACCTCTTTTTGGAATGTAGACAGTCTGAGTAATTTAGTTTCAATATCTCTTTTATTATATTTTTCCACTAAACAATAGCATAACCTATACAAAGGAGAAAAAAAAAATTATAAATATATTTTTTTTTCTTTGAAGGCATGATGCAGTCTAAGTAATGGCAAGTTTTTTTTTTTTTAAGCTATAATGTTTTTGTCACATTTTTTTGGAAAATGAAAACATTAAAAGAAAAACAATTCACAATACTGTTACCAGTGCAGTACAGCTTTATCATATAACTGGTGTGGCATGGATCAGAGACACTGACTGGTGACAGTATGTAAAAAACAACTTTCAAATTTTATTGTTTTTTTTATGATTTTTTTTTCTAACAAACTGTGGCCAGAGCAATACAGGGTTATAATAATAACACTGTACTACTCTGGAGAAGTGACCATTTTTTTTTCTCGACATATTATGATTGCTTATACCAATGAATTTCATTGGTATAAGCAACCATTTGTACTTAACCGCTTGCCGACCGCCGCAAGTACATATACTGCGGCGGTCAGCCCCGTGCAGGCATAGTGACGTATGGGTATGTCACTCGCCTGTGAGCCAATAGGGGGCGAGCGCGCGCCGCCGGGGGCGAGCGCGCGCCGCCGGAGGCGCGCTCCCGCCCCTGTTCGTTCACGGACACCTCCGCGCAAGTGACCGGCGGACCCGATGTCCGCCGGTCACTCGCGATCATCAGTTACAGAGGCAGAAAGGCAGGCGGCTAATGTAAACAAAGCCGCCTGTCATTCTCCCTTGTGTAACAGCAGAGATCATACGGTCATGCTATGTAGGATCCTATATCTCTGCTGTTACATGAAAAGCCACATGCCTGCACAGTAAGAATCACACCTCTAGGGACACACTTAGCCACTGCATCACTAATAAAGTTAACCCCTTCCCTGCCAGTGTCATTTTTACAGTAACAGTGCATATGTATAGCACTGATTACTGTAGTAATGTCACTGGTACCCCCAAAAGTGTCAAAAATGTCAGTCAAGGGTCCGATCTGTCCGCCGCAATGCCGCAGTCCCGCAAAAAAAAAAAATCGCAGATCGCCACCATTACTCATAAAAAAAAACAACAGCAAAAATGACAAAAAATCTTTCCCTTAGTAAACTCAATAACTTTTGCGCAAACCAATCAAAATACGCTTATTGCGATTTTTTTTAGCAAACATATATAGCAGAAAACAAATTGGCCAAAAATGTTAAAAAATTTTGATTTTTACATTTTTTGGGGAAATTTCATATAAAAAAAATGTGAAAAATATTGTTATTTTTGCAAAATTGTCGCTCTTTTTTTGTTTATAGCGCATGATCAAAAAATTGCACAGGTGATCAAATACCTCCAAAATAAAGCTCTGTTTGTGGGAAAAAAAGGACATCAAATTCATTTAGGTACAGCGTCGCACGACCGCGCAATTGTCCGTTAAAGTCACGCAGTGCCGAATCGCAAAATAGGCCCTGGTCAGGAAGGGGGTAAAATCTTCCGGGGCTTAAGTGGTTAATGAAACTGGTTCATTCAGTGTCTTTTGTTGTGAATAGCTGTGATTGGCTAAAGCTAATCACATGATACAGATGGCCTGGGAGTTGCCCTGTGTGTACCATGTAATCACTGTGACCAATCACAGCTAGCATCATAATTTTATACAACAAATGACATGAAAGGAAGCCATCCATTGTTTACAAGTGTCATATGATCTGCTGTGACTGGTCACAGTGATCAAATGGTACTGCCAGTGGGCCAGTACAATGTTCAGTCATTGGATGTTTACAATGGAAACAACCTGTGATATATTTCATCACTGCACAGCCCCGCGGTCGCACGTTCTGGGGGGACATCATATGATATCCTCCCAGGACAAAAGGGCTCCCCCCTGGGCTACGGGAGTACAATGACGGCTGGGCGGGAGCACTGTTGTTCTGAAAGGATGTCATATGACGAGGTGTTACCCACCTACCTGGTCTCACTTACCTAAATGTCAGACAAATCCTGTGCCAAAATTTAAGGGTCAATAAAATAGGGCTGTAAGACTGTAAGACTGTATACTACTAATGCGATTGCTCCAGCTTCTGTCAATTAAATCCTGTGACACGGATCGTGAGACACCACACCCAGGGCGTGGCTAGCCAGCAAGATGGCTGGCTGCATGTGATCGAAGCTCTGCAGGCCTCCACTCGAGCTCCATGCGTTGCACCTTGATCCCCACCTTGATCCAGACATCCATGCGAGTATTGCGGCAGCTTGCGATAGATACCAGGCAATATGAGTAAGGAGACAAGTAAGGAACGTCCTGCTACGGCAACAGAACGTTTGAAGGAGTTTGTGCGGACCGAGAAGCAGGAAGTAGGTCGGAGCCCACCAAACACACGTAGTGGAGGAAGCAGCAGCAATACACAGAGCAACATGCCGGCGGAGAAACCAGCAAAACTCTCACTTGAACAGGTACATTCTCAAAGTATGGCTGCTATAACTGCAAGTAATACTATGTTGACTGGTAAAATGGAGGAAATTAGAATGGATATTGGTTTAATACACCATGATCTGCAGGCTGTGAGAGAGCGGATGGCAGAGGCTGAAAAAAGGATATCCTCATTAGAGGATAATTACACTCCAGTGCCAAATCGTATATTAGCAGCTGAAAAGCAAGTAACATACCTTAATCAAAAAGTTGATGACTTAGAAAACCGATTAAGACGTAATAATATCAGATTTGTGGGCTTACCGGAGAGGGCTGAGGGGAAGAATACTGGAGATTTTGTGGAGACATGGATTAAAACCCGATTTCCTGATACTACTTTCTCCACAGTATTTGCAGTAGAAAGAGCCCATAGAATTCCTGCAAAACCACCAGCCCCTGGAGCCCCTGCAAGACCTTTACTTGCACGATTTTTGAATTGTAAAGATCGGGATCTTATACTACGGAAAGCAAGACAAAAAGGCACCATTCAATATGAAAACGCACAAGTGTTTTTTTTCCCTGATTTTTCAATAGATCTACAAAAATTGAGAGCTACCTTTTTTGAAGTTAAAAAAAAATTAAGAGAACGACACATTAGCTACTCCATGGCATACCCTGCGAGGATGAGGGTGGAGGAAGATGGGAAAATATATTTCTTTGATACTCCGGAGAGTGTACAAGAATGGCTTTGTTTGAAAGGAACTATAAAGTGAACGGAAAGAAGAATCTTGCTATTTTCCTTTTTCTTTTTCCTTGTAATGAAAACTTTTTCTTTTTTCCTGGTGAAGGATACAAGAAAAAAAAAAAAAAAAAGAAGCATGTGGATGATGGAATGACGAGGCGGGGGGAGTGGAGGGACTGGGAGTTAAGGAACTATGGGGGTTTTTTTTTGTGCGTTTTTTTTTTTTTTTGTGTGTGTTTTTTTTTTTTTTTTTCGGGGTTCCTCTTCCCCTCCCTCCCTCCTCCCACCACTGGTAATTCTTTGAGCCATTTTTTTTGATGGCTTAGCAAAATTCCTTTTTTATTTTTTAGAGGAAAACATGAAATTTTTCTGAGAGTAAGGTGGGAGCTTGAGTGGAGGCCGCAGCTATATTGTCCTTGCATGCAAATGTTTGTATGCTCGGGCAATGTCCCATTGTTTTTTTTTTTTTTTGAGTAAGACCTATTGGTCAAAATTTTGCTATATGTGCATGATGATTTTTCTTTTTAAAAAAAAAAAATTTTTTTTTTTTTGTAATTTTGTTTGTGATTTTTTTTTTCTTTTTCTCTTTTTTTCTTTTTCATATTTTTTCTTGTTACTTTTGAAGATCGCTGTGTCCTGGTGTGCCCAACTGACCTCAATAATTATATTGGTATAAAATATAAGGAGTACATTGCTATGGGGTATTATCATGATAAATGTCATAGACGGTTAGATATATGGGATACCTTTTGGGAAGTGAACCTACAGTTATATATAGAAAAAAAACCTCTAAGATGACTACAAAATGTGGGTTCCTATCATGGAATGTTAGGGGTCTAGGGACCCCCCAGAAGAGATCCCAGGTAATTAAAAATATATTACAAACTAAAGCACAAATTATATGCCTGCAAGAGACACATATGATCCCAGATACAACAAACCAATTGTGTAAACCCTGGATCCAATGGTCAATACACTCGAGCTATTCAACATATGCAAGGGGGGTTTCATTGCTTGTCCATAGGTCGGTACCATGGAAGTGCTTTCAAAAAAAGGTAGACCCTGAAGGGCAATATGTATTTGTACGAGCTCAAGTGTATGATATACCATTTGTTATTTTAGGTATATGTAATCCACCACCTGCTACATTAAGTGTAATTGAAGAAGCTATGCTATTTGCAAGTTTATACCCAGAGGTATTAGTGCTATGCCTGGGAGACTTTAATCTTCTGTGGGACCCGCTGGTGGACAGGCATGGACCCCCCCTTAAAAAGAACTCGAAAACCACTTATGTTTCGTGAGTTAGGGGAGGAATTTGGATGGAGAGATTTGTGGAGAATGCTTAATCCCCAGACCAGGGCTTATTCCTGGGCCATCCCAGGAAGAGGATGTCTGTCAAGAATAGATCTGGCGCTGGGAAATGATAAAATTATTTCTAGGGTTGTCTATGTTGAATATTTGATTAGAGGAGTGTCTGATCACTCACCACTCCTGGTAAATATAGCAATAGTAATTGAGGGAATGAAGCAAAACTGGAAATTTCAGCCATATTGGTTATCACAGATTGGAACGCACGATCGTATACCTGAACAATTGCAGATATTTTTAGAAACACATAGATCCCAAAGAGATTTGATCTTTTGGGATACCTTGAAAGCATATCTACGGGGGGCACTTAGATCAACCATATCATATATTAAAAGAGCCACCAGGCAGGAAACGGAAGATCTAGAAGAGCAATGTAGAGATACAGAAGCTGCGTTTTTGAAAACCCCAACTGAAATAAATAGGGAAAAATGGGAAATGACAGTAAGAAAATATACTACACATATAGCAGCAATAGCTAAATATAAACAATTTGAATATCAACAGAAGTACAGTACTTTGAACAAGGGAATACTTCAAGTCGTCTTTTAGCACATATGGCTAAGCAACAAAGTACAAGTTTAGTTATAACTAATATACAGTGCCCTGACGGGGAATGCGCAAGGGATGTGGCTGGTATTATGTCATGATTTCACTCGTTTTATACTGATATGTATGCCACCTCTCTTGCGTATAATGCAGATGAAATTTCAACTTATCTGAGTGAAATACACTTTCTAGTCTTAACGACAGAGCAGGTTAAATCATTAGAGGAAAATCCAAGCGAGGAAGAAGTAAGACGAGCAATAACAAGTCTAGCAATAGGAAAGGCTTCAGGACCAGACGGACTTCCGTTAGAAGTATATAGTAAATACGTGGATATTCTTGCCCCAGTGCTAGTTCAACTATTTGATGCAGCTTTCAGGCTTCCTGAAACCATGTATTTAGCTACAGTAGTACTAATTCCAAAACCAGATAAAAATTTAACAGACTGTGCTTCATACTGACCCATATCATTATTAAATACAGACTACAAAATTCTTGCAAAAATTTTGGCCCATAGATTAAACAATGTAATACTTAATATTATACATCCAGATCAAACTGGATTTATGCCAGGAAAATCCAAATCTATAAATCTTTGAAGAACACAACTTAGCTCAGCTTAGAGATCAACTACCAGACTCAAGTGTCTTGGCCTCTCTTGATACAGCAAAGGCTTTTGATTCTATTGAATGGCCCTTTTTGCAGGCAGTGCTTAGGGCATTTGGATTTTGGGAGAAATTCTGTACTTGGGTGGAAATAATGTATCTAAATCCAACTTCTCAGCTGTTGGTAAATGGCTTTTTAACCAAAGCCAAACAATTATATAGAGGCACCCGGCAGGGATGCCCTCTATCACCACTCTTATTTCTTGTAGCTATTGAATCTTTGCACTTCGACTTCGGCAAACCCCTTCTGTACGGGGCATTACATTGGCAGAAAGGATAGATATAGTGGGATTATATGCTGATGATCTTGTTTTATATTTAAATGATGCACATGGATCATTGGAAGCAGCTATGCATATAATAGAACTATTTGGTTCTTATTCAGGCCTTAAAATTAATTGGCAAAAATCCTCCCTTATGCCATTGCAACCACAACTACTCACACTAAGCAAGGATTCAAGTTTATTAAAGGTAGTGTCCTCTTTCAAATACCTGGGAATAAATATTACAAGATTACCACATACAGCTTTACAGGCTAACCTTAATCCACTCATGACAACAATTAAAACTAAATTAGCTACTTGGGCTAGATGACCACTTTCAGTTGCAGGGAGAATAAATTTAATCAAGATGGTCCTATTACCGAAATGTTTATACATTTTTTCACATATGTCGGTTATAGTCCCTAAAACTATTTTTAAAAAAATAGATGCCCTATTTACCACATTTATTTGGGGAAAGGGTAGAAATAGAATAAAGTTAACCACACTTCAGAGAGCTAAAACAGAAGCAGGTATGGCACTTCCTAATATATACAGATACTATCTCACTGGACAACTTAAACATCTCACAGGATGGATAGTACCAGTAACACTACAGATGGTAGAATCACACCTGGCTCATGTTTTACAAATCGATAATTTACTTATAGTCCTAGAAGCACCTTTGAATAAATTAAAATATAAGCAAATACCAATGTTAACATTAGCTCGTACAATATGGAGAGAGGGAAAAACACAAATAAACATGGATCTCCCACTATGGCGAAACCCAATGTTTAATCAACTAAAACAATTGGTAGAGTATCAGTTCTGGGAACAAAAGGGGATATAAGTAGAGTTGAGCGGACACCTGGATGTGCGGGTTCGGCCGAACTTTAAAAAAAAGTCCGGGTCCGTGTCCCGGTCTTTTGCCGAACTTTTCCCGGACACCGAACCCCATTGAAGTCAATGGGGACCCGAACTTTCAGGCACTAAAATGGCTCTAAAACACCAATGGAAAGGGCTAGAGTGCTGCAAATGGCAGCAAAACGTTGTTAAGAGCATGGCAAGTGCTCTGCAAACAAATGTGGATAGGGAAATAACTTAAAACAAAAAAAAAACAGAAGAATAAAACAATGTTCTTCATCTCTGAAGGACGAGGCCCATAAGGAGTAGGAGGGAGGATGAGGTGGTGGTGGATGTGGCGGTCTCATAGGCGTGCGCACAGGGTGTGCCGGATGTGCCTGGGCACACCCTAATCACCTAGGGCACATAGCATTATCGCTCTGTTTGCCAGTGAGGAGATGGGAAAGATCTCCCTCGGACCTGCTCTGCTATTTCTCTTTGCCAGCAGGGAGAGTAATGTATCGGGGCCATGTACATGTAGGCAAACACATGCATGTGTATTTCAACTTTGGGGTGCACACCCTAATGCAATAGGCTGCGCACACCTATGGGCGGTGTAGGTGGAAGCGGCGGTGGAGGAGGAGGACGAGGTAGCCAACACTGCTTCTTTTCACAAATTTTAAATGAGGGTACACCCCAAAAGAGTGAGAAAGAGCAAAAATGGAACAATGGCTGGGTAAGGTCGGTATCCATCGCTATTCTGCACAAGGTACGGAAAAGTCCTGTGGGATCCATGCCTGGTTCATTTTAATGAACGTGAGCTTGTCCACATTGTCTCTGGACAGGCGGCTGCGCTTGTCTGTGATAACGCCCCCAGCCGTGCTAAATACCCGTTCAGATAATACACTGGCTGCAGGGCACGCCAGCACCTCCAAGGCGTAAAGGGCAAGCTCAGGCCATGTGCCCAACTTGGAGACCCAGAAGTTGAAGGGGGCAGACCCCTCATTCAGTACGTCTAGGCGTGTGCACACATACTACTCCACCATGTTCGTGAAATGCTGCCTCCTGCTAAGACGTTCCATATGAGCTGCTGGTGCTGCTGTTTGTTGTGGCGTGCTGACAAAGCTTTTCCACATGTCGGCCATGCTAACCCTGCCTTCTGAGGTGCTGGCGGTGCCCTGGTTGCATTGGCGACCTCTTCCTCCTCCTCCTCCTCTGCCTTGTGCTTCCACTGTGGCCCCGCTGTCAGGTGGGAATGCCAGCAGCATCGCGTCTACCAGCGTGCGCTTGTACTCGCGCATCTTGCGATCGCGCTCCAGTGAGTGAATTAAGGACGGTACGTTGTCCTTGTAACGGGGATCCAGCAGCGTGGCCACCCAGTAATCAGCACAAGTTAGAATGTGGGCAACTCGGCGGACGTTGTGGAGACACTGCAGCATGTAATCGCACATGTGTGCCAGGCTGCCTAGAGGCAATGAAAGGCAGTCCTCTGTGGGAGGTGTATCGTCCGTGTCCTCTGTATCCCCCCAGCCATGCACCAGTGATGGCCATGAGCTGGCCTGGGTGCCACCCTGCTGTGAACATGGTTCCATCTCCTCCTCTGTCTCCTCCTCATCCTCCTCATCCTCCAGAACTGTGCCCCTGCTGGACAATTGTGTCCCTGGCGTTTGTGTGTGCAGGAACCCACCCTCGGAGCCCCTTGCGAATGACTGCCCTGAAAGCCTTGGAAATGTTACCTCTTCATCCTCCTCCTCCTCCTCATCGCCCGAATTGTTTTTTGAAGGAGGCATAGAAGTGGGATAGTTAAGCTGACAACGGCGTCATCGGCACTGGCCATGTTGGTGGAGTACCCAAAACAGCGCAACAAGGAACAGGTCTCACATGGAGGCCCAGTTATTGGTGGTGAAGTGGTGCTGTTCCACAGAGCGACTCACGCATGCGTGCTGTAGCTGACACCCCACTATGGCCTGCTGCTGCTCGCACAGTCTTTGCAGCATGTGCAAGGTGGAGTTCTTGAGGCGGTGAGCGGGAAGGCCGAAGTTACACTGCAGCGCTGACAGGCGAGCAGCAGCAGGTGGGAACGCCGAAAGTGCGCACAGACGGCCCGCACTTTCTGCAGCAGCTCTGACATATTGGGGTAGTTTTTAAGGAACCTCTGCACCACCAAATTCAGCACATGCGCCAGGCAAGGGATGTGCGTCAAACCGGCTAGGCCCAGAGATGCTATGAGATTTCGCCCGTTATCGCACACCACCAGGCCGGGCTTGAGGCTCGCTGGCAGCAACCACTCATTTGTCTGCTGTTCCATGCTCCTCCACAACTCCTGCGCGGTGTGTGGTTTTTTCCCCCAAACAGGCAAGTTTTAAAACTGCCTGCTGTCGTTTACCCCTGGCCGTGCTGAAGTTGGTGGTGAAGGTGTTAGGCTGTCCGGATGAGGAGGCGGTAGAGGATGAGGAAGCGGAGTAGGAGGAGTTAGGAACAGGAGGCAAACTGAAGCGCCCTGCAATCCTCGGTGGTGGAAGGACATGCGCCAAATTGCTATCCGCCTCAGGCCCATCCGCCACTGCATTTACCCAGTGTGCCGTTAGGGAGATATAACGCCCCTGACCGTGCTTACTGGTCCACGTATCGGTAGTTAGGTGGACCTTGCCACAGATGGCGTTGCGCAGTGCACACCTGATTTTTCCCCCACTTGGTTGTGCAGGGAAGGGATGGCTTGCCTGGAAAAGTAGTGGCGGCTGGGCACGACGTACTGTGGGACAGCCACCGACATAAGGTTTTTAAAACTGTGCGTCTCCACCAGACGGAATGACAGCATTTCAAAGGCCAAGAATTTTTAAATGCTGGCATTCAGGGCCAGGGATCGCGGGTGGGTAGGGAGGTACTTCCTCTTCCTCTCAAGTGTTTGGGAGATGGAAAGCTGAACGCTTCCACGGGACATTGTGGAGATGGTTGGTGACCCAGGTGGTGGTGTTGCTGACAGATCCTCTGTTTGCGGGGTGGCAGGTGCCGGTATCACTACAGATGTGGCTGGAGCGGCCGAGACTGCAGCAGAAGAGGAAGCAGGATGAGCCAGAGACGTTTCTTGGTTTTGAAGGTGTCTGCTCCACTGCAGCTCGTGCTTTGCACTTAGATGCCTGATCATGCAGGTTGTGCTCAGGTTGAGAAGGTTTATGCCTCGCTTCAGGCTCTGATTGCACAGGGTGCAAACCACTCGTGTCCTGTCATCAGCACATTTTCTAAAGAACTTCCACGCTAGAGAACTCCTTTGAGCTGACTTTGGTGCGCTCGTTCCCTTGCTGCGTTGGGCAGTAGCGGGCGTAGTGTCTAGGGCACGGCCGCTCCGCTTCTGCACCCTGCTCCCTCTTCTGCTGTGCTGGTGGCTCTGTGTGACCACCGCCTCTTCCTCCAAACTACTCAGGTCACCTGCATGACGTTCATTCCATGTGTGGTCGAGGACCTCATCGTCCTCCACATCATCTTCCACCCAGTCTTCACCCCTGCCCTCCTTGTCAGTCTCCACAATTCTGAACGCCGCAGCAGTTGGCACCTGCGTTTCGTCATCATCAGAGACGTGCTGCGATGGTCCTTGCATGTACTCATCTTGAGAAATAAGTGGTTGGGCATCGCTGCACTCAATCTCTTCCACTTCTGGGGCAGGGCTAGGTGGATGGCCCTGGGAAACCCTGCTAACAGAGTCCTCAAAAAGAAGAAGAGACTACTGTATGGCTTGGGGCTCAGACTGCTTGCCTGATTTGCAAGGGAATGAGGTGAAAGACGGTTGGACATTGGCTGCAGGTGCCAACACTGACCTTTCTGCAGTAGACTGGGTGGGAGACAATGTGAAGGAACTGGAGGCACTGTCAGCAACCCAATCTACTATCGCCTGTACTTCTTCAGGCCTCATCACGTCTAGAGGCACATTATGCCCTACCAAATACTGCTGCAGGTTCTGTCGCCTACTCACACTTGAGGAAGGTGTTTCACTTGTGCGTGTAGCTGCCACAGATCGACCACGTCCTCTCCTTGCAACAGGAGCTCTACCAGCAGCACCACGACCCAGGCCACGGCCCCTATTTGACGGTCTCCTCATATTTCTGTAATTTATGATCTTGCCCTAGAAAGGTGTTTATTGAATAGCGGAACAAAACAACAACAGTATCGCACGGGTGTATCTGACAGTCAAATATGCAAACTATGCCGCAATTTAATGTTTTTTACCCCAAAAGGGTGTATATTGAATAGCGGAATAGGAAAAAAGGATTAAAAAATGGTGTATCTCACACGTACAAACACAGACTAGGCCCCGATTAAAATTTTTTGTACCCTAAAGGGAGGATGAGTAAGAGGAGTAGGAGGAGTTGGGAACAGGAGGCAAACTGAAGCGCCCTGCAATCCTCGGCGGTAGAAGGAGATACGCCAAACAAATTTAAAAAGGTTTATCTCACATGTACCGATACAGACTATCCCGCAATTTAATTTTTTACACTCAAACAGGGTGTATATTGAATAGCGGAATAGGACAAATTTTACAAAACGGTGTATCTCACACGTACAAACACAATCTAGGCCCCGATTACAATTTTTTGTACCCTAAAGGCAGGATGAGGAGTAGGAGGAGTTCAGAACAGGCAGGAGGCAGACTGAAGCACCCTCAAATCCTCAGCAGTATGAGATGCGCCCCAAAAATTGGAAAGGTGTATCTCACACGTACCGACACAGACTATCCCGCAATTTAATTGTTTATACCCAAAGGTTTTGATTAAATAGCGGAATAGAAAATATGATCAAAAAAAGTGTATGTATCTCACACGTACAAAACCACACTAGGCCCCAATTACTATTGTTTGTACCCCTAAAAGGCTAGATGAGGAGTAGAAGGAGTATGGAACAGGCAGCACCCTCAAATCTTCAGAAGTATGAGATGAACCCCAAAAACTTGGAAAGGTGTATCTCACACGTACCAACACAGACTATCCCGCAATTTAATTGATCCCCAAAGGTTTTTATTAAATAGCGGAATAGGAAATATGATCAAAAAAGTGTATGTATCTCACACGTACAGAAGCACACTAGGCCCCAATTACTAGTGTTTGTACCCCTAAAGGCAGGATGAGGAGTAGGAGGAGTTTGGAACAGGCAGCACCCTCAAATCTTCAGAAGTATGAGATAAACCCCAAAAACTTGGAAAGGTGGATCTCACACGTACCAACACAGACTATCCCACAATTTAATTGATCCCCAAAGGTTTTTATTAAATAGCGGAATAGAAAATATGATCAAAAAAAGTGTATGTATCTCACACGTACAAAACCACACTAGGCCCCAATTATTGTTGTTTGTACCCCTAAAAGGCTGGATGAGGAGTAGGAGGAGTATGGAACAGGCAGCACCCTCAAATCTTCAGAAGTATGAGATGAACCCCAAAAACTTGGAAAGGTGGATCTCACACGTACCAACACAGACTATCCCGCAATTTAACTGATCCCCAAAGGTTTTTATTGAATAGCGGAATAGAAAATATGATCAAAAAAAGTGTATGTATCTCACACGTACAGAAGCACACTAGGCCCCAATTATTGTTGTTTGTACCCCTAAAAGGCTAGATGAGGAGTAGAAGGAGTATGGAACAGGCAGCACCCTCAAATCTTCAGAAGTATGAGATGAACCCCAAAAACCCCAAACATCATTCAGCTCTGCTGCAGGCCACAATTTAATTTTTTTTAACCCAAGGCTGTATATTGAATAGTGGAATAGAAAAAAAGTGTATGATTTTGGAAACCACTCAATAATTGCACATGTGAACTGAACACAGCAGTGTATGATCAGTCAGCACAGCACAGCTGAAGGAAAAATGCTGCACACAGTGACTGATAGAAAAATACTTTTCTCCCTCCTCCTCAGTGGGCAAAAAAGATTGTGTTCACTGCACCCCAAAAAGATTGTGTTCACAGCAGCCCACACACAGCAAAATGGATGTGGACCACTGACACCTGCCTATCTCCTATCCCACCCCACACAGCAATATTGATTGTAGTTTGTAGAACACACTGACCCTAAAAATCAGCAGACTCTCTCCCTAAAAGGATTGATAAGATGATGATCGTAGATCGGGTGACTGCAAACCCCACCCCACACAGCAATATCGATTGTAGTTTGTAGAACACACTGACCCTAAAAATCAGCAGCAGCCTCGCCCTAAAATGCCTACAACTCACCCTGCCTAACACTCCGACCTGTCTCTTAATTCTATCTGGACACACACTGACCCTAAAAATCAGCAGCAGCCTCACCCTAAAATGCCTACAACTCGACCTGCCTAACACACTCCGACCTGTCCCTCAATTCTATCCGGACACAAATGTTTTTTTTTTTCCTGTCTGTCCCTAATCAGCAGCCAGCACGTTGATGTATGCTCTGTTCCTGAACTAAACAGCAGAATGACGCCGCAGCGGCGCTGCCTCGAACTTATAAAGACTTGGTCACATGCTTAAGACGGCCAATCACAGCTACTAATACATTTGTAGGCATGGCTGGGATGGCTTAGGCACACCAGTTAAACGCTTGTTGATTGGCTGTTGAAAGCCCGCCATGAAAAGCGTGCCAATGCATGCAAAAACCGGAAATAAAACGACCGAACACGGATTTTTACCCGAATATACAGTAAAGTTTTCGGGTCCGTGTTCGGGTAACAAAAATCCAATTATTCGGTACGAACACGAATAATACAGTCCGTGTTCGCTCAACCCTAGATATCAGTCCTTGCAGACGTACAGTATATGACATAACACATATATACTCTTTTTCAGATATACAAATGAAATATGCTATACCACATACCTCATTATATAGATACCTACAGTTGCGACATGCGTTACAATCGCAATTTGGAGTTTTGGGACCTGGGATCTCTAGATATCCAATGATTGGTATCTAGGGTTGAGCGGACACCTAGATGTCCGTGTTCGACGGGTTCGGCCAAACTTTAAAAAAAAGTCCGGGTCCGTGTCCCGGACTTTTACCGAACTTTTCCCGGACACCGAACCCCATTGAAGTCAATGGGGACCCGAACTTTAAGGCACTAAAATGGCTCTAAAACACCAATGGAAAGGGCTAGAGTGCTGCAAATGGCAGCAAAACGTAGTTAAGAGCATGGCAAGTGCTCTGCAAACAAATGTGGATAGGGAAATAACTTAAAACAACAAAAAAAAAAACAGAAAAATAAAACAATGTTCTTCATCTCTGAAGGACGAGGCCCATATGGAGTAGGAGGGAGGTTGAGGTGGTGGTGGATGTGGCGGTGTCATAGGCGTGCGCACAGGGTGTGCCGGGTGTACCTGGGCACACCCTAATCACCTAGCGCACATAGCATTATCACTCTGTTTGCCAGTGAGGAGATGGGAAAGATCTCCCTCGGACCTGCTCTGCTCTATTTCTCTTTGCCAGCAGGGAGAGTAATGTATCGGGGCCATGTACATGTAGGCAAACACATGCATGTGTATTTCAACTTTGGGGTGCACACCCTAATGCAATAGGCTGCGCACACCTATGGGCGGTGTAGGTGGAAGCGGCGGTGGAGGAGGACCAGGGCCGGATTAAGAGCATCATGGTCTTGGTGCTGAGGATTTTGAAGGGCCTTAAGGGCCGTGCCTTGGCATGCACCCAGAGGAGGAAGGGTGCAGCCATGCATGCCTAATTCAACATGGGATGCTGTCTCTGAAGCCCATAAACACATCCATGCATCGGCAACTGTCCCTCCTTGTCAGGCCTTCGCGCTGTGTGGGGAGGTTCTGAGGGTGCTGCCTGGGGAAGCGAGCATAGAAGCCAGACTTCTGTGTTTACAAGTGACAGAAGAGCGGTCACAGTGAATATGGCCAACTCGGGGCCTATATAAAAGGTAGGGGCCTGGAGCTGCAGCTCCAATAGCCCCTACGTTAATCTGGCCCTGAGGAGGAGGACGAGGTAGCCAACACTGCTTCTTTTCACAAATTTTAAATGAGGGTACACCCCAAAAGAGTGAGAAAGAGCAAAAATGGAACAATGGGTGGGTAAGGTCGGTATCCATTGCTATTCTGCACAAGGTACGGAAAAGTCCCGTGGGATCCATGCCTGGTTCATTTTAATGAATGTGAGCTTGTCCACATTGTCTCTGGACAGGCGGCTGCGCTTGTCTGTTATAACGCCCCCAGCCGTGCTAAATACCCGTTCAGATAATACACTGGCTGCAGGGCATGCCAGCACCTCCAAGGCGTAAAGGGCAAGCTCAGGCCATGTGCCCAATTTGGAGACCCAGAAGTTGAAGGGGGCAGACCCGTCATTCACTACATGTAGGCGTGTGCACACATACTGCTCCACCATGTTGGTAAAATGCTGCCTCCTGCTAAGACATTCCATCTGAGCTGCTGGTGCTGCTGTTTGTTGTGGCGTGCTGACAAAGCTTTTCCACATTTCGGCCATGCTAACCCTGCCTTCTGAGGTGCTGGCGGTGCCCTGGTTGCGTTGGCGACCTCCTCCTCCTCCTCCTCCTCTGCCTTGTGCTTCCACTGTGGCCCCGCTGTCAGATGGGAATGCCAGCAGCATCGCATCTACCAGCGTGCGCTTGTACTCGCTTGTGATCGCGCTCCAGTGAGTGAATTAAGGACGGTACGTTGTCCTTGTAACGGGGATCCAGCAGCGTGGCCACCCAGTAATCAGCACAAGTTAGAATGTGGGCAACTCGGCGGTCGTTGTGGAGACACTGCAGCATGTAATCGCTCATGTGTGCCAGGCTGCCCAGAGGCGACGAAAGGCTGTCCTCTGTGGGAGGTGTATCGTCCGTGTCCTCTGTATCCCCCCAGCCACGCACCAGTGATGGCCATGAGCTGGCCTGGGTGCCACCCTGCTGTGAACATGGTTCCATCTCCTCCTCCAGCTCCTCCTCCAGCTCCTCCTCCTCCTCATCCTCCAGAACTGTGCCCCTGCTGGACAATTGTGTCCCTGGCATTTGTGTGTGCAGGAACCCACCCTCGGAGCCCCTTGCGAATGACTGCCCTGAAAGCCTTTGAAATGTTACCTCTTCATCCTTCTCCTCCTCCTCATCCTGTGCCACATCATCTTCCATCATCGCCCGAATTGTTTTTTCAAGGAGGCATAGAAGTGGGATAGTTAAGCTGAGAACGGCGTCATTGCCACTGGCCATGTTGGTGGAGTACTCAAAACAGCGCAACAAGGCACACAGGTCTCGCATGGAGGCCCAGTTATTGGTGGTGAAGTGGTGCTGTTCCGCAGAGCGACTCACGCGTGCGTGCTGCAGCTGAAACTCCACTATGGCCTGCTGCTGCTCGCACAGTCTTTGCAGCATGTGCAAGGTGGAGTTCCACCTTGTGGGCACGTCACAGATGAACCCCAAAAACTTGGAAAGGTGGATCTCACACGTACCGACACAGACTATCCCGCAATTTAATAGATCCCCAAAGGTTTTTATTGAATAGCGGAATAGGAAATATGATCAAAAAAAGTGTATGTATCTCACACGTACAGAAGCACACTAGGCCCCAATTACTATTGTTTGTACACCTAAAAGGATGGATGAGGAGGAGGAGGAGTATGGAACAGGCAGCACCCTCAAAGCTTCAGAAGTATGAGATGAACCCCAAAAACTTGGAAAGGTGGATCTCACACGTACCGACACAGACTATTCCGCAATTTAATTGATCCCCAAAGGTTTTTATTGAATAGCGGAATAGGAAATATGATCAAAAAAAGTGTATGTATCTCACACGTACAGAAGCACACTAGGCCCCAATTACTATTGTTTGTACACCTAAAAGGATGGATGAGGAGGAGGAGTATGGAACAGGCAACACCCTCAAAGCTTCAGAAGTATGAGATGAACCCCAAAAACTTGGAAAGGTGGATCTCACACGTACCGACACAGACTATCCCGCAATTTAATTGATCCCCAAAGGTTTTTATTGAATAGCAGAATAGGAAATATGATAAAAAAAAAAGTGTATGTTTTTCACACGTACAGAAGCACACTAGGCCCCAATTACTATTGTTTGTACCCCTAAAAGGATGGATGAGGAGGAGGAGGAGGATGAAACAGGCAGCACCCTCAAATCTTCAGAAGTATGAGATTGTGTTCACTGTACCCCACAAAGATTGTGTTCACTGCACCCCAAAAGGATTGTCTTCACTGTACCCCACAAAGATTGTGTTCACTGCACCCCAAAAGGATTGTCTTCACTGCACCCCACAAAGATTGTGTTCACTGTACCCCACAAAGATTGTGTTCACTGTACCCCCCAAAGATTTTGTTCACTGCACCCCACAAGGATTGTCTTCACTGCACCCCACAAGGATTGTCTTCACTGCACCCCACAAAGATTGTGTTCACTGCACCCCAAAAGGATTGTGTTCACTGCACCCCACAAAGATTGTGTTCACTGTACCCCCCAAAGATTGTGTTCGCTGTACCCCCCAAAGATTTTGTTCACTGCACCCCACAAAGATTGTGTTCACTGTACCCCACAAAGATTGTGTTCACTGTACCCCACAAAGATTGTGTTCACTGCACCCCAAAAGGATTGTCTTCACTGCACCCCACAAAGATTGTGTTCACTGTAATCCACAAAGATTGTGTTCACTGTACCCCCCAAAGATTTTGTTCACTGCACCCCACAAAGATTGTGTTCACTGCACCCCACAAAGATTGTGTTCACTGCACCCCAAAAGGATTGTCTTCACTGCACCCCACAAAGATTGTGTTCACTGCACCCCACAAAGATTGTGTTCACTGTACCCCCCAAAGATTTTGTTCACTGTAATCCACAAAGATTGTGTTCACTGTACCCCCCAAAGATTTTGTTCACTGCACCCCACAAAGATTGTGTTCACTGTACCCCACAAAGATTGTGTTCACTGCACCCCAAAAGGATTGTCTTCACTGCACCCCACAAAGATTGTGTTCACTGCACCCCACAAAGATTGTGTTCACTGTACCCCCCAAAGATTTTGTTCACTGCAACCCACAAAGATTGTGTTCACTGTACCCCTCAAAGATTGTGTTCACTGTACCCCACAAAGATTTTGTTCACTGCACCCCACAAAGATTGTGTTCACTGCACCCCAAAAGGATTGTCTTCACTGCACCCCACAAAGATTGTGTTCACTGTACCCCACAAAGATTGTGTTCACTGTACCCCACAAATATTTTGTTCACTGTACCCCACAAAGATTGTGTTCACTGCACCCCAAAAGGATTGTCTTCACTGCACCCCAAAAGGATTGTCTTCACTGCACCCCACAAAGATTGTCTTCACTGCACCCCACAAAGATTGTGTTCACTGTACCCCACAAAGATTGTGTTCACTGCACCCCAAAAGGATTGTCTTCACAGCACCCCACAAAGATTGTGTTCACTGTACCCCACAAAGATTTTGTTCACTGTACCCCACAAAGATTTTGTTCACTGCACCCCACAAAGATTGTGTTCACTGTACCCCACAAAGATTGTCTTCACTGCACCCCAAAAGGATTGTCTTCACTGCATCCCACAAAGATTGTGTTCACTGTACCCCACAAAGATTGTGTTCACTGTACCCCCCAAAGATTTTGTTTACTGCAACCCACAAAGATTGTGTTCACTGTACCCCACAAAGATTGTGTTCACTGTACCCCACAAAGATTGTGTTCACTGTACCCCACAAAGATTTTGTTCACTGCACCCCACAAAGATTGTGTTCACTGCACCCCAAAAGGATTGTCTTCACTGCACCCCACAAAGATTGTCTTCACTGTACCCCCCAAAGATTGTGTTCACTGTACCCCCCAAAGATTTTGTTCACTGCACCCCACAAAGATTGTGTTCACTGTACCCCACAAAGATTGTGTTCACTGTACCCCACAAATATTTTGTTCACTGTACCCCACAAAGATTGTGTTCACTGCACCCCAAAAGGATTGTCTTCACTGCACCCCACAAAGATTGTGTTCACTGTACCCCACAAAGATTGTGTTCACTGTACCCCACAAAGATTTTGTTCACTGCACCCCAAAAGGATTGTGTTCACTGCACCCCAAAAAGATTGTGTTCACTGCAGCCCACACACATAAAAATGGATGTGGATCACTGACACCTGCCTATCTCCTATCCCACACCACACAGCAATATCGATTGTAGTTTGTAGAACACACTTTCTCTAAAATTCAGCAGCAGCCTCTCCCTAACAGGATTGAGAAGAGATCGTAGATCGGGACTAAGTGCAGACCCCACCCCACACAGCAATAACGATTGTAGTTTGTAGAACACACTGACCCTATAATTCAGCAGCAGCCTCTCCCTAACAGGATTGAGAAGAGATCGTAGATCAGGATTAAGTGCAGACCCCACCCCACACAGCAATATCGGTTGTAGTTTGTAGAACACACTGACCCTATAATTCAGCAGACTCTATCCCTAAAATGCCTACAACTCGCCCTGCCTAAACACTCCGACCTGACCCTAAATTCTATCCGGACACCAATTTGTTTTCCCTGCCTGTCTTTCCCTAATCAGCAGCCAGCACGTATGTGTGCTCTGTCCCTGAGCTAAGCAGCAGAATGACGCCGCTGCGGCTGCCTCGAACTTATAAAGACTTGGTCACATGCTTCAGACGGCCAATCACAGCTACTCATACATTTGCAGGCATGGCTGGGATAGCTTAAGGCACACCAGTTAAACGATTGTTGATTGGCTGTTGAAAGCCCGCCATGAAAAGAGCGCCAAAACATGCAAAACCCGGAAATAAAACGACCGAACACGGATTTTTTACCCGAACATACAGTAAAGTGTCCGTGTCCGGGTAACAAAAATCCAATTATTCGGTACGAACACGAATAATACAGTCCGTGTTCGCTCAACACTATTGGTATCCTTAGGTCCCAGGGCCCTAAAGGATTAATCTCTAAAATATATGCACATTTAACCAGGGTTAATTCAGGAATGAATCCCTTGGCAATAAGAACAAAATGGCATTAAATAATTCCCAATTTAACTGATGAAGATTGTAAAGAAGCCTGTTCATCCCATTTTATATGTATCGCCAGCAGCAAACAATAGGTTAATACAATTATATATGCTACATCAATCATATCTCTCTCCAAGTAGACTTTATGCAATGCAAAGCATTGCATCTCCTAAATGTTTGAGATGCAGTGCTAAGCGGGCAGACTTTATACATATTATGTAGTTTTGTCCAGTGATATCAAGATTCTGGCAGGAAATAATTAAAATATTATCCTCTGTCCTGAATATGTCTGTACCTTTGACCCCAGAAACCTGTTTGCTGGGTATATTAGATGAAATAACATGGTCTAGATATCACAAGATAATGCATAGAGAAACGCTGTTTATGGCAAGGAAAACAATCACAGTTAAGTGGATTCAAGTGAAGCCCCCTGTTGTTAAGAACTGGATAAGAGCGGTAAATCAGATTTTACCATTTGAAAAAGTATTGTATATGCATAGAGGATCCTCAACGAAATATAATAAAATTTGGGATAATTGGAGTCAATCTTCATTAACCAATGGTTGAATATAAGGAGATAACTAAGAGGATATAGAGGGATGAACATAGTATGATGAGGAAATAAATCTATGAATGCAATGGAGCAAGGGGTTGGGGCACACCGGGATAACGGCGATCAATTAAGCTAAATGGATATACTTTGGCATAAAGAGATTATGAATACTAAGTAAACAGATAATTATTTGGATATTGTATAATTTTTTTTATTTTATATTGTTTTGTCCCTTTGTTGAAAGGACGTTTGGAATGTTCGTTTTTATGCACATATTGAAATAAAAAGAATTTAAAAAAAAAATCCTGTGACACGGGACCAGGGGTGGGGCCAAGTCCCGCTGTCTGTGTCAATGGATGCAGCAGCAGGACTCAGGAGCGAACACCCATGGGTGCCCCCAGGGAATGCGGCTTTCCATGGGGGCACCTGATGAAGAGGAGGGGCCTAGAATGCCGGAGGGGGACTCCAGAAGAAGTGGATTGGGGCTGCTCTTGTTTTTTTTTATTTAAAAAAAATCAGAATGTTTACAAACACTTTACCTGTCATCACAGAAGTTTCAGCCAGGTGAGGTACTAGTATTGTAGTAGCTCTCCTGAATGGAAGTGTAGAAATACCATTGCCCACTCTCATCGAGTGTGTGCTGTTACACTTGTTGTATGAAAATATAATTCAATGCATAATCATGGTTAATGATCATATTACTGTGAATTAAGAATTGAAATAGTTAATTTTCTTAAGCCATTGTTTATTGGCCTCAGTATCTTTTTTATGTGTTCCCTCCCATTTTATGATGTTATTCCCCTTTCTTCTCACATTGTCTTTATGGCATAAAAATGGCTGCTTGTCTCAGGGCCACATGTTAATCTGAACTCATCACCTGCCACATCCTTTTGTCTTTGTGGATGAGAAAACATTTTTGGGGAGTTCAGCTATCTGATAAAGTCTGTGGTGATGGCATCTGCCAGGCATAGAGGTATCAGCAAAGGATAGGTCAATCACTAATACAACTGTTGGAGTGAGAATAGTGAAAATATGGTAGAATTCCTACAGCCTGCTGTGAATATGTGTGTGCCCAATCTGCAATCAAGCTCAGTGCCATCCGCCATCTTGTGAAAGGACATGGTCACACAAGCTTAATGCACTTCACCTGTGAATGCTGAAAACTGTTTCTCTGCATTGTACTGGGTTATCCCACCTGTCTAACCGGCTGTTCATCTTCCTAAAAAGACAGTAACCTTTTTTTGCAAAACTTGAAAAATGTCTATACAAGGCTCGGAGCACTAAATTATGGCAGAGTCTACAAAGATACATTATGCCTCTGACCACACAGATGTACAGGGAGCAGATTCTGCAGATATCGCAGAGCAAAGTGTACGACCCAAACACACACAATAAAACCAACACATAAATTTAGAGAAAACTATGAAACCTCCAGAGATGAGTTCTCCAGCAATCTGTCAGATCAGTGGGATAAAACTATATACTGCATGTCAGTATTACGGTACTTTAATGATCAAACGGCTGAATTAGGAGACTCTATAAATTGCCTATCTGCAGTGTACAAACGCTACCAGCAGCTGTCTGACAAAAACGCAGCTTTCTTAAAAGTCAGACTCTAATATAGAAGGCTCTTTAGCAGAACTGACTAAAACAGATTACCTTAGCCTGCAAAGAAATCTTAGGGCAAGATGCTAAGGATAAGGCAGAATTCTGCATTGCTCAACTGCAGGAGACCACATCTCATAAATCCACATTTACTAAGCTCATGACTAGGGGATTAAAGATGATTTGTCTCCATTCTGCTCTGACCATCACTCTCCTTCTCCATTATAAATAACCACATGACCACAGGTTGGAGTTAAATGGCCATAGCAGCCTTTTATTAACAAACTGTATACATAACAGGTAAATAACACGTTAAACCCAGTTTTTTACTGGAGCCTCAAGGTCCCGGTAGGCATCAACGAAGGAGGTACCTGCGTCCGACTTAATTAGGCCTCTAGCCGCCACAGCACCGGCTCGGAGACAACCAGTCGCAGGTACCAACATACCAACTACTGGGAGCCATACCTCAGATGGGTCCCTACCAAGTATAAGTTTGCACCATCAGGGAGCCGTACCTCAGACGGGTCCCTACCAAGTATAAGTTTGCACCATCAGGGAGCCGTACCTCAGACGGGTCCCTACCAAGTATACGTTTTGCACCATCTGGGAGCCGTACCTCAGACGGGTCCCTACCAAGTATAAGTTTGCACCATACTAACCTACCAGGACCTTGTACCCCACTTGCTGCCATGACAAAGAAACACCCCAAAAGAAGAAAGTCTCTGTTAAAACAAAAACAAGGGCAGCGGACCACAAAACCAAAAGTCAGAAAAAACAAGAAAATGGGAGGGAGGGTGGGAAATATTCTCCAATGCAGCTTTCCTCCAACTGAAGACTTCCTGAGGCCCCTAGCTTGACCTCTCCCTGTAGCTCCACCCCTTCCTGGCCAAAACACCAATTAAAAGTCCCAACACTTATATTTACTTTAGTACTGGGCTAAAAACTCCTCCTTGTCCCAAACCCCTTTAACCCCTGTCATGCCGGCCCTCCGTCCATGTCTCTTCTCTCCTTTACTCCGGGCCTCTCTCAACACGTTCTTCTAGATCCTCTCGCTCCAGAAGCTCAACATTAAGCGACAAGCTAATAGAGGTGTCTTAAACTTTAATTTATACTACTTGACCCCTTATATTGTAATTATTGTTGTTGCATATGTAGCAATATTTCCAGGCATTGGGCCTGATATGTGTTTGCCATGGTCACCGATAACACCAACAGCACATTTAAGCTGATTGCCCAAGTGTGAGGTTTGAGTCACCAAACAGGCCGGCATCTTTGGTTTGTTTTGTTTATTTTATATGGGGATGGGAGAAGGGAATGAGTGGGATACTCCTCTGGCTCAACTAGGTACAAATTGGGACACTTGAGAAAAAAATGCCTTTCAGTGCTGACTTATTGGCCCCTGTATTTGGTTAATATACTGCCATTTTGTGGTCATTTTGGTTATTGCTCCATCTTTTTCTATATTGCCTCCCTGCCACATCCTATTTTCTGTAACCTGAAGGCCCCATGCACACAGGGCATCAGAAAAAACGAGCTGCAGAGCCACTTCTAACGCCAGGAAAAAGCAGCTGCAAAAGCGTGCTTTTAGTAGCTTTTTCCATTGGAGTTATTGCACGTTTGGCCACGTTGCTTTTCACAGCGTTTTTTCTGCCTCCATTCTAAATCAATGGTTCCCTATGGGAGCCTATTGATTTGAATGGAAGGCGCATCGCAAGTCGGATCAGGATGATCCGACTTGCGATGCGACTTGTGCTCTGAGAATCTTGAGGTGGAACTCCACGTCAAAATGGGGAAAAAAAAGGCATGGGGATCCCCCCAGGTTTCAAACCAGGCCCTTCGGGTCTGGTATGGAATTATGCAATATGCTTTAGGCTAAGGTTTCTGTGTTTCTCTATGCAATGCAGGCAGATTGTGGCTGGTGGGAGGAGTCATCAGGGTGCTGTACAGCTTCTTGAAAACATCACAGCACCCTGTCTCAGAACTCTGATGCAAGCATTGGGCTGGCTCTAGGGAGTAGTTATGCAAATATCAGAATGCCCAGATGAAAGTCTGGAGGAGTGAGCATTCCAAGACAGAGCACAATGATGTGCAGCCCACCCTAAGTAACACCCACATGTTATGTTATGCCCCAGTGATTGGAAGACCTGAAATCCAATGAATAAAATAGGCAGGCCAAGGACAGCTAGGCTAAGGGAGAAAGCACTAGATGATGTTGGATGTCTTCCAATCATGAAATGATGTGGGCTCTATCTGACTTGCTGCAACTTCTAATGCACATTGTGAGAAGCTCACAGTATGCAGTAAAATCAGAGTCAGCAATTTTGGTACATGAGATACGCCGGTACAACTGTGCAAGGCTGAAGATAAGGCTTATGTTCAGCTTTAATTATATATTTTCTGCTGAAGCAAAATTAAGATTTTTAGCCACCAGTACAAGGAATTTTGGGGGGATGGGCTGCACATTCAGGCAAAAGCAGAACCCGCTTCAACCTCCTTGTCGAGACCCCACAGACATTGGATCAATCCTGTCACTGCTATCTGACAGACATCCCATAGGTCATATTCTGCTGCCTCTACTCATCTGATCATTGTGTGCTCTTTTCTAATGTAAAATATAAAATAAAATAAATATAAAATAAAACTTCGTAATGACGAAACGCATTGGGAGGAGCTAATCCAGCGTCACCTCGTCACACCCGGAAGCCCGAGGTCGGCCATCTTTTTGGTGGATCCAGGGAGATTGATCGCCAGAAGCCTCCGGTGCATCTTAGCAACTACATGCTTGTTCATTTGTTTTGTGGGTGAGTGCAATTCTTACTTTGTTTGCAAATAAACTGTATTTGGCGGTATCACACTATGGGCTTGTCCCGCTTGTCTATTATTCCCCACTCCATATCATTTCTGTGAGAGATTTACCATCAAGTTTTTGAGGGAAGCCAGTGCTGGTCTACACCTGTGGTTGAATTCTTCTGGAGCAGTCACGCTGGGAGTAGGCTGTAGTAGTCTTTAACTGTGCATATCCCATCTCTCTCTGGTAAGAGACTGTGTGTGGTGGATGGGATCACATGCTGTTTGTCATCATATTATTCACCTGGGTGAAAGCTCTATATTACACAACCATTTGGACTGAACTTTATTTTGATTATTGGTTGGATCATCTACCATTTGAGTGGACTGTACACTGTTTTGACTTAAGATATATCTGTGAAGTTTTACATGCTTTAACCTCATGATCCTGACAGATCTATGCTATCTATCTGTTTATCTCTTATGCATTGTCCAGCTGCCACATTTTGATTCAAATACACTTTAGCGCGACTCCCTTAGTCTTTTTCATACTCTTTTTTCTAATGTGTTCACATAAATACATATAAAGTCCACATATAGAAAACAAGTAATCCGATAATCAGTCAATTATCTGGAGAAGTTGTTAATAATTCCAATTTAACAGAAATGATATTCACTGGTCGCTCAGCGACGCTTAATATCCGCAGGGTCCTTCTGGCACTTGAACATGCTAGAAGAAATCCTCAAATAGGTGCAGCCGTTATAACGATAGACGCTGAAAAGGCCTTCGACAACATTTGTTTCAACTGGCTTTTTAAAGTTATGGAAATATTAGGCTTTTCGGGCTCTATTCTCCTGTTTCTTTGACAAATGTATAAATCGCCGACTGCTAAGTTCTCTACGCTAGATTTCACTCTGGATACTATCCACTTAACGAAAGGGACACGCCAAGGCTGCCCTCTTTCCCCTATTCTTTTTAATTTGGCCCTTGAACCTTTTATCTAGGCTTCTTAATTCTCCAGAGGGTATTAGCGGAATTCCTGTTGGGAACCAAACCTTAAAATCCGCTTTATTTGCGGACGATATTTTGATCTTTTCGTCTAATCCTCTTAAAGATTTCTTAATTCTTAAACAAATGTTTGCGACCTTCCGTCTCTGCTCGGGTTTTCGGATAAATTTTGATAAAAGCGAGGTATTAGATCTACATCCCCAACTGTCTGCTCACTGGCGTAGACTATCCCCATTCGCTATGGCGTCGCAATATATAACGTACCTTGGCATTCGCATAGGAAGGGACCCCTCATCTTTATACACCCTTAACTTCCCACCACTCATCTGTAAAATTGTCTCAGAGTTGCAGACCTGGGCGACCCTCCCTCTCTCACTCTTCGGGAGATGTCATTTATTTAAGATGGTATCTTTTCCGCATCTTCTATATCCATTACAGACACTTCCTTTTACTCTTGAAGCACTCGGATGTGCAGAGAGTAAATAAAGCATTGAACATTTTTTATGGGCTTCGAAAAAAACCTCGTATTGCTTTGGGAAAACTTTCTCTCCCGAGGTCTGAGGAGGGGGGCGTTTCTCCCTGATATTCGCCTTTATAATTTATCATGCTTATTAAGACAGGGTCTTGATTGGCTCACAGGAGCATCATGGTATTCTAATTTTGAGCTTGAAGAAGCGCTGGTATTTCCATATACCTCGCCAGCCATCCTCCACTCCTCTGTCAGGGTGCTACCACCCCATCTTAAAAACAATATTGTCATCAGAGACACAGTGGTGGCATGGAGGGAGGTGTGGAGGATGGTGGGCTTGCCCTCCAGTATCTCTAGTGACCTTACTATTCAAGGCAATCCCATGTTTATTCCCTCCACTACACAAGCAGCCTTCAGACAGTGGGCATCTTTGGGCTTCACTAAAGCCTCCTCGCTTTATGACGATATTACCAATCATTTTAAATCTTTTCAAGTGCTGAGACAGGAATTTAATCTGCCCTCTTCTCATTACTTTTTCTATTCACAAACGACTTCCTTTTTGCGGACTTGCTGTAGATATGGAACAAATCCATTTAAACCTTCCTTTATCAACGTAGTACTTCACCAAAAAGAATATTCTATTTCTATTCTATATAAGCATTTAGTGTCTCATTCTTTAGGTAGGATTCAACAGGTATTATTCCAGAAATGGTCTCACATTCTGGGGGACGAAACATTACCGGAAAAGCTTCTTAAGAGCTATAAAAGCATACACACTATTATTATCTCTGGAAACTCATTTTAGAATAATGCATCGGGCTTACTATCCTTTTCGACATTGCCCAGATGATCCCACCCAAGCGCAATGTCCGTAATGTAAAATCACCTTGCCTACACTTTTACATCGACTCTGGGAATGCCCCCATATCAGCAACTTCTGGGACAGCGTGCTGGGTTATATTTTTCTTATTTCGGGTATGGGTTTACCTAAGACTCCTACTACCTGCCTTTTTAACTGCATATCCTTTTCTTCACAATGGACTCACCTCTGCCTCTTGGCAGCACACAGAACGATTATGGCTAACTGGATTAACCCCACCCCACCCCACCAAATCTCTCACAGTTTCAACAATCTTTGCTGTCCCTATGCCAACTGGAAAGACTTGACGTTATGCTTTCAAACTCACGTACTACCCCGAGATTTTTTTACCAGATGGAGATAATTTCTGGAATATGCATTTTCAGAGGAGAGCTTGACAGATATGATACGCTCTTTTAGATTCACTGAATGGTATTCTTCTAGGGACATTGCCGATTTTCTTGGCAACACAAGGGTTGCAACCTAGATAGGCTCAGGCTGAATCTTGAATCCCCCCCCCCCCCTTTTTTTGTTGTTTTTTTTTTTTTTTCGTCTATTTATGCAAAGCCTTGGAGTGTTTGCCCCAAGTAGTTGGCTGCATTAACACTGTTGTTTTATATTTTTTGTTGGATTTTGTATGCAAAAAGGAAAATAAAATTTATGAAAAAAAAAAAAGAAATGGTATTCATAGTTTATTTTTACCTCAAACTCTTGATAGTGTGTAGAGCCGGTATAAATTTCCTCAATCCTTCATTCTGAATTTTACATGACTCTAGATTCACTTCTTCTGTCTCTCTGCAGGATTGAAGGATAAAAGACAGCACAGAGCAATCCAGAGGGCTGAGGGGGACCTCAGAAAAGTCAACTTTGCTTGATCCAATATATTGTGACACCAGAGCTTTATTCCTGCTCTCATAGAGATAGTAGAATACATTAAGAAGCTCTCTGCTGCCTCTTATGAATTTGTTAGGTCTTTGTTCTGGAATTTTCTTCTGGATCCAGGTGATGACATGTCTGGCAGCCTGAGTAGACAATTCTCCCACATGAGACTTTAACATGAATCTAGTAGAAGAGTCTGAGAGACCGCAGAGGAAACGGATGAATATTTCAGCACGGCCATCTTTGTAAGATTCAGCATCACCAAGTGTTTCCTGTAATCTGTCAGCATTATAGTTAATAAAATTAACTAAAGCTGCAAAAAACTCCTGAAGAGTGAGATGTAAGAAGGTGTAATCCACATCAGGGGGCTGACCAGATTCCATCATGAAAGATGAAAAGAGATGATTATCATTTCTCACACTGAATGACTCCAGATGACGCTCATCAAATACAATCATGTGATTCATGACTCCATGTTCTGCCATCCACCCAATAGATGTCAGCAGTTCCCGGGCAGTATGACCACCATCTTTATTCTGGCTGTGATTGGCCAGAATGTTGCAGACAAAAGTCACAAAGAGTTGTGTCACTGTTTTGGGTAATGATGTCATCAGCTGATCAGTGATTGTTGGCTGGGCTCTGAAGCACATTGATAACACTGTACAGATGATCCAGCAGTATGATGGGATATAACAGAAAGTGTACAGTGTGTCATTCTCCTGCACATAATGAAAAGCCTTTCCTGATAATTCCTCATTTCCAAAGAAATTTTTAAAGAAGGTCAGTCTGTCTCCATGGAGAAATCCCATGATATCAGCTATTCTCGTGAATACACTGGTATCAACTGATGCTAGTCTGGTTGGGCGGCTGGTTATCAGTACAGAGCAACCCTTAAGAAGACTCTGCCTCACCAAACTGACCACAATCTCACCACAATTTGCCTTGTAAGCAAAGAGTCTACTTGAACTAAAATCCATTCGGTGAATACTTTCATCTAATCCATCAAATATAAAGAGAAGTCTCTCTGGATCTTGTAAAATATTTCCAATTTGACTCTTCAGATGTGGATATTGTTGAAGAATCATCTCCTCCAAGCTGACCTCTCCCAGTCTATTAAGGTCCCGGAATCTGAAGAAGAAGACAAAGGCAAATTTCTGGTAGTGTTTTCCGGTCACCCAGTCATAGACCAACTTCTGCATCAGTGTGGTCTTCCCTATTCCTGGCACTCCGCTCACCATTACTGCATGTGGTACATGTTGTGACTGGTGTTTCCTTCGGAACAGTCTGTTGGGGGAAATGTGTTCCAGTCCAGTTTGTGTTTTCTTCAAGCATTCCTCATGTTTTTCCCCAGTCTGTATTAGCTCATTCTGGTGACGTTGCCTGAACTGAACTGTGGAGACTACAATCAGCCTCACATAACGCTCATTGATGAGGAATCTTTGTGGTTCCAGGGTAGTTCCTGGGGGTCTATGCTCCACTAGAGTCTCAGTCTTCTTCATAAGATATTGTTTGTGCTTTTCCTGAATATCTGGGAATATAATGGAAATATTTAATGATTAGTTAAAACAAAAATGAACAGTGTCATGTTTAGTCTAAGCAAAACTTTGTGTCATATTCTGAGCACAGATCTTTGGTAATGTACTACAAATACATATCTTTTTAACTCATTGATAAACGTAATACACAGACTTGCTGTACACAGTTAATGAATACCTGAGTCAAAAATAATAAATTTTGGTGATTGGCAAATCACATCGCCTGTTTTTTTTAGGGATATAAATCATTTTTATATAACATGTGTTCTATCTTATAAATCCACTGTCACCCTAAAACTTGGTGGTCAGTTCTCTAGCCATGCTTGGAACTCAGTCTGCTCTTCTCCAATGATCAGACTTGTCCTGACAGCCCCCCCGCCCCTGCCCCTGCTGCACAGCCATTCACTGGGAATCTCAGAGTACAATTGCTTCTCCTCCCCCAGCTCTTATGCAGCCGAGTTCAGAGGGAATGTTATCACTTATAGAAAAAATAGTAAAAGGGCATTTATGATGTTTTTTATATCTATAGTATCATGTTTTGCCTTTCATTTCTATTTTAAACTGAATGGGTTGTTTTACAAAGTGATCCTCTGCAATCACTTTAAATCATCCAATCGTGTTAATTTTTAGAAATGCAAGAAGAATCAACATGGGCGAAACAAACAATGAAAACTATTAACCATCTTGCTGTCTGAGGGCAATTTTTTTCATTTTTAACACACGGTAAAATCTGCATTTTTTGCTAGAAAATTACTTGAAATCCTTAAACATTATATATTTTCTGAAAGCAGAGACCATGGAAAAGAAAATGATGGCTATTGGAATGTTTTAAGTCAAATTATATTTGTGCAGTCATTTATCAAATACAAATTTTTATGAAAATATACACTAAAAATAAATTTTAGTGCACACAAAACACGCCTTTTGCAGCCGCCCGATTGCTTACACACACCCCCAGTAATGGCTGTCCCCCTGCACTCAACCCTGCCCTGCTAATTGGTATGCCCAGGACCAGCATGGCAAGTGCCACCAAGTAGAGGGAGGCAGTTTAGAGAACTTCTGTTCATTGTCCATCCCTTCCACATATACAGACATCAACTAGGATCAGGCTGGGAGAGTGGTAGTTTCCCTTTATTCATTTACACTACTGGATGAATGATGTTCCATGCCAGCACCCCAACTCCTGAGTACCAGTGTGTCCATGTATTTTAATCTTTCTTGGAGTGGCACCATAAGATTTATACTTGTAGGTCCCTGTGCCACTTTCCCAGCCTTTATTGCTGGGGAAGAATCCAATGCAATATGATCTGCACTGCATTAGATTCATTAGAAGGTGAGACATTAGGGCCCCCCTCATGTCTCATTAAAGAGAATATGACACCAAAAATATCACAAAGGGGAATATTAAACTGATGACCTATAGGGGACTTTTAAATTGCCACCTGTGGAAAATATAGAGTACTGAAATGTCATTGGTGCACAAATGTCTATTTACTTGGTGCATACTCATCTTTCATATTTTGCCACAAAAATGTGTAAGTTGTTATGTTTATAACCCCTAAAGTTAACTTAAATGCATTTTTTACTGAAATGTTGCTTTTCCTAAACTGCTGCGGTATTGTGTGACAAAAAAAAGGGGAACTACCACTAATTTATTCTCTAGGGTGTCTACTTTCAGAAAAGATATCATTTCTGGGGGATCAATGCAATCTTAACCACTTGCCGACTGCTGCACGACTATTTACTGCGGCAGTCAGCCCCCTACAGGCAAAGTGACGTAGGGGTAGGTCGCTCGCTCCCGCCGCTCTGGGGCACGCTCCCCCGGCACCGCTGATGGTCTGATTGGGTTCAGAACCGATCAGTCATCAGGTCCAGGCCAATGATTTTTGGCCTGGACCTGTTGATCGGTCCTGCCCAATCAGATACTGTCTGTGCCTGTGTAATGTAAACACAGGTACAGAAAAGACCCGCTCTCTCCTCCCCAAATCCTTTTTGGATTCATCTCATCACTCTATCTCATTCATATCACCTACAGGAATTTTTTCTACACTTGGTGAGCACTCTCTTTTCGGACCAGTTGATGTATCCGTATATAGAATCAATAACTGAACCATATCCAATACTTATTATGTATTCTTATGTATTTTAGAAAATTTCTTGGTCCAAGGGAGCACTCACTGCCACCATTAGGTATATCACTCAGGAGCTCCGTCTACTACCCGGACAGTGTTTATCCCCGATGCGCCTGGTATTATCTGCACCTCAGCCCCGGGGGAGACCATGCCTGCGATGCCTTCACTATTCTCTCCCATTTGGGGCTACACTTTGTGTCCAAATAGATTTTTTGAGACATTTAAGGTAAATGTTTTTTGTACATTTTTTCTTAGGTACCCTTTTTATCCTTTTGCTGTTCTGGTGCAACAATGCATAAATTTATTTCCCCTCTTTAGACACTTTTCCTGTACCCAATGCTCCTGATGAATGGACGGAGGTCCAAGAAACGCGTCGAGCCTACGAATAACTCAGTTACTTTATCCTATTTTATTTTTTTCTATGAATTGACAAACAAACAGTTTTTATATTGACATTATTATGCTCAGAGATCCTGTGTGATCCTATTTTTATGTATTTATGTTTTTCAATATAAATTGTATACTGTATATTATGTTGTTTCTTCATAAACTCTGCAATTGTTAATTGTTTATATTTACATGTATTATAACTAATTTATCCATTATACAATAAAATTTCCCCAATTTTATCACTTAAACGCCTCATTTAAAGTCCCATTTCTTCTTCCCCCATTTTTTCGACATATTAGGGATGGAGGTTTTTTAAGAATGCAAGGTGTGGCAGACCATAATCTGTTTTTCTGTATTAATAACACAAAAAAAGTTCTTTAAAATTGTTATTTTTGATAGAGAGCCAATTATTGAAAAAAGTATTGAAAAAAAAATGAGATTTCTTTGGATTTAGTGCCTGGGGGGTCTAAAAAGTGTACCTGTGAAGTTTTAGCTCTGTAGCATGTCCAGAACCATAAAAAAAAAAAAAGTTTGTTTGTATAAGAATTGCAGTAGAGCAGGATAGTGGCTCTGCTATTTTCACACCTGGCCGTTTTTGTTGCAGGCGTTTATTGGGCTTTTTTGTGGACAAAAAAATGCCCAAAAAAATGCCTGCGACAACACACCTGGGCCCAAAAAAACGCCTGCAACACACCTGGGCGTTTTTGTTGCAGGCGTTTTTTTGGGCATTTTTTGGGCGTCTTTGGAGGCAGGCATAACATCTGAACTTCTGTATTGGGGTATATATACACACACACTTATATGTATTTATACACATACACACATATAGGTGTGATAGGAGTGAAGCCCTATGCCTGCAAATTATTTAATTAGCGCAGACGTTTTTTTGGGCATTTTTTGGGCAACTTTGGAGGCAGGCATAACATCTGAACTTCTGTATAGGGGTATATATACACACACACACTTATATGTATTTATACACATACACACATATAGGTGTGATAGGAGCGAAGCCCTATGCCTGCAAATTATTTCATTAGTGCAGGCATATGGTTCTGCTACTTTCACACCTATATGTGTGTATATGTATATATATAGCGAAGCCACTATCCTGCTCTACTGCAATTCTAATACAAACAATCTTTTTTCTATGGCGGTCACCCTGAAATGGAAGGGTTTGGTCACCCTGCCATAGCAGTTAGAGTCAGTTAACCCTACACTACACTAAAGTCACCCTGACACTTAACACTTTCCCTACAGAAACTAGATTATTAAATCTAACTATAGTGTAAAATAGTACCCTAACTACACTAGATATCCCTTTCCTCACACTAATAATTGCTAAATGACACTTTTGAAGCAGGAGTAACAGAACTGCTTCCACTCTCTTCCACATCCCTGTATTACAATGCTAGAGATTTGGCGGGGCTATGTTATATACTGGGGGGCTTTTAAAGCCCAGTACCTGTCCCATTGCATTTTTGTCGGTTCTGGTTGCCGAATTCCGAACTTTTTCAGCAAAAAGATCGGAATTTGGCCGAATTTCGAACAGTCAATGTTCGGGTCAAACCGATGGTCGACCCGAACTGTTCGATCATCCCTAGTAATCAATAGATTACTGTCACTTACAAAAAAACACAAAACCGCTGTGTTAGCAGAGTCAAGCCTGATCCCTGCTAGCATTAGAAGTTTTTTTTGGTAGCGGTTGAAATAGTCCTTGACAACCAGGTGCTTTTTTTACCTGTGAGTCACACTACTCTACCGGTAAATTTAGTTGCTAAAATGTTAAAACGGTGGTACAGTAGTAAAGAGGCCTACAGTATACTGACCATGTCAGATGAGAGCAATGGGGAAGCCTCACTGGCAGAATCAGGGTCAGTATACGAACCTGAAGAGAGCAGCGGCTCCCTGACAGACCGATCTGACAACGGATGGGTCCCTGTTAGAACCAGGCGTACCAGACCCCATTCTGGAGTTGAAGAGGTGCAGAGATCGCAGCGTGCTCGTATGGAACAGAGTGTCGGTACTAGTGCCGCTCAGCCTTCTGGTGACCTGGCAAGCACCAGCGGCCTAGTACACCCTGGACCTAGTACAACCAGCACTGCAGTAACACTTGGTGACGTGCCGAGTCCCATAAGTGCAGTTGAAGCTGGTGCGGTGGCTAGCAAAAGTAGTGGCCCGCAGCCATCGCGTATTCAAAGACAGGCCCGTAGAGCCCATAGTGCCCTCCCTGATGCGCTGGCATAGCCTAATTGGCAGCCCACGGATACTACAGCACCCGTACTTTCCCCATTCACTGGCCAACCTGGAATCCACGTGGAAACAGACAATTTTACGCCCCTGAATTTTTATGAGCTGTTCTTCACGGAAGATCTTTTCAGATCTATTGTGGACCAATCAAATTTATACGCTGGTCAATTAATCGCCGCCAACCCAAATTCGCCCCTTGCCAGACCATTCGGCTGGAAACCTATAACGGTTTCTGAGTTTAAAATCTGTCTGGGCCTTTCCCTCAAAATGGGCATAACCAAAAAGTATAAATTGCGGCTATATTGGTCCACTAGCCCAATTCACCATATGCGCGTGTACTCTGCCTCCATGTCCAGGGCGAGATACGAGCAAATTCTGTGATTTTATGCATTTCAACGACAATGAAATCTGTCGTCCTCGGGGAAACCCTGAATATGATCGGCTCCACAAAATTCGGCCCCTCATAGACCACTTCAATCAGCGGTTTGCAGCCTTGTTTACCCCCCAACAAGTTGTCTGCGTTGACGAGTCCCTGATTAAGTTTACTGGCCGCCTTGCTATGAAACAGTATCTCCCCAGCAGGCATGCCAGATACGGGGTCAAACTGTATAAGCTGTTTGACAGGGCCACAGGCTATACAGTTAGTTTCCGGGTCTACGAGGGAAAAGATAGCTCTGTGGAGCCCCCCCCAACTGCCCAGACTACATAGGGAGCAGTGGCAAGATAGTTTGGGACTTGGTGTCACCCTTATCCAAAAAGGGGTACCATTTGTATGTGGACAATTTTTACACAAGCGCCCCCCTATTTAATCACCTGCTCGAATTACAAATTTGTGCATGTGGCACCGTGCAATCTCATCGCCGGGGCTTCCCCCAATGCCTTGTAAATTCCCGGCTTAGTCGGGGGGAGAGAGCCTGCTTGAAAACTGACAAATTGCTTGCAGTGAAGTGGAGGGATACATGGAATGTTTTCGTTCTGTCCTCTCTTCACGCAGACACGACAGTCCAAATTACTACGGCAACTGGCGTTATGGAGAAACCCGTCTGTATCCATGACTATAACCTTAATATGGGAGGGGTGGACCTTAACGACCAGCTTTTGGCTATTTAGTTGCCTGTAAAGCCAGACGCTGGTACAAAAGAAAAAAGTGTCTGTTTATTTATTCCAATTGGCTATGCTGAACGCCTTTGTACTATACAGAGCTTCAGGACGAACCGGATCCTTCTGAGAATTCCAGGAAGAGATCATCAATGCCTACCTGTACCCAGGAGGTGTTCCTGCCCAACTTCCCCTTCCAGATGCAGTGAGCCGGCTGCACGAGAGGCATTTTTCACTTGTCCTCCCGAGTACCCCTACCCAAGATGTTGTGTCTATAGCAGGCGTGGATTTAGGCGTGACACCCGCTATTATTGTCCCACCTGTCCTGACCAACCTGATCTCTGCATCGGGGGAATGTTTCGAGCGCTAGCACACACTAGTGGAGTTTTAGTAGAGGATACAGCACGACACAGTTTAGGGCACACTAACACAGGGTCTTGAAAGATGTTCGATGGCTATTGACATTTTGAGAAATCCCTAAGCTGGAAAGTTGCAGTTCACAAAAAAAAGTGTAAAAAAAATACAAAAAAATATAAAATAAAAAAGCCAAAAACAGTTGTCATCTCAGTTTTTATGTTCTTCTACTCTTCCTACTGTACTTTTACTGTACTTTGTTTGTTTTTCATTCTTTTGTTAACCTGCTTCCCTTGCAGGTGCTCGTCGGCTGCCACACTGATTTTATATATTCTGACACAAACAGCCTTTGCGCTCAGCATATATGGATACCTCTGATGGCAGCGCTGTGGTAGGTTGATTTCACCACTGCAGTTAAAATACCTTTATGTATACGTGGAATATTGTCATGTATGCCCGCCATTAAGAAGTGGGTTTGGATGTTTGGGCGGTTAATGGTGTGTATACTACACAATATTCCTGTGGAGATTTCTGTTAGGTTCTCTTTTTTTCATTCAGCCCACAGGCTGCATGAAAAAAAAAAAACTACACTATATGCCAAACAAGGACCAGCAATGTACTGGTACTTTGCTGGACTTTGGTTATACCAGGATGATGCCTGCAGATTTAGGCATATAAGATATATATATATATATAATATGTATGTAATGCATTAATATGCTAAATATAGAGGAAGCATTTTCATATTTTGTATTAATTATCAAATTTTTATGAATTGTCCTTCATGATTCTAATTGTCCTATTATGCATCTCTAGATTGTGTGTATATACACACTGTGAATGTCTTAAAACAAATTGCTGGACCCTGATGAAGCATCAGCAGCGAAACGCGTAGCTCCAGCGATGGAATAATTTATACAAGGCCCTTTTTGGGCGCATCTAAATACAATGATCCTCTAGATTTTGTCCTTCACATATGTAAATGGTCCATGTAGCTGGTGCTAATGTAATTCTTTTATTGATGTATATTTAATACATTTTGGTATTTTTTTATAAAAATAATTTCATATGTGGTATATATTTGTCTCAGAGGCACATTTAAATCCCCCTTTTCTCCAACTCTGCCTCTCCAGGGCAGATTGGGAAACCCTCTTTTTTCTTGCCAAAAGTTTCCATATGGGGGAAGGTGCCATTATATCTATGCATTTTTTCAACAACCCATGATCTCCCCCTCCACAACCAATCATGCAGCAGTCTCTTCTTCTTTTTGATGACTCTGTTAGCATGGTTTCCCAGGGCCATCCACCTAGCCCTGCCCCAGAAGTGGAAGTGGTTGAGTGCACAGATGCCCAACCACTTATGTCTCAAGATGAGTACATGGGAGGACCATCGCAGCACGTCTCAGATAATGACACAGGTGCCAACTGCTGCGGAATTCCAAATTGTGGAGACCGACAAGGGTTGCAGGGGTGAAGACTGCGTGGAAGATGATGTGGAGGACGATGAGGTCCTCGGCTCCACATGGAATGAACGTCATGCAGGTGACCTGAGTGGTTTGAAGGAAGAGGCTGTTGTCGCACAGAGCCACCAGCACAGCAGAAGAGGGAGCAGGGTGCAAAAGCGGAGCCGTCGTGCCCTAGACACAAAGCCTGCTACTGCCCAACGCAGCAAGGAACCGAGCACATCAAAGCCAGCTCACAGGTGTTCCCTAGCGTGGCAGTTCTTCAGACAATGTGCTGATGACAGGACACAAGTGGTTTGCACGCTGTGCAATCAGAGCCTGAAGCGAGGCATAAACCTTCTCAACCTGAGCACAACCTGCATGACCAGGCATCTAAGTGCAAAGCACGAGCTGCAGTGGAGTAGACACCTCAAAAACCAAGAAAGGTCTCTGGCTCCTCCTGCTTCCTCTTCTGCTGCAGTCTCGGCCTCTTCATCCACCTCTGTAGTGAGAACGGCACCTGCCACCCCGCAAACAGAGGATCTGCCAGCAACACCACCACCTGGGTCACCAACAACCATCTCCACAATGTCCCGTGGAAGCGTTCAGCTTTCTATCTCCCAAGCACTTGAGTGGAAGAGGAAGTACCTCCCTACCCACCCGGGATCCCTGGCCCTGAATTCCAGCATTTCAAAATTCCTGGCCTTTTAAATGCTGTCATTCCGTCTGGTGGAGACGCAGAGTTTTAAAAGCCTTATGGCGGTGGCTGTCCCACAGTACGTCGTGCCCAGCCGCCACTACTTTTCCAGGCAAGCCATCCCTTCCCTGCACAACCAAGTGGGTGACAAAATGAGGTGTGCACTGTGCAACGCCATCTGTGGCAAGGTCCACCTAACTACGGATACATGGACCAGTAAGCATGGTCAGGGACGTTATATCTCCCTAACAGCACACTGGGTAAATGCAGTGGCGGCTGGGCCTGAGGCGGATGGCAGTTTGGTGCATGTCCTTACACCACCGAGGATTGCAGTGCGCTTCAGTTTGCCTCCTGTTCCTAACTCCTCCTACTCCGCTTCTTCATCCTCTACCGCCTCCTCATCCGGTCAGCGTAACACCTTCACCACCAACTTCAGCACAGCCAGGGGTAACCGACAGCAGGCAGTTTTTAAAACTTACCTGTTTTGGGGGAAAAACCACACACTGCGCAGAAGTTGTGGAGGAGCATTGAACAGCAGAGCGATGAGTGGTTGGTGCCAGTGAGCCTCAAGCCCGGCCTGGTGGTGTGCGATAATGGGCGAAATCTCGTAGCAGCTCTGGGCCTAGCCGGTTTGACACACATCCCTTGCCTGGCGCATGTGCTGAATTTGGTGGGGCAGAGGTTCCTTAGAAATTACCCCTATATGTCAGAGCTGCTGCAGAAAGTGCGGGCCGTCTGTGTGCACTTTCAGCATTCTCACCCTGCTGCTGCTCGCCTGTCAGCGCTGCAGCGTAACTTCGGCCTTCCCGCTCACTGCCTCATATGTGACGTGCCCACAAGGTGAAACTCCACCTTGCACATGCTGGCCAGACTGTGCGAGCAGCAGCATGCCATAGTGGAGTTTCAGCTGCAGCACGCACGCATGAGTCCCTCTGTGGAACAGCACCCATTCACCACCAGTAACTGGGCCTCCATGCGAGACCTGTGTGCCTTGTTGCGCTGTAACATATGCAGACTAGGCAGCAATGTAATCTTTTTTCCCTAAATGGGTGTTTTTTGAATAGCAGACTAGAACAACAGTATCCAACAAGTGTATCACACACGTACAGATACAGACTAAGCCGCAATTTAATATCTTTCTGTCCCCTAAATGTTTTTTTTTATTGCAAGGCGCAATACAACAGTATGCAATGGGTGTATCTCACTGTAACATACGCGGACAGGGCATCAATAAACTCTTTTGTCCCCTAAAAAGTTTTTTTTATTGCAAGGCGCAATACAACTGTATGCAATGGGTGTATCTCACTGTAACATATGCGGACAGGGCATCAATAAACTCTTTTGTCCCCTAAATATTTTTTTTTATTGCAAGGCGCAATACAACAGTATGCAATGGGTGTATCTCACTGTAACATACACGGACAGGGCCGCAATCATCTTTTTTTGCCCCTAAATGGTATTGTTTATTGCAAGGCGCAATACAACAGTATGTAAAGGGTGTATCTCACTGTAACATATGCAAACAGAGCAGCAATTAACTCCTTTGTCCCCTAAATAGTTTTTTTTATTGCAAGGAGCAATACAACAGTATGCAATGGGTGTATGTCACTGTAACATATGCAGACAGGGCCGCAATCAACTTTTTTTGTCCCTAAATGTTTTTTTTTATTTCAAGGCGCAACACAACAGTATGCAATGGGTGTATCTCACTGTAACATATGCAGACAGGGCCGCAATCAACTTTTTTTGTCCCTAAATGTTTTTTTTTTATTTCAAGGCGCAATACAACAGTATGCAATGGGTGTATCGCACTGTAATGTATGAATGAAAAACTGTAACATACGCGGACAGGGCCACAATCAACTTTTTTTGCCCCTAAATGCTTTTTTTATTGCAAGGAGCAATATAACAGCATGCAATGGGTGTATCTCACTGTAACATATGTGGACAGGGCCGCAATCAACTTTTTTTTGTCCCCTAAATATTTTTTTTTTTTATAGCTAGGCGCAATACAACAGTGTGCAATGGGTGTATCTCACTGTAACATACGCGGACAGGGCCGCAATCAACTTTTTTTGCCCCTAAATGTTTTATTTTATTGCAAGGCGCAATACAACAGTATGCAATGGGTGTATCGCACTGTAAGGTATGAATGAAAAACTGAAAAATAATTGTCCCCTTAATTGGTGCTTGTTGAATAGCAGATTTGAAATGCAGTGTCTGTCTAAACGCTGTAAGTCATAGTAAAATATGAAGGAAAAAAGTTTTTTCTTATTAAAATGCAGATTAAGCACACACATATGCACTGAGGTTGCATGAAATGTGCAGCACTGCACGCCTAACAGTTTGGATACTGTTGTTCTATTCCGCTATTGAATAAAAAAAAAAACCCCATTTGAATGAAAAACTGAAAAATCATTTTTTTACTCTAAATACTGTAAAATAATTATTGTCCCCTCACATTGGTGCTTTTTGAAGAGCAGGTTAGAAAAGCAATGTCTGTCTGACATACAGTCTTTAAAGTTAAATATGAAGGAAAAAATGTTTTTTCTTTTTTAAATGCAGATTAAGCAGACACATATGCACTGAGGTTGCATGAAATGTGCAGCACCGCACGCCTAACAGGTTGGATACTGTTGTTCTATTCTGCTATTGAATAATAAAAAAAAAAAAAACATTTGAATGAAAAACTGAAAAGTAATTTTTTTACCCTAAATACTGTAAAATATTTATTTTCCCCTCACATTGGTGCTTTTTGAAGAGCAGGCTAGAAAAGCAATGTCTGTCTGGCATACAGTCTTTAAAGATAAATATGAAGGAAAAAATGTTTTTTCCTTTTTAAATGCAGATTAAGCGCACACATATGCACTGAGGTTGCATGAAATGTGCAGCACCACACGCCTAACAGGTTGGATACGGTTGTTCTATTCCGCTATTGAATAAAAAAAAAAAAAAAAGGTTTGAATGAAAAACTGAAAAATTATTTTTTTTTAACCCTAAATACTGTAAAATAATTATTTTCCCCTCACATTGGTGCTTTTTGAAGAGCAGGTTAGAAAAGCAATGTCTGTCTGACATAAAGTCTTTAAAGTTAAATATGAAGGAAAAAATGTTTTTTCTTTTTAAATGCATATTAAGCACACACATATGCACTGAGGTTGCATGAAATGTGCAGCACCGCATGCCTAACAGACTGATAACATTTTTTTGTTTCTCCTTTCTCCTCCTCACTTGGCTCAGGTCAGGGCATAAAGATCGTTCACTGCACCCCCACACAATACAATCAATGTAGATTGCCGTCTGATTAAAGCAGATTGTTCCTATCCTATGCTTTCCCTACAAGCAATCTCTCCAGCCTGGCCCTATAGTAAACTCCTATCTCTCCCTCCGGGAAAAAACATTGTGCACTGCACCCCACACAATCAAATCAATGTAGATCGCTGTATGATAAAGCAGATTGTTCCGCCTATGCTTTCCCCACAAGCAATCTCTCCAACCTCGCCCTACAGTAAACTCCTATTTCTCCCTCAGCAGCAGTCAGGAACCTCTCCCTACAGTAGTTATAGCAGAGTGACGCGTGGCTATATTTAGAGTCTGGGTCACATGCTGCACTGGCCTATCACAGCCATGCCATTAGTAGACATGGCTGTGATGGCTTCTAGGGCACACTAGTTAAACGCTTGCTGATTGGCTGCCTTGCACCTGTTGAAAGCGCACCATAAAACCGCACCAAAACATCAAATAACGTTACCGAAAAACGGACAGAAATGTCCGGGTTCGGGTCCGGGTACCGAATACCCAAAAGTCCGGTACTAACACGAGCAATACAGTCCGGGTTCGCTCAACCCTACTCACCATGCCTCTCAGCAAACAGCTTGGGGTGTCTACTTTCCAAAATGGTGTTTTTTGTGAGGGGGGAGGGGGGGGGGTTGTGGTATCTTGACATTTCAGGGCCTCCTAAACTGTGATGGGTAGTGAGAAAATGCAATGAAAAATATATGCCCTTTGAATTTCTGAAGGTGGTGATTGGTTTTCAGGGTCCCGTAAGCAGCAGAATATATTTTAGGGTATAATTACACATATACCCATGGCATGCGTGAGCAATATATCATTTCAATGACAACTATGTGTGAAAAAAGTTTTTTTTTCTTAGTCATTTTTCAAACACCTGTGACAAAAAAATGAAATATTCAATGAGCTCAACATGCCTCTCAGGACATTCCTTAGGATGTCTACTTTCCAAAAAGTGGTAATTTGGGGGGGGGGGTTGTACTGCCCTGCCATTTTAGCACTTCATAAAATGAGATAGGCAGTCAGAAAGTAAAAGCTGCATAAATTCCAGTATTTACACCATAGTTTGTAGACGCTATAACTTTTGCGCAAACCAATACAAAAACGCTCATTGAGATTTTTTTGTCAAAGACATGTAGCTCAATACATTTTGGCCAAAATATATGACATACATTGAGTATATTGGATTTTTTTTAAAAGACAAAATAGAAAATGTCATTTTTTTCCCAAAATTTTTGCTCTTTATTTTATTAATATCGCAAAAAATAAAAAGCGCAGAGGTGATCAAATACCACCAAAAGAAAGCTCTGTTTGTGGGAAAAAAAGAACATAAATTTGATTTGGGTACAGCATTGCATGACCGCGCAATTGTCAGTTAAAATCACGCAGTGCCAAGTTGAAAAAGGGGCCTGGTCTTTGAGCAGCCAAATCCTCCAGGGCTTAAGTGGGGTTAAAGCCCAAAATTATTATTTAAAACATATATGCAAAAAACACTAAAAAAAATAACTCTAGCAACAAAAGAGCTGAACTCATTTCATATGTAAAATGTATGAGCAAAGCCTGAATTTAGGGAAAACATAACAACTCTTATACACTATGGAGAAAATTGGTGATATTGATAATTAAATTACCTCTCAGCTCCGGAATCAGTGAGTGTCCAAGTTCATCCAGTAGAATCTGATCAATCAGACCCTCACCTATAGAAAAATAAAGAAATAAAAGCTATATCCTGATCACATCCATTTGAGGCAAACCCAGGAAATGATGAAAAGATGTCTAAACAGAGTGCTTATAATAAAATATGCTACTTTTTTTTAGTGTAGTGGGTAAAAAAACTTTTGACAAATGGGGAACTTGAAAATGACATATTAGCCTGGTAAACAATACCGTCAAATTTAATATATAAAAAAGTACAGCACTAGATAATAAATATATATATATATATATACACACACAGTATCTCACAAAAGTGAGTACACCCCTCACCTTTTTGTAAATATTTTATTATATCTTTTCATGTGACAATAGTAGTGAGTGTACAGCTGGTATAACAGTGTAAATTTGCTGTCCCCTCAAAATAACTCAACACACAGCCATTAATGTCTAAAGTGCTGGCAACAAAAGTGAGTACACCCCTAAGTGACAATGTCAAAATTGGGCCCAAAGTGTCAATATTTTGTGTGGCCACCATTATTTTCCAGTACTGCCTTAACCCTCTTGGGCATGGAGTTCACCAGAGCTTCACAGGTTGCCACTGGAGTCCTCTTCCACTCCTCCATGATGACATCACGGAGCTGGTGGATGTTAGAGACCTTGCGCTCCTCCACCTTCCGTTTGAGGATGCCACACAGATGCTCAATAGGGTTTAGGTCTGGAGACATGCTTGGCCAGTCCATCACCTTTACCCCCAGGCAGTGGTTCTCTTGGAGGTGTGTGTTGGGGTCATTATGTTGGAATACTGCCCTGCGGCCCAGTCTCCGAAGGGAGGGCATCATGCTCTGCTTCAGTATGTCACAGTACATGTTGGCATTCATGGTTCCCTCAATGAACTGTAGCTCCCCAGTGCCGGCAGCACTCATGCTGCCCCAGACATGACACTCCCACCACCATGCTTGACTGTAGGCAAGACAAACTTGTCTTTGTACTCCCCACCTGGTTGCCACCACATACGCTTGACACCATCTGAACCAAATAAGTCTATCTTGGTCTCATCAGAACACAGGACATGGTTCCAGTAATCCATGGCCTTAGTCTGCTTGTCTTCTGCAAACTGTTTGTGGGCTTTCTTGTGCATCATCTTTAGAAGAGGCTTCCTTCTGGGATGACAGCCATGCAGACCAATTTGATGCAGTGTGCGGCGTATGGTCTGAGCACTGACAGGCTGAACCCCCACCACTTCAACCTCTGCAGAAATGCTGGCAGCACTCATACGTCTATTTCCCAAAGACAACCTCTGAATATGATGCTGAGCATGTGCACTCAACTTATTTGGTCCACCATGGTGAGGCCTGTTCTGAGTGAAACCTGTCCTGTTAAACCACTGTATGGTCTTGGCCATCGTGCTGCAGCTCAGTTTTAGGGTCTTGGCAATCTTCTTATAGCCTAGGCCATCTTTATTTAGAGCAACAATTCTTTTTTTAGATGCTCAGAGAGTTCTTTGCCATGAGGTGCCATGTTGAACTTCCAGTGACCAGTATGAGTGAGTGAGAGCGATAACACCAAATTGAATATACCTGCTCCCCATTCACAACTGAGACCTTGTAACACTAACAAGTCACATGACAATGGGGAGGGGAAATGGCTAATTGGACTATTTCACTTAAGAGTGTACTCACTTTTGTTGCCAGCGGTTTAGACATTAACCTTCCTAGCAGTATTCCCGAGTGTGACTCGGGGTAAGATTTTAGAGCCAAAAGCGGTAACCCCGAGTCACACTCGGGGTAGCGCTAGGAAGATCGCTGGATGCTGGAAGAGGTTTTACTTACCTTTTCTCCGGGATCCAGCGAAGACTGCGAGCGGTATGCGGCGGCGGAGCTCTCTCCCGATCGTCTGCGAGCCCCGGCTTCCGTCTCCGGCGATGTGACGTCCGCCGGGGGGTGGAACTGGCGGCAAATTTGAATGTAAAACACACCAAAGACACTGATACCTTTCAAAATAAAAAAAAATCACATTACATTGCCCCCCAGTGCCCTTTCCTGCAGTTTTACTGCACTTTTTATGTAAATATATGTATATATATATATATATAATATATGTATACATACATGTATACAGTTGGTTTGGGCTGCTCATTCACAAGAATTACATGCAAAATAATGGTACCGCTTTCAGCACCTAAAATCCAAAAGAATCATACCGCCAGGGAGGTTAATGGCTGTGTTGAGTTATTTTGAGGGGACAGCAAATTTACACTGTTATACAAGCTGTACACTCACTACTTTACATTGCAGCAAAGTGTAATTTCTTCAGTGTTGTCACATGAAAAGATAGAATAAAATATTTACAAAAATGTGAGGGGTGTACTCACTTTTGTGAGATACTGTAAATACTGAACATTTATATATATATATATATATATATATATAGTATATATATATATACACACACACACTTTGAAAAAAAAATAGATATAGAGTAAAGTTCATAAGACAGTCCACAAGGTCAAAGTGGGAAAATCCAAAAGCAGGTCCACATTCCAACAAAGTGCTCAGGTAAGGATCTGGAAACCAGATAAGGAACCAAAGATGTCCAGATGCCAGTAGTCACCAATGTGACAAGCCCATCACCACGGTTGAAGATATTGCACTTACCAGAGGTTATGGACTCAGGAATGTGGATCTGCTTTTGGATTTTTCCACTTTGACCTTTTGGACTGTCTTATAAACTTTACGCTATATATATATTTTTTCAAAAGTATATATATATATTTTTGGTAAATTTGTGCTTTGATAAATACAACACAAAGCTATAAAAACATTAAAATCAAATGACACACAATAAAAATAGGAATAATGTATGTACCTGTCCTTTACTCGTCTTCAATAGTTGCGTATGCAGCAGCATCTTCAGCATGCAAGATTCCCTTGTTTTAGATATCCACATCCCTGATGCAATACGTGATTCCTTCCTCCGCCCATAATGCCACCACTGTGTCCCCGGTTTGTCACAATTTTTATTGCACACAAATTTCTATTACCTGTTTGGCTGATTTCCTCCAGAATTGCCAATAAATTCGGGTGATGATGATATTTCTGTATTGCATAGAGACATTCCCAGAGTCCAATCACAGCTTCTCTTCCCTGATCCTGAATATCTTTTAATAAGGTGCGAGAGAAGGCAGTCCTGCTCATATGTTTTTCCCTTGCCACGTAATTCTGAAACACAAATATGGTTTTCTTTTTTTTTTAAAGTTGATCAAAATGTAGCACAGACCCAAGACTGGGCTGGCTGTAATTTCCCATGCTCCATCCCCTGCGAGGCACATGACAGTCAGGCACAGTAGTTTACAGGCACTCCTCTCATAAAAAAAGGAGTGCATGTTTTTTTGTAGTTTATTTGCTGGTTCATCTTGGAAAAGGTGTGGGGGAGCCTTAGGATACTCCAAACTAGCAGAAATATAATGGAGGACACCTCTAATTGTTCTGTCCCTTCAGGGAGCAGCCACTGTTTTCTATTCAGTATCTGGTACACTACAACTCAGGGGGCCCCTTTGCAAAGGTATAGTCTTAGTCAGCAAACTGTATTAAAGTGATTGTAAAGTCTCTTTTTTTAGTTAAAAATAACAAACATGTCATACTTACCTGCCCTGTGCAGTGATTTTGCATAGAGCAGCTCAGATCCTTCTCTTCTCTGGTCCCTCTTTGGTGCTCCTCCCCCCTCTATTTTGTTAAGTGCCCCCACATCAAGCAGCTTGCTATGGGGGCACCCAAGACAAGCCACAGCTCCATTCAGACATGGAGCCAGGCCTGGTTTGCCCCCTTTCTCTCCTGAATGGCTGACTGATTTTGATTGACAGCAGTGGGAGCCAATGGTGCCACGCTACTGTCTTATCCAAGGAGGAGGGGAGCCCTGGGCAGCCGAGACACTCCTGCAACATCGCTGGATCTAGATGGGTTCAGGTATCTTTGGGGGGGTTCTGGGTATCTTTACAGCTTGTACTCACTGTGCCCTGGGTACTTTAATGCTTTCTTTCAGTACCAGCCAGCCTCTGTACTGGGTGCCTCCAAGTTGGATCCTCTGTGGACTTCCTGTACTGCTTTCAAGGGATCTAGACATGGGTGCCCTAGCTCTAGCTGGAGCTGGGACCCAGATGGCTTCTTCTGAGCTGTAGCTATCAGCCCAGAGGGCCTCGGCCCTCAGTCTAGCTCTTCTCCAATAGGAACAAGGAACCTGCTATTCCAGGTCCCAGCCTATTTATACACATGTCAGTCCCCTACTGGCCATTTTTCCTGTCAGGGATTGGCTGAGGCTGCATGATTATACAGGTGAAGGCCTGTCTCCTCCAGCCACTAAATTCTAGAACCTACCAGAATTCAGGGGAAAGCAGCAGAACCTGCAACCAGCAGAACCGAAAAGAGCCAAAAGCAATTGAGCACTGCTCCTCTGCTACAGAGGAATCAAACAACTAACATTGCATCAACTATATCAACCTAGCTAGGAGAGCACTACAAAAAGATAAAAAATATAATTACCATGGAAACAATCCTTACTATTTTATGAATTACATTTTACAATGCCAACTATGCTTTCTGGTAAAGGTTTGGCATGGTTGGACACAATCCAATATATTGCAGTTTAGTTCAAATATTTCTGTCTTACATCTGTGCTTAAGACTTTCCGAGATTTCAGTTCCTTCAGGAGGGCCTCAGTGTCCATGTTCTCCAGGATGTAGATCAGATCATCACTGTAATACTCGTATATCCTCCGCAGTGATGAATCAAGATATGAAGACAGCTGATGGCGGAACTTCCTGATGTCCTCTACAGAAACACAGAAAATACATTTACAGGATTGTGGCTTTTACTTAGAACCCAAATTATCATTGAGGAAATGTATATTTTGGGTTTGTTACAAATTGCTTTGTGATTCCTTTGTAATCCTAAGGTCTGGTTTTATATTAGTATATTTGTTGGTGTTTAGACCCCCAATGCCTGTACCTATTTAGCATGAATCAGTATACTCAGACAGCTGATTACTCTCCTAGAAAATAAAGCAATGTCTTTTTTCCCAAAACATTTTATTTTGGTAAAATGGAAAGACATAATAAGTGAACATTACTTTTAAGCAATACAAAGTGCATCGAAAAGAAAAAACAGGAAGAACAGCAACAGTATGCACTGAGAATAGGGTGAGTGAACAAACCACGACTCAATCATACAGAAAGTATAGGAATGTACAAGATCATCGTACGATAAGCAATGTAAACCGTTCAATAAGGTGAGGATAATCTTGGTCTCCATTCTCTTGGTGCAGGACCATGGGGATAACATATAAACATGAAACAATTGCGACCTCCACCTCGGTCGGGTGTGCAACGAGCAAGGCACCTTCAAGGGCAGTGGTGGCTCCCCCCATATGTCCGGACACCCCCAAAGGGGAACACGCTGTATCCAGGCACAGGGGGCAACCATCAATGGTGTGTAGGCCGTCTTGGGGTGGGCAATTCTGAAGAAACCTACTGGAGGGGTCGGTGGAGATAAGTGTACTGGCCCGTGAGCGGGGTCGGGTCTGCGGTTTGGGGGGGACAGGGGGGAATCTGGAAGGGGGGAGGGGAGGGGGGGAGAGGAATAAGGGGGTAGGGGGGTTGGGGGAGAAACAAGAGGAGCGGACGTTAGATAGAAAGATAGGGAGAAGAAAGGGAGAGTGAGGGGGAGAGATACTCAGAAGGGGGGGGTATGAGGCCCGTGGCATTGGTGTGAGGGACTCGACCAGAGATGTAATCATTGGTAGACGGGGGAATATGTCCGAAGCATCCCGCACCCGACAGGACAGTAGCTAGCATCTAGGATGTGGTGGACAATATCCGAAAGTCAGGAAGTATCGTTAAGTGTATCCAGGAAGCCCAGGTTGTGTAATATTTGTGGTGGGTGTCTTTAGCCTGAGCAATAGTGTCTTCCATTTCTGCCACATTTGGACCCTCTTCAACCATTCTGCAACCGTGGGGGAGGGAGGTAGAATGCCAGTGACATTGCACACACATCCTGGCTGCATTGATGAGGTGTAGTGTGAGGGACTTCTTGTAACTGGAGTAGGGTAGGGATGTGTGATGAAGCAAGTATTGCGCCGGAGTAAAGTCAGGAGTATATGTGGTGATCCGAGAAATCAGCGAGTGTACCTCCCTCCAGAACGGCTGGACTATAGGGCAGTCCCACCAGACATGCAAAAGGGATCCCGGATGCAGGCCACATCTCCAACAAGTAGGAGAGTTAGCTGCTGAGAACTTGTGCAATAATTCAGGAGTTCGGTACCATTTAGCATAGAGTTTGTAGCCAGTTTCTTGGGCAAGGACATTCAGGGATCCCTTGTGCATGTGGTAGTGAATTCTCGTCCAGTCGTCCTCAGAGAGGTCCCTGCTAAGGTCTTTCTCCCACCTAGACCTAAGTGCCTCCGTGTGTGCGTGGGCAACCGGGAAGAGCATAGTGTATAATATGGATATCAAATGACGATGTGGCCCCGGCGCCTCACAAAGTCGTTCGAAGGAAGTAGGAGAGCGGGTCCAATCTGCCACCGGCTGTGCGCTGTGTACGAAGTGTCTAACCTGTAAAAAGCTGTAGAACGGAACGTCTACAGACGGCTATTTGAGGCGAAGGGCCTGGTGTGTAAGAGGGCGAGAGTCAGCAAAGAAGTGACGAGCTTGAAAGGGCATGTCCACGGTGGGCCCTGTGGATGGAACGAAAGGGAGATCTGGTGGGAACTCTGGGGAAGCGCATAGGGGTAGCAGTGGACTAAGTTTCGGGGAAAGATCCAGTTTGTGGCGGATCGTTTGAAAGAGGCGCAGGGTTGCACCTGTGACGGGATGAGCCAGAATAGAGCATGGAGTCTTGGACGGCGTCACCCATGGAAGATGATGTGCGGGGATGGCAGACACTGCAGACTCCTAGGACACCCAGTCCTTAGAGCCAGCATGAGCGTGCCAATCAATTATCCGGGTAAGGTGACAGGCCCAGTGATATTTGAGCAGGTGCGGCAAGCCGACCCCCCCTTCTGCTTTGGAGCGAGTTAGCATATCCCACCGGATTCTCGACTTATGGGACTGCCATACAAAGTCCGAACAGATACAATGGTAGGACTTGAAAAAGGCCGGAGGAACATGGATGGGGAGGGCATGTAGGATGTAAAGTAGACGGGGAAGAATATTCATCTTCACTATTGCGACCCTGCCAAACCAAGAGAAGGGTCCCTTAGACCACGATTGTAGATCCAATTTAACAGATTGTAGGATTGCCAAGTGGTTCTTGGTGTATAAGTCAGAAAGTTTGCATGGGAGCTGGACCCCGAGATAGGTGATGGCATGGGGATCCCATTGAAAGGAAAAGTTGGTTTGGCAGAGCCGCAAGAGCGAAGTCGGGAGGGAAATGTTGAGGGCACGGGATTTGGAATAGTTGATTTTGAGATTAGAGAGAGCCTGAAAGGATTTAAGGGCCGAAAGGAGATTAGGGACAGAAGTGAAGGGGTCAGTAAGGAAGAGGAGGATGTCATCCGCGTAAGCAGCTAGTTAAAGCAATGTCTTTATCTGTTGCTCTTTTCTTTCTTCTTCTGTAACGTGATATTACTTTTTAATAAAATGGTCTTTATTTTATTTTTTCATTACTGTGTTTCAGCACCAGTGCAAGAGTCTACCACAGGGTAAATATAATAACTATTGTAAAAGCTGCAGTCTTACCCACCCCCTGCAATGTCATAACTACTTCTCTCCAATCAGCATTGAGTGTGAGCTCCCAGATTGGAGAGATGTAGTTCTGACTATGCAGAGGGTGGGTTAGACCATTGGAGATAGACCTACAACACTGCAATCAGCAAAGTGCAAGTTTTCAGTTAACTAAAATGCCCTATCTCAGCAAAAAGTTTGGTGGACTTCTGTTGAGAGACTACTGCTTCCACACAAACAGCAATGGTTCTTCTCTGCAGCATGCTGGCTGGAGACAGGCCTTTCTACTGAGTTTGTGACTGGTAACTGTACGGTCATGCAACGCTATAACAAAATACATTTTTATAATTTTTTCACACAAATAATTGATCACCACTTTTATTTTTTGCGATATAAATAAAAAAAGACAATTTTTTTTCCTTTATGCTATATATATATATATATATATATATATATATATATATATATATATAGCACTGCCCCCTGGGAGGACAGCTGAGAATTAGCAACGGACAGCAGATAACAGCATAAGAGCATTAAAAGTTCTTGGCTCAGTCAATAATCAATCCAGGGGATATTGTTTTTTAGTGGTTTTATTGAGAACTTGGATAGGAGAAGGGATGGGTGGGATACTCCAACTATTACCTATTTACAGTCTGAAAGACAGCTAACTTGTAGAATGCGCTGCTTCACTTTGCCACTAGGGGAGGTTACTTTTAAATGCTCCTGAGTAAATACTCTCTTCAGGGTTCTGAAACTGGAACCCCCTTTTCTCTCTATGCTGGTGTGCTGACACCCGTCCGCTGACCTTAGCTTCTGGAGTAGTCCCCTTCTTGGCAGACCCCCAGGCAAGTTCCTCTGTACTCACGGACACTGTTTTTCCAGAGTCACTGTTGCCTCCAAACTCCCCTTGTCAGCATCCACCGGACCTCTGGGCTCAGCTACACCTCCCGGTTCACCAGGCAGACTGCCTGTGACCACCTTTATCAGCTGCAGAAGGAGAAACAGCCGTACCCTCTTCATGGCAAGTGCTCTGCAAACAAATGTGGATAGGGAAATAACTTAAAACAAAAAGAAAAAAAAAGGAAAATAAAACAATGTTCTTCATCTCTGAAGGACGAGGCTCATATGGGCATGCGCACAGGGTGTGCCGGGTGTGCCTGGGCACATCCTAATCACCTAGGGCACATAGCATTATCGCTCTGTTTGCCAGTGAGGAGATGGGAAAGATCTCCCTCGGACCTGCTCTGCTCTATTTCTCTTTGCCAGCAGGGAAAGTGATGTATCAGAGCCATGTACATGTAGGCAAACACATGCATGTGTATTTCAACTTTGGGGTGCACACCCTAATGCAATAGGCTGCGCACACCTATGGGCGGTGTAGGTGGAAGCGGCGGTGGAGGAGGACCAGGGCCGGATTAAGAGCATCATGGGCTTGGTGCTGAGGATTTTGAAGGGCCTTAAGGGCCGTGCCTTGGCATGCACCCAGAGGAGGAAGGGTGCAGCCATGCATGCCTAATTCAACATGGGATGCTGTCTCTGAAGCCCATAAACACATCCATGCATCGGCAACTGTCCCTCCTTGTCCGGCCTTCGTGCTGTGTGGGGAGGTTCTGAGGGAGCTGCCTGGGGAAGCGAGCATAGAAGCCAGACTTCTGTGTTTACAAGTGACAGAAGAGCGGTAACAGTGAATATGGCCAACCCGGGGCCTATATTAAGTTAGGGGCCTGGAGCTGCAGCTCCAATAGCCCCTATGTTAATCTGGCCCTGAGGAGGACGAGGTAGCCAACACTGCTTTTTTTCAGAAATTTTAAATGAGGGTACACCCCAAAAGAGTGAGAAAGAGCAAAAATAGAACAATGGCTGGGTAAGGTCGGTATCCATCGCTATTCTGAACAAGGTACGGAAAAGCCCCGTGGGATCCATGCCTGGTTCATTTTAATGAACGTGAGCTTGTCCACATTGTCTCTGGACAGGCGGCTGCGCTTGTCTGTGATAACGCCCCCAGCCGTGCTAAATACCCGTTCAGATAATACACTGGCTGCAGGGCACGCCAGCACCTCCAAGGCGTAAAGGGCAAGCTAAGGCCATGTGCCCAACTTGGAGACCCAGAAGTTGAAGGGGGCAGACCCGTCATTCAGTACGTCTAGGCGTGTGCACACATACTGCTCCACCATGTTGGTGAAATGCTGCCTCCTGCTAAGACGTTCCATATGAGCTGCTGGTGCTGCTGTTTGTTGTGGCGTGCTGACAAAGCTTTTCCACATTTCGGCCATGCTAACCCTGCCTTCTGAGGTGCAGGCGGTGCCCTGGTTGCGTTGGCGACCTCCTCCTCCTCTGCCTTGTGCTTCCACTGTGGCCCCGCTGTCAGGTGGGAATGCCAGCAGCATCGCGTCTACCAGCGTGCGCTTGTACTCGCGCATCTTGCGATCGCGCTCCAGTGAGTGAATTAAGGACGGTACGTTGTCCTTGTAACAGGGATCCAGCAGCGTGGCCACCCAGTAATCAGCACAAGTTAGAATGTGGGCAACTCGGCGGTCGCTGTGGAGACACTGCAGCATGTAATCGCTCATGTGTGCCAGGCTGCCCAGATGAAACGAAAGGCTGTCCTGTGTGGGAGGTGTATCATCTGTGTCCTCTGTATCCCCCCAGCCACGCACCAGTGATGGCCATGAGCTGGCCTGGGTGCCACCCTGCTGTGAACATGGTTCCATCTCCTCCTCCAGCTCCTCCTCCTCATCCTCCAGAACTGTGCCCCTGCTGGACAATTGTGTCCCTGGGGTTTGTGTGTGCAGGAACCCACCCTCGGAGCCCCTTGTGAATGACTGCCCTGAAAGCCTTGGAAATGTTACCTCTTCATCTTGTGCAGGGAAGGGATGGCTTGCCTGGAAAAGTAGTGGCGGCTGGGCACGACGTACTGTGGGACAGCCACCGACATAAGGTTTTTAAAACTGTGCGTCTCCACCAGACGGAATGACAGCATTTCAAAGGCCAAGAATTTTGAAATGCTGGCATTCAGGGCCAGGGATCGCGGGTGGGTAGGGGAGTACTCCCTCTTCCTCTCAAGTGTTTGGGAGATGGAAAGCTGAACGCTTCCACGGGACATTGTGGAGATGGTTGGTGACCCAGGTGGTGGTGTTGCTGACAGATCGTCTGTTTGCGGGGTGGCAGGTGCCGGTATCACTATGTAATGTTCCGGTACCTTTGGTACCCTAAATTACACTTTCCACAAGTGTATGCGCCCTACCATTTACTTTTGGAAAGGTGCGCATACACCTTTAAGACTGGAGCTGTCATCACTCAGCGCCGGACTAGATGGCTATTTAAGGCGTCGGCTCTCACTCACATGTGTTCGTTCAAACACCCTTACTTGGATGCTAACCTTGCTTGAAGCTTCCATGCTTGCAAGCTTACTTCGCTGACGGAACCTCGCTGCGCTGATCCCTGTATCCCGCTACTGGATCATCCGCCTCTCCTGAACCAACCTTCGGCTGTATCGCTAATAGTGCTAAGTACCCCGCAGGGGAATTCTCTATAAACTTATACTAAGCTTACACTATCTAGCTCTGCATAGTAAAGACTGTTTATTACATCTGCATAAACTAGATTGCTAGCTCTTGAGACTACTGCTACTTTTCTGCACTGGGTTGATCTCTTTTGTATGTCCACCTGCTATTCTATCATCTGCTATCATACAACATTGCTAAACCTTCCTGCATCCATCTGCTACTGTCTCACCTTCAAGTGTCTATCACCTATCACCTCCACTCAACCTATCCCTCAAACCTTCATCATTGTGTTACCACATACATAAAGTCACTCTAGGAACCAGCTTGCTAATTGTGTGTATTTACTGGCTGAAATAAGACCTTCCACACATGATGAGTCATTGAGGTTGGGAATGGTATCTCAGCATATCTCTTACATGACTGCTGACGTGGAACTATTTCTGCAGCTGAAAATCCACACCATATAAGAAACGCAGGAGCGTTACAGATTGAACGAACCAAAAAATGGATTCAGCAGAAATAGCCACTCAGGTGACACAATTAAAACAGCAAGTATCTGCGTTAATATACGCACTTGCTGAATTAAAAGAAGACAATCAGGCTCTGTCGCAGCAGGTAATTAGACTGACACAACTTACCTCTGCTCAGTCCCCTGAACCCAAGATAAATCCCCCTTTGGTATTTACAGGCGATCGCAAAAAATTTCGCGAATTTAAAAACGCATGTGAGTTACTTTTTTTGCTAAAACCTCGTACCTACCTTACTGATCACATTAAGGTTTATACTATTATTTCTTACCTATCAAGCGATCCTCGAGCCTGGGCAGATTCTCTTTTTGAGAAAAACGACCAGCTTCTCAACTCCTATGCCTTGTTCCTGGCAGAGCTCACTAGCCTATATGATGACCCCAATAGGCAGAGTACTGCTGATCTTCAGTTAAGATCCTTGAAACAAGGAAGGAGGCCTGTAGAAGACTTTGTCGCAGAGTTCAAGAGATGGACCCTTGATTCAGAATGGAATGATGCATCTCTGAAAACCCAATTTAGGCTTGGCCTATCAGAAGCCGTTAAGGACGAGCTCGCCCGAGCGGATCTGCCAAAAACCCTGGATGCACTAATACAACTCAGTATTACCATAGATAGAAGACTACGAGAAAGAAAGGCTGAAAAGATGGGAATGCCATTATCCGTTTCCTCTCGGAGTCTGGCCGTTGACCCCGTTCCTATGGAGATAGGAACCATACGCCCACCGCTATCAACTATGGAAAAAGCCAAAAGACGAAATGAAAATCTCTGCTTGTACTGTGCATCCCCGGATCACAAGATAAACGTCTGTCCCCTAGTCAACAAAAAGAAGGGTAAGTGTTCACATGTCTCCCTAGGAGGATTGACAACTTCATTCACTAACCCCTACATTTCTGTTTTTTTGACATTACAGTGGGACCAGAACAGGATTACTACTAAGGCCATGATTGACACAGGATCTTGTGGAAATTATATGGATATATGTTTTGCTGCTTTAAATAAAATTCCTATTATTTCTAAACTCAAACCTGTCTCAGTAAGTCTTATTACCGGTGTTCCGTTATCCTCTGGTCCGATCACCGATCAGACACAAGCACTTCTAGTCACTATTAACGAGTCTCATAGGGAGACTTCTACCTTCGATTTAATACCATCACCCCACTTTCCCATTGTGTTGGGACTTCCCTGGTTGCACACACACCAACCAACCTTAGATTGGAAGAAACGGTCCTTGACCTTCCTTTCTTGTTTTTGCGAGAAAACGTGTAACCTCCCGTTTTCCGGGAAGATTCTGTCTATGGTGACAGATGAGATTGCACCACTATGTTATCGGGATCTTTCTGAGGTTTTTCTTGAGAAAAATGCTCAAGCATTACCTCCTCATCGAGACTATGATTGTAGCATTGATCTACTCCCAAATAGCAAATTGCCGTTCGGTCATGTTTATCCTCTTTCACAGGATGAACTTGCCCATCTCAAAACCTATTTGGATGAGAACTTGGAAAAAGGTTTTATTAGACCTTCCACTTCTTCCACAGCAGCAGGACTCTTTTTTGTTCGCAATAAAGATTCAAGTCTCAGACCTATCATCGACTACAGGAAATTGAATGCTATCACAATAAAAGATCGCTATCCTCTACCGCTTATCCCTGAGCTCATTGAGCAGGTGCGTGGAGCTACCTATTTTTCAAAATTAGACCTGAAGGGAGCATACAATCTCATTCGAATCCGTGATGGACACGAGTGGAAGACTGCATTCAGAAATAGATACGGATTGTTCGAATATCTTGTGATGCCATTCGGCCTATGCAATGCCCCTGCAGTTTTCCAACGATTTATAAACAATATTTTTAAAGACTTACTAGATGTCTGTGTTGTGGTATATCTGGACGATATACTTATATATTCACGGACCCTGTCTGAACACATAAGACATGTAAGACTTGTATTATCGAGATTGCTTGCACATAATCTTTATGTGAAGCTGAAGAAATGCTTGTTCCATAAAGATGAGGTACTCTTTCTAGGCTACATCATATCCAAAACAGGAATCGAGATGGACATGAGTAAAATATCCTGCATTCAGGATTGGCCTACACCAACCACACGCAAGGCGCTACAGCGATTCCTGGGATTTTCAAATTTCTACAGGAAGTTCATAAAAAAATTTTCTGCTATTGTGAGACCCCTCACACAGCTCACTAGCATAAAAATACCATTTAAATGGTCAGAAGAAGCAAATAAGGCTTTCCACTTGTTAAAGACAAGGTTTACTTCCGCTCCCATATTACGCCATCCAGACCCATCCCTCCAATACATTCTGGAGGTAGATGCGTCAAACATGGCAGTAGGAGCAATACTCTCCCAACGACCAACCCACACTTCACCACTTCATCCAGTCGCCTTTTTTTCTAAATCCCTGAGCAGTCCCGAGATAAATTACCCCGTGGGTGAAAAGGAACTGCTTGCTATAAAATTGGCTCTGGAGAATTGGCGACATTTACTCGAAGGCACCCAACTACCAATAATTATATACACGGACCATAAAAACCTTCCAATATCTTCAGACTAGCAAAACTCTCTCGCATCGACAGGTACGATGGTCACTATTCTTTCTAAGGTTTAACTTCCTAGTGACCTACACACCTGCAGATAAAAACAAAAAGGCGGATGCACTATCACGACTAACTGAAGAAAACTACTTTGAAATCCCTTCCGTTCCTATAATACCTCACAAACGCATTATTGGAGTTGTCCGTTCCTTAAAGGAAGAGGTTCTGCATGGTATAAGTTTGGATTCACCCCCACCACAACTAAATACTGATGCAGAAGGCTTCCTCTACTACAACGACAAACTTTACATACCACCTACCCTACGCACCAAGATCTTGGAATTATCGCATGATGTGCCTATGGCAGGACATATGGGTATGACAAAGACTTTCAATTTGATTTCTCGACAATTTTGGTGGCCTGACATGAAAACATCTATACAAAAATTCGTCTCTTCATGCAATGTCCGTGCCAGGTCCAAAATTGAAACTACGAGACCATCCGGCCTACTATGCAGTCTACCAATACCCCAAACTCCATGGGAGGTTTTGTCATTGGACTTCATCGTAGAATTGCCTCCTTCCAAAGGATTTAATACCATCTTGGTGTCAGTGGACCATCTGACAAAAATGGCACATTTCATTGCTATTCGCAGACTACCTTCGTCCAAACAAACGGCAGAACTCCTGATGAAACATGTCTTCAGATTACATGGTATCCCAAAAACTCTTTTGTCTGACCGTGGATCCCAATTTATTTCTAAATTCTGGCAAGAACTATGTCACATACTACGGATTGAGCGGAAGCTCACTTCTCCTTACCATCCGCAGACCAACGGACAGACTGAAAGAGTCAACCAATGCATCGAGCAGTATTTACGTTGTTACACTTCTTACCAACAGGATGATTGGTTGGATCTTCTCCCCCTGGCAGAATTTGCCTACAACAACGCAACTCACAGTACAACCAAGCAGAGTCCGTTCTACTTGAACTATGGGTTCCATCCCTCTATTCTCCCTCCACGCATCCTTCCTTCAAATAACCCAGTAGCCTCAGACTATCTTTCCCAAATAAAGGATTCTCTGGGTTTACTAAATACTACCATTGCACACGCTCACAGTCAACAAAAGAAGTACTATGATCTTCGTAGAAGACCTTCTCCACAGTATACTATCGGGGACCTCGTTTGGCTCTCAACAAAAAACTTGAGACTGAAGATCCCTAGCAAAAAGCTTGGACCTCTGTTCTTGGGACCTTTCCCAATCAAGAAACTTATTGGAAAAGCTGCAGTGCAGCTTACATTGCCAATGGACCTAAAAATCCATCCCATTTTCCATGTGTCGCTACTAAAACCCCATGTTCCGGACCAAGGAATAAGACCTAATATTCCACCTCCCCCTCCTGTACAAGTTGAAGGTGGAGAAGAATACGAGATAAAAGAGATTCTGGATTCTCGTATCTACAGAAGAAAACTTCAGTACTTGGTTAGATGGAAGAACTATGGGCCCCAAGACGACACCTGGCTAAACACCTATGACATACATGCCCCTAGATTAATCCGCAATTTTCATGCGAGATACCCAGACAAACCAGCTCCAGAGGCCTTCAGGAGCAGGCCTTAAAGGGGGGGTATTGTAATGTTCCGGTACCTTTGGTACCCTAAATTACACTTTCCACAAGTGTATGCGCCCTACCATTTACTTTTGGAAAGGTGCGCATACACCTTTAAGACTGGAGCTGTCATCACTCAGCGCCGGACTAGATGGCTATTTAAGGCGTCGGCTCTCACTCACATGTGTTCGTTCAAACACCCTTACTTGGATGCTAACCTTGCTTGAAGCTTCCATGCTTGCAAGCTTACTTCGCTGACGGAACCTCGCTGCGCTGATCCCTGTATCCCGCTACTGGATCATCCGCCTCTCCTGAACCACCCTTCGGCTGTATCGCTAATAGTGCTAAGTACCCCGCAGGGGAATTCTCTATAAACTTATACTAAGCTTACACTATCTAGCTCTGCATAGTAAAGACTGTTTATTACATCTGCATAAACTAGATTGCTAGCTCTTGAGACTACTGCTACTTTTCTGCACTGGGTTGATCTCTTTTGTATGTCCACCTGCTATTCTATCATCTGCTATCATACAACATTGCTAAACCTTCCTGCATCCATCTGCTACTGTCTCACCTTCAAGTGTCTATCACCTATCACCTCCACTCAACCTATCCCTCAAACCTTCATCATTGTGTTACCACATACATAAAGTCACTCTAGGAACCAGCTTGCTAATTGTGTGTATTTACTGGCTGAAATAAGACCTTCCACACATGATGAGTCATTGAGGTTGGGAATGGTATCTCAGCATATCTCTTACATGACTGCTGACGTAGAACTATTTCTGCAGCTGAAAATCCACACCATATAAGAAACGCAGGAGCGTTACACACTACAGATGTGGCTGGAGCGGCCGAGACTGCAGCAGAAGAGGAAGCAGGATGAGCCAGAGACGTTTCTTGGTTTTGAAGGTGTCTACTCCACTGCAGCTCGTGCTTTGCACTTAGATGCCTGATCATGCAGGTTGTGCTCAGGTTGAGAAGGTTTATGCCTCGCTTCAGGCTCTGATTGCACAGGGTGCAAACCACTCGTGTCCTGTCATCAGCACATTTTCTAAAGAACTTCCACGCTAGAGAAATCCTTTGAGCTGGCTTTGGTGCGCTCGGTCCCTTGCTGCGTTGGGCAATAGCAGGCGTAGTGTCTAGGGCACGGCCGCTCTGCTTCTGCACCCTGCTCCCTCTTCTGCTGTGCTGGTGGCTCCGTGCGACCACCGCCTCTTCCTCCAAACTACTCAGGTCACCTGCATGACGTTCATTCCATGTGGGGTCGAGGACCTCATCGTCCTCCACATCATCTTCCACCCAGTCTTCACCCCTGCCCTCCTTGTCGGTCTCCACAATTCTGAATGCCGCAGCAGTTGGCACCTGCGTTTCGTCATCATCGGAGACGTGCTGCGATGGTCCTTGCATGTACTCATCTTGAGAAATAAGTGGTTGGGCATCGCTGCACTCAATCTCTTCTACTTCTGGGGCAGGGCTAGGTGGATGGCCCTGGGAAACCCTGCTGACAGAGTCATCAAAAAGAAGAAGAGACTGCTGTATGGCTTGGGGCTCAGACTGCTTGCCTGATTTGCAAGGGGGTGAGGTGAAAGACGGTTGGACATCGGCTGCAGGTGCCAACTCTGACCTTTCTGCAGTAGACTGGGTGGGAGACAATGTGTAGGAACTGGAGGCACTGTCAGCAGCAAACCAATCTACTATCGCCTCTACGTGTTCTGGCATTATCACTTCTAGAGGCGTATGATGCCCTACCAAATACCGATGCAGGTTCTGTCGCCTACTAACACTTGAGGAAGGTGTTTCACTTGTGCGTGTAGCTGGCACAGATCGACCACGTCCTCTCCTTGCAACAGGAGCTCTACCAGCAGCACCACGACCCAGGCCACGGCCCCTATTTGACAGTCTCCTCATATTTCTGTAATTTAAGATCTTGCCCTAGAAAGGTGTTTATTGAATAGTGGAACAAAACAACAACAGTATCGCACGGGTGTATCTCACAGTCAAATATGCAAACTATGCAGCAATTTAATGTTTTTTACCCCAAAAGGGTGTATATTGAATAGCGGAATAGGAAAAAGGATAAAAAACGATGTATCTCACACGTACAAACACAGACTAGGCCCCGATTACAATTTTTTGTACCCTAAAGGGAGGATGAGGAAGAGGAGTAGGAGGAGTTGGGAACAGGAGGCAAACTGAAGCCCCCTGCAATCCTTGGCGGTGGAAGGAGATGCGCCAAACAAATTTAAAAGGTGTATCTCACACGTACCGATACAGACTATGCTGTAATTAAATTTATTACACTCCAAAAGGGTGTATATTGAATACCGGAATAGGAAAAATTTTATAATACGGTGTATCTCACACGTACAAACACAGACTAGGCCCCGATTACAATTTTTTGTACCCTAAAGGCAGGATGAGGAAGAGGAGTAGGAGGAGATGGGAACAGGAGGCAAACTGAAGCGCCCTGCAATCCTCGGCGGTAGAAGGAGATGTGCCAAACAAATTTAAAAAGGTGTATCTCACATGTACCGATACAGACTATCCCGCAATTAAATTTTTTACACTCAAACAGGGTGTATATTGAATAGCGGAATAGGACAAATTTTACAAAACGGTGTATCTCACACGTACAAACACAAACTAGGCCCCGATTACAATTTTTTGTACCCTAAAAGCAGGATGAGGAGTAGGAGGAATTCGGAACAAGCAGGAGGCAGACTGAAGCACCCTCAAATCCTCGGCAGTATGAGATGCGCCCCAAAAATTGTAAAGGTGTATCTCAAACGTACCGACACAGACTATCCCGCGATTTAATTGTTTATACCCAAAGATTTTGATTAAATAGCGGAATAGAAAATATGATATCAAAAGATGTATGTATCTCACACGTACCGACACAGACTATCCCGCAATTTAATTGTTTTTACCCAAAGGTGTAGATTAAATAGCGGAATAGAAAATATTATCAAAAAAAGGTGTATGTATCTCACACGTACAGAACCTGACTAGGCCCCAATTACTATTTTTTGTACCCCCAAAGGCAGGATGAGGAGTAGGAGGAGTACGGAACAGGCAGCACCCTCAAATCTTCAGAAGTATGAGATGAACCCCAAAAATTGGAAAGGTGTATCTCACACGTACCAACACAGACTATCCCGCAATTTAATTGTTTATACCCAAAGGTTTTTATTGAATAGCGGAATAGAAAATATTATCAAAAAAAGTGTATGTATCTCACACGTACAGAACCAGACTAGGCCCCAATTACTATTTTTTGTACCCCCAAAGGCAGGATGAGGAGTAGGAGGAGTTTGGAACAGGCAGCACCCTCAAATCCTCAGAAGTATGAGATGCACCCCAAAAATTGGAAAGGTGTATCTCACACGTACCAACACAGACTATCCCGCAATTTAATTGTTTATACCAAAAGGTGTAGATTGAATAGCGGAATAGAAAATATTATCAAAAAACGGTGTATGTATCTCACACGTACAGAACCAGACTAGGCCCCAATTACTATTTTTTGTACCCCCAAAGGCAGGATGAGGAGTAGGAGGAGTTCGGAACAGGCAGCACCCTCAAATCCTCAGAAGTATGAGATGCACCCCAAAAATTGGAAAGGTGTATCTCACACGTACCAACACAGACTATCCCGCAATTTAATTGTTTATACCCAAAGGTTTTTATTGAATAGCGGAATAGAAAATATTATCAAAAAACGGTGTATGTATCTCACACGTACAGAACCAGACTAGGCCCCAATTACTATTTTTTGTACCCCCAAAGGCAGGATGAGGAGTAGGAGGAGTACGGAACAGGCAGCACCCTCAAATCCTCCGAAGTATGAGATGCACCCCAAAAATTGGAAAGGTGTATCTCACACGTACCAACACAGACTATCCCGCAATTTAATTGTTTATACCCAAAGGTTTTTATTGAATAGCGGAATAGAAAATATTATCAAAAAAAGTGTATGTATCACACACGTACAGAACCAGACTAGGCCCCAATTACTATTTTTTTGTACCCCCAAAGGCAGGATGAGGAGTAGGAGGAGTACGGAACAGGCAGCACCCTCAAATCTTCAGAAGTATGAGATGAACCCCAAAAATTGGAAAGGTGTATCTCACACGTACCAACACAGACTATCCCGCAATTTAATTGTTTATACCCAAAGGTTTTTATTGAATAGCGGAATAGAAAATATTATGAAAAAACAGTGTATGTATCTCACACGTACAGAACCAGACTAGGCCCCAATTACTATTTTTTGTACCCCCCAAAGGCAGGATGAGGAGTAGGAGGAATTTGGAACAGGCAGCACCCTCAAATCCTCAGAAGTATGAGATGCACCCCAAAAATTGGAAAGGTGTATCTCACACGTACCAACACAGACTATCCCGCAATTTAATTGTTTATACCCAAAGGTTTTTATTGAATAGCGGAATAGAAAATATGATATAAAATTGGTGTGATTTATCAATAGCACATGTGAACAGCAGTGTCTTATATCATTCAGCTCTGCTGCAGGCTATGGAGGGAAAAAAAAAAATTCCCCTTTTAAGTTTGTAATTTTTAACTAGATTAGTACAGACTATGCTACAATTTAATTTTTTCAACCCAAGGCTGTATATTGAATAGTGGAATAGAAAAAAGTGTATGATTTTTGAAACCACTCAATAATAGCACATGTGAACACAGCAGTGTATTATCACAGTCAGCACAGCAGCACTGAAGGAAAAACACTGCACACAGTGACTGATAGAAAAATACTTTTCTCCCTCCTCCTCAGTGGGCAAAAAAGATTGTTTTCACTGCACCCCACACACAGCAAAATCGATGTGGACCAGCTTTGCTGCAGGCTATGGAGGGAAAAAAAAAATTCCCCTTTTAAGTTTGTAATTTTTAACTAGATTAGTACAGACTATGCCACAATTTAATTTTTTTAACCCAAGGGTGTATATTGAATAGTGGAATAGAAAAAGGTGTATAACTTTTGAAATCTCTCAATAATAGCACATGTGAACACTGAACACAGCAGTGTATGATCACAGTCAGCACAGCACAGCACTGAAGGAAAAACACTGCACACAGTGACTGATAGAAAAAGACTTTTCTCCCTCCTCCTCAGAGGGCAAAAAAGATTGTGTTCACTGCACCCCACACACAGCAAAATCGATGTGGACCACTGACACCTGCCTATCTCCAGCCTCTCCCTAAAAGGATTGATAAGATCGTAGATCGGTCACTGCAAACCCCCCCCCCCCTCACACAGCAATATCGATTGTAGAACACTGACCCTAAAAATCAGCAGCCTCGCCCTAAAATGCCCTACAACTCGCCCTGCCTAACACACTCCGACCTGTCCCTCAATTCTATTCGGACACAAATGATTTTTGCCTGTCTGTCCCTAATCAGCAACCAGCACGTATGATGTGTGCTCTGTCCCTGAACTACACAGCAGAATGACGCAGCGGCGCTGGCTCGAACTTATAAAGACTTGGTCACATGCTTCAGATGGCCAATCACAGCTACTAATACATTTGTAGGCATGGCTGGGATGGCTTAAGGCACACCAGTTAAACGCTTGTTGATTGGCTGTTGAAAGCCCGCCATGAAAAACGCGCCAATGCATACAAAACCCGGAAATAAAATGACCAAACACGGATTTTTACCCGAATATACAGTAAAGTTTTCGGGTCCGTGTTCGGGTAACAAAAATCCAATTATTCGGTACGAACACGACTAATACAGTCCGTGTTCGCTCAACCCTACTAATAATATGTCACTGCTGTACTAATGACTCTGGCTGGGAAGGGGTTAACATGTAGTGTGTTCAAGGGGGTAAATGTGTGCCTAAATATCTGTAGTGTGTGTAAGGTGTGCTGCCTTTTACTAAATGTCTCTTTGTTTTTTATCCCTGCTTTGCAGGGATAAGAAACGGAGAGATTGTTTCCTCTGTACCGAGCTTTGTGTTGATTGTAAACTCAGGGCTGTAGGCTGTGATTGCAAGCAGCCGATCAGCAGGTATTGGGCATGAATCATCATTTTTAAAGCTGAATCTTAGTATTTCTGAGGGATTCAGCCCCAAACCAATTATGTCCATGTATTAATGTGTATCCCCTTACCTGCAGGTTCTTGATGAAATCTTCCCTGCAGTGCCTCCTACACAAGTCTTCATGCATCACATTCTGTGAATGGAGGAGGAGCAGTCAAATGATAGGATCTCCACCGCCCATCCACAGAATGTGATGCATTTTGGGAGTGTAGTAATGTGAGTTTTTTGAATAGTGGAGTATAGTGGAGAGTACATTTTAAGACTAGTTGCAGGGACTTTTGCGCGTTCGCTCGATGCTGTACCCAAATAAAATTGATGTCCTTATTTCCCCATAAATAGAGCTTTCTTTTGGGGGTATTTGATCACCTGTGCGATTTTTATTTTTTGCGCTATAAACAAAAAAAGAGTGACAATTCTGAAAAAAAAAAAAAAAAACAGTATTTTTCACTTTTGGCTATATAACATTCCCAATAAAAAAAAAAATCTAAAAATCAAATTTTTTCATCATTTGAGGCCAATTTGTATTCTGCTGCATATTTTGGTTAAAAAATCCCAATAAGCGTATTTTGATGGTTTGCACATAAGTTTTCCTGTTTACAAACTAGGGGAAAGATGTCCTTTTTTATTTATTTATTTATTTATTTTACGAATAATGGCGGTGATCTGCGATTTTTAGCAGGACTGTGACATTGCGGCGGACAGATCAGACACCCACCTAACTGACGCCGATCAGGGAATGACATTTTATCCGGCTATGCGCAAACAGCAAAAAAAATATTATAAGAAGATCTTCAGACATCTTCTGGAACAATGCCTTTGGAATGTATATATCCTGCACAGAGCAAAGAGTGACAAGCCTCTTGTTCATTCTGAGTTTATCTGGAAAGTGGCTGAGTGGATTTTTGTCAACCACCAGACGCTATCAGTAGTTGTGAACAGTAAGGATGATTGAACTTTTGAAAAGTTCGGTTCGGCCAGAACATCCGAACTTCCCGAAAGTTCGGCCCGGATTTCAGAACCCCATTGAAATCAATGGGACCCGAACTTCGGTAATCAAAAAATACCATTTTGAAGCCCCAAAACCCAATAAATGCCCCTAAAAAGTGCCTAGGGTTCTGGGTCATGCCCAAAAAAGTTCTTAAAAATTGTCATTTTTGATAAAAAAAAGCCAATTATTGAAAAAATTAAAAAAAAAAGAGAGATTTTTTGATTTTGACTTTGGAATTAGTATCTGGGGGGTCTAAAATGTGTGCATGTGAAGTTTCAGCTAAGGTTCTGGACATGCTACAGAGCTGAAACTTCACAGGTACACCTTTTAGACCCCACAGACACAAAATCACACAAAAAAAGTTCTTAAAAATTGTCATTTTTGATAAAAAAGCCAATTATTGAAAAAATTTTTAAAAAAAGAGAGATTTTTTGATTTTTACTTTGGCTTTCAGATCTGGGGGGTCTAAAAAGTGTACATGTGAAGTTTCATCTCTGTAGCATGTCCAGAACCAGAAAAAAAAAAGATTGTTTGTATTAGAAAACTTTAAGCACAGGAATATGGCTTCGCTGCTGTAACACCTTGCCGGTTTAATAGAAGGCATTTTTTTGGGTTCTTTGCAGTCAGGAAAAACATCTGAACTTGTGTATAGTGGTACTGTGCACAAGTTCTGATGTTTTGCCTGCCTCCAAAACCCCCCAAAAAATGCCAGCAAAAACACACCTGGGCATTTTTTTTTTGACGCTAGCGTTTTTTTGGGCATTTTTTGGGGTTCTTTTGAGGCAGGCAAAACATCTGAACTTGTGTATAGTGGTACTGTGCACAAGTTCTGATGTTTTGCCTGCCTCCAAAAACCCCCCAAAAATGCCAGCAAAAACACACCTGGGCATTTTTTTTTGGACGCTAGCGTTTTTTTGGGCATTTTTTGGGGTTCTTTTGAGGCAGGCAAAACATCAGAACTTGTGCACAGTACCACTATACACAAGTTCAGATGTTTTGCCTGCCTCAAAAGAACCCCAAAAAATGCCAAAAAAAACGCTAGCGTAAAAAAAAAAAAATGCCCAGGTGTGTTTTTGCTGGCATTTTTTGGGGGGTTTTGGAGGCAGGCAAAACATCAAAACTTGTGCACAGTACCACTATACACAAATTCAGATGTTTTTCCTGACTGCAAAGAACCCAAAAAAATGCCTTCTATTAAACCGGCAAGGTGTTACAGCAGAGAAGCCATATTCCTGTGCTTAAAGTTTTCTAATACAAACGATCTTTTTTTTTATGGTTCTGGACATGCTACAAAGCTGAAACTTCACATGTACACTTTTTAGACCCCCCAGACACTAAATCCAAAAAAAGTCATGCCTGCCTCCAAAAATGCCCGATAAATGCAAGAAAAAACGCCGTAGAGAAGCCGTATTCCTGTTCTAATAAAAATTATAAGAAAATGCTAATTTTTGGGGGGTTCTGGACATGCTACAGAGCTGAAAATTCACATGTACACTTTTTAGACCCCCCAGATACTAAATACAAAGTAAAAATCAAAAAATCTCTTTTTTTTTTTTTAATTTTTCAATAATTGGCTTTTTTTATCAAAAATTACAATTTTTAAGAACTTTTTTTGTGTGATTTTGTGTCTGGGGGGTCTAAAAGGTGTACATGTGAAGTTTCAGCTCTGTAGCATGTCCAGAACCAGAAAAAAAAAAAAGGATTGTTTGTATTAGAAAACTTTGAGCACAGGAATATGGCTTCGCTGCTGTAACACCTTGCCGGTTTCAAAGCAGGCATTTTTTTGGGTTCTTTGCAGTCAGGAAAAACATCTGAACTTGTGTATAGTGGTACTGTGCACAAGTTCAGATGTTTTGCCTGCCTCCAAAACCCCCCAAAAAATGCCAGCAAAAACACACCTGGGCATTGTTTTTTTGACGCTAGCGTTTTTTGGCATTTTTTGGGGTTCATTTGAGACAGGCAAAACATCTGAACATGTGTATAGGGGGTATATATAGACATATATGTCTGAATATATACCCCTAGACATATATAGGTGTGATAGTAGCAGAAATATATTACTGTAAATGATTTCATTAGCGCAAGCATTTATTTCTGCTACTATCACACCTATATATGTCTAGGGGTATATATTCAGACATATATGTCTATATATACCCCCTATACACATGTTCAGATGTCATGTCTGACATCAAACATTTCCTCAAAAAAGCACTGGCAGTGGCAGCCCCTGCAGCATAAAAAATGCTTGGCTGGTGAGAAGCCATATTCCAGTTCCGAAGCTATTCAGAGAAATGATCATTTCTCTATAGCGGTCACCCTGCTATGGAAGGGTTTTGTCACCCTGCCATAGCAGTCACTGCCAGTTAACCCTACACTACACTACGGTCCCCTGACACTTAACACTTTCCCTACAGAAACTAAATTTTTGAAGCTAACTAGATATCCCTTTCCTCACACTAATAAATGCTAAATGACACTTTTAAAGTAAAATTAACAGAACTGCTTCCACTCTCTTCCATGTCCAGTATAACAATGCTGGGAATATGGCGGGGGCGATCTTATATACTGGGGGGCGTATTCACTAATGATTGGTCTAGGGACCCCCTAGTCACTCCAATCACATTCCTAGCATTCTCCTGCCCCCTCAATTGGCTTTTGCTAATGGTTCTGGTCCAATCACAGGCTTTTAAAGCTCATTTCCTGAAGCATCGCAGTCCTGTGAGGAGGGTGAGAGAGAGCAGCTGCTCTCGGGCACAGTGCTGTTCAAGATTAGGATCAGGTAAGTTAATTTGTGGGGGGGGGGGGGGGGGCTAGGGGGGAGCTGGTCACAGAAGAATGCATTAAGGTAAAAATAAATCTTCTGCCTTGAGGATCTCTTTCAATCACTTCCTTCTCCTGCCCAGGACTACGTGTCCCATAAGAAAGGTGTTGAAATCCAAACTGAAAGGAGACCGCTCCAGGTGAGATGGTATCAGGTGCTGGTTGGATCCATAATCCAGAAACTATTTGATCAAGAAGAAAGTGACCACACTCCGAAAATGAAAATCAAACAGGAGTGTATTTATTCCACATCAAAAATAGGCATCAAACTTCAAACTGTGAGACATAGGACAATAAGGTAGATGCGTTTCACGACTAAGAATGTCGCTTACTCATTACCAAGTTCATTCTGAATGTGAGCAGACCATAGATAAAGAGACATGTGCAGCTGAAGGTAATAAAGTTAATTAAATATTCATGGGGGTGGACCGCTGCTGAACACCTATGGTCTGATTACACAAACAGAATAACCCCCAATCAAGATAAACACATATATAAGTGATAATAAAAAATGAAAAAGTGCATGTATAAAAATTTACAAATACAAGCAAGATATAAAAGATCCCTGCAACATATAAGCAATTGTTAATACAATTCAAAGAAATGTATTGTTGTTTATGTATACATATATTTGTACATATAACTAGTGAGAAAATCTGACATGTATTGTAAATATAAATGCAAAAGTGTGCTAAAGTTAATGAAAAATATATAAGAATCAAGTGACAAAGAATAGTGATATAATAATGATAATGGCGTGTAAAACCATCATGGTGATATATGTGCCCCCTAGTGAACATTATAAAATGGAAAATTGATATCAAATACTTACCGTAATTTTCCTTTCCTGATGGACTCCATGGCAGCATACGTTCGGGTAGGCCCCGCCTCCTCTCCTACCTCATAGGACCCCACTCCCATAAATCTTTGCTCCCTTTCAGCATCAGTGTTCTGTAACTAGCCTACTCAGGAATTGGGAGGGGACTCCTGCTGCCATGGAGTCCATCAGGAAAGGAAAATTACGGTAAGTATTTGATATCAATTTTCCATTTTCCTGACAGACTCCATGGCAGCATACGTTCGGGAAATAACTCCCTATACACTCCCGGGTGGGAAGATGCTGAACAAAGAAAAACTTTAATTGGCACTGTCAACTGACAAGACTTGAACGCCAAAGTTAACGGAAGATAATGCAGCAGGTTCAACACAGTAATGGGCAAGAAAGGTATTGACAGATGACCAGGAGGCTGCTCTGCAGATCACATCAGGCGCAACATGTTTGGAAACTGCCCAAGACGTAGCGATGCTTCTGGTAGAATGAGCCGTAATCGCCTCTGGAGGAGCCAAGCCCTTTGCTCTATATGCCCATTGGATGGCCTGGACAATCCACGCAGCCACCGCTCTAGAAGAGGCACGCATCCCTCTCTTTTTCCCATGGAGAAGAACAAAAAGGAAATCCGATTGGCGGAAGGAGGATATGGACTCCAGATATTGACTCGCCCACATCTAGAGGATGGACTAGAGACTCCTCATCAGTTCTGAAGGTGGGAAGAACTATCTCAGAGTTTTCGTGGAAGACAGAGGTTACTTTAGGGTTTGACCCCAGCATAGGGATTAGGACCACTCTGTCCTGAAAGAAGGTAGGAAAAGGCTCTTTGCAACCCAGATTATGTATCTCTGAGACCCTTTTAGCAGAGGTAATAGCCACCAGAAACACTGTCTTCAGCGTAAGTTCCTTGATTGACATGGAAGCAACATCCTTTGAAGTAAAGAAGTCCAAAACCAACGGAAGATCCCATTTTGGGAATCTTGGCTTTCTCTGAGGCCTGAGCCTGACTGCGCCTTTGAAAAACTGTTGGACCAAATGATGTCTTGCCCACTGAATTCTGGTGAAAGCTGAAATGGCAGAAACTTGCACCCGGAGAGAACTAACCGAGAGGGAGAGATCCAGACCAGACTGCAAGAAACTCAAGATTTGCTGAATAGTAGGTGTACCTGCTGGACCCAAACTCTGGGCTTGATGACTCTTAAACCTTGCCCAGATCCTTTCATAGACCCTGTTGGTGCTAGCTCCTCTTGAACTCATAGGAGTAGGAATCACCTCTTCTGGGCATCTGAGGGCCTCCAACCTCCCCCTCTCAAGAACAAGGCCTTGAGGCGCAGACGCGCAGGGCATGGATGCAGAGTAGGACCCTGCGATAGAAGGTCTGGCCTGAGAGGTAGAGGGATTGGATCCCTGAAGCTGAGAAAGGACAGCAGGGGAAACCAGGGCCTGTTGGGCCAGAAGGGAACTATTGCTATGATCTCTACTTCCTCCATCTTCAGTCTCCGAAGGAATTGGAGTACTATTGGCACCGGTGGAAAGGCATAGGCAGACTGGAAGTTCCATCTGTCCTTGAGGGCATCCACTCCGAAGGCTCGAGGATCCCTGAACCTCGTATAGTACTTCCGAAGTTTCTTGTTGTGTGGACTCGCAAAAAGATCCACCTCTGGTGAGATTCCCAGAGACAGAACCCAATTGAACACCTCCTGATGGAGGGACCATTCGTTGTTGTCCAATTGGAATCTGGATAGGAAGTCTGCTTCCACATTCAACACTCCCGGAACAAAGACCGCCGAGAGATTGGCCAGATGTTGCTGGGCCCATGACATAATTGGTTCTGTTTCTTGGAGGAGAGACATGCTGCGAGTTTTTCCCTGCCTCTTGACGTATGCCACTGCCGTGGTGTTGTGCATCCTGAGTAACACTGAGGCCCCTTGAGTCAGATGGTGAAAAGCCTGAAGGGCTTTGAAGGCGGCTCGTAGTTCTAGGATGTTGGACACCACTCCGTGACCGGGAAAATTCCATCTGCCTTGTGCCACCTCTGACAGGCAGTGGGCTCCCCAACTGGTACTGCTGGCATCTTAGGTTATCGTAACCCAGGAAATTGGAGCGATTGAGTGGCAGTTGGTGAGATTCGCACGGCGTAACCACCAAGGAAGGCACCCCTTCATGAATGGTGTCAGGTAAATAACTTGCGACAAGTTCTCTGTCGTCCATTGATGGAGAAACCCCTTCTGGAAGGGTCTCAGTTTCCACAAAGCCCACTTCACCATGGGCGAGGTAGCTACGAGAGTCCCTAATACCTTCAGACACTGACGAGCAGTGAGATGGGAGGCAGCGAGAGCGAGAGCCACCCTGCCCTGAACTACTGGGAGTTTCTCTTCGGGCAGAGAAATGGTGCATTTCACCATGTTGAACAGTGCTCCGAGAAATAGCAGCGACTGTGTTGGCACCAGATGGCTCTTTTCTAAATTCAGAATCCACCCGAACTCCCGGAGAGTAAAGATCACCTGCTCCAGATGTATCAGTTGCTGGGACCTGTCCTGGGACAGAAGAAGGAGATCGTCCAGGTAATGATGCAATCTGATACCTCTGGCTCTGATGAGAGCCACAATCGCCAACAAGGTCTTGGAAAAAGTGCGAGGCGAAGTCGAGAGCCCGAAGGGAAGACATGTAAATTGCATGTGGGTATGATTGACAGCAAACCGGAGAAACTGATGATATTCTTTTGCCATAGGTACGTGGAAGTACGCATCTTTTAGGTCTATCGATGCCAACAAGTCTCCTGGGAGAACCGAATGCTGTATTGTGACCAGGGACTCCATCTTGAATCTTTCTCGATGGATAGATCTGTTGAGATATGTGAGATCTATTACCGGGCGCCATGTGCCGTTCTTTTTCTGGACAAGGAAGAGAGGTGAATACACTCCCTCACCTCTTTCCGCCTTGGGAACTGGTACAACAGCTAGCTGATCCAGTAGGGTATCCACATAACTGAGAAGAACCTTCTTTTTTTCTGCTGAAGGAGGAAGGGAAGTTGCGACGAACCTGGGTTTGGGAACGTTGTCGAACGCCCAAGAGTGCCCTTCTGACACAATATTTAAAACCCAGGGATCCTGGATCGAGGCCGCCCAGACGTCCCGTAATTGGAGCAACCTGGCCCCTACCGGAAAAGCCTGGACGGGCCCAACCTCAAAAGGATTTGGTGGCCTCCCGGTCACCGGACGAAGACCCCTTGGGACCCTTCTGAAAGGTGGATTGTCTTGATTTCCAGCCTCTTCCGGGCATAACTCGGGCCAAGAGGCGAATGGTGTCTAAAGACGCCTCCCCCAAGAAGCCCGCAGCCATCTTCAGCTCCTGAATAGGGGAGCTCTGAAGAACTTCCTCCGAAACTCCTCCAAGAGTATCTTCGAGGGCGTTGACAATTTAGAAAATTGTAGCCAAGGCCAGGGCTGGCTTACAGGCCATGCCGGCTGAAAGATATGCCTGTTTAAGATCAGCATCAATCCTCCTATCCAAAGGATCCCTAAATGATGCTGTATCCTCCATTGGGAGAGTGACGTGCTTCACAAGACGCATCACTGCGGCATCCACACTGGGTGAAGACTCCAGATATTTCACCTCTTCCTGTTTAAAAGGATACAGTTTTGCCATTTTAGTGGTCATGGAATTTTTCCTTTCTACTTTGCTCCATTCCTCAGAGATTATGTCTCCCAGCTCCCCTAGGAATGGGAAGTTCAAGCGCTCTTTGCATAACTGCTTGAAATATTTCTTCTGTTTTGGAGAAAAGACAGCAGGATCTTCAAAATCAAGGGCCTCTCTCACCGCTTTAACTAACGGGGATACGATGTCCAGAGGATGTCCACGCCGAGGTGAACAAGACGAAGGAGAATATCCACGTCAGACAATTACCCTACTCTTTACACCATATTTACCCTTTGCCCCGAATATAATGTACTCTACAGAGTGATATCTTGGGATTCGTTTGAGTGACATTATTACTCTAAAGTTACTTGGACCAGTGACGGATCACTGCGGTGCCCTCGATCTGGTCAGCTTCCGCCAACATTGGTCTATTCTGTTGCTATTTTTCCAATGAATACTGTTCTTGTAGCCCCTGACATCCTCTCATCGGTTGACACCGATTTTAATCGACAGCCCAGTTGCCCCTACTAAGAAGTTCCCCTTGTGGTTGACATTGTGTACTGAACCCTGGTTGACCCCTGATGAAGGGTTTGTAACCCGAAACGCGTAGGGTCGTGTCCGGTTCATCTTACCAATGACACCCAAGGGTCTTCTGTACGGATACTGGTCTGTCAACACTTGCAAGGTTTTTTAATTGTGTGTCTATTCTTTTTTAGACATATACGTTGTATAATTTTTTGTGCTTTATGTAATAAAATTGTTTTGTACCCTTACAATTTTCGTATTCTTGTTCAGTGTGCATGTGGCATACAAAGTCCCACACCATTGGGGGATTTTCCTTTTCCTACTAACCGGGATGATGGCCACTCACACTGGGTATTGAGTGATAGGTTCTACCTAATCTATAACGGGGATACGAGGGTAAACTCAAATCCAGTACCGGAGTCATCTGAATCGGATTCGGATTCTGACGGAAGAATAGACGGATGGCTGGGTTGGGAAGACTCAAATGGATCTTGAACCAAAAGATCTCTGTCAGGGGAGCGGGATGGACCTGCGGAAGGACTTGGCCTGTGTTATTCAGCAAGAGAGTCTTTTAGAACTCTGCGCACCACCTCCTCAATATGTTGGTCCGATTTTTCCCTTTCACCCGTAGCTTGGGCATAACAGGGTTTACACAGGGAGGAACCGCCTGGTATCAGAGTACGGCAGCCCCAGCATTTTTTCCCATGCGGCGTTCTGAGTGGCCATGGTGCGTGGAGGACTGGCCATCACGTCCCCTACTATGGGGGGAGCTGCGCTTAGATTTCGATGAGGAGCGCCGGTGCTGCGTTTTTGAATCACTGTCTTCACTGCGTGCGTGGGGCTGTTGATCAGACCTGAAAGAGCTGAAGACAGACATATACAGCAAGACATAAGAAACATGATAGAGACACACAGACCATTCTATCTATCAGAATCCAGCACATACCTTGGAAGAGCGGGCTGGCCACTAGGGGGCGGCAATGAGTCCATAGCTCAAGCAATCTTTACAGTGTAACTAGCTGAAGGAAGGATATGCACTCTAGCTGGAGGAAGGATATGCACTATCAGTCCCAAGTCATACCACAAAAAACCCCCAATAGGAAAGAAAATCTTACCTTAGAACACTAGACCAGAGTCTGGGGGAGGCTACCGATATGCCGACCTTCCCACCAGCTCTGGTCGAATCGTAAGTTTAAATAGACCGCCCTGCGGCCGTCCCGCCGTATTGCGCAACCGCGAGTGACGTCAGACCTCGCTACTGCGGATACGCGACAAAATCCCTATCCGGCGCGCACTGCGCATGCGCAGAAGCGCCGGACAACCCGGAAGCGACGGACGTGATCGTGGCAGCGGCCGCGACCGGACAGAAACAAACACAGTAAGCTCAACTAACAACCACATACATAGCAACACCGGAGCACTCAGTTAAAACAACACATTATACAGCATTGACACGAGCGGCAATATATAAAAAACAGCACAGAGAGAAAATAAGAAATGGTCCCATATAAGGGCTTACCACCCTGCCGACAGCATAACCGAGTCCAGGATACGCAACACCGGCTTGTGCCTTCAGGCAATAATGGGCCACCCGCAGCAGCAGGGCTCTCTCAGCCAGACCACAGAGCTCCTGCTAAGGGTCTCTTCCATTGCCCCCTCCATACCCCGCTAAGAGCCAGGGCTTATCGGAGACTCCAAGACTCAATCTGCCACCGATATATAGGACCGAAGATAGTAGGAACATAATACCATATGTATGAGGAGGACAAAAAAGGAACACTGATGCTGAAAGGGAGCAAAGATTTATGGGAGTGGGGTCCTATGAGGTAGGAGAGGAGGCGGGGCCTACCCGAACGTATGCTGCCATGGAGTCTGTCAGGAAATATAAATGTAAATATATAAGTGAAAGAGGATGTGCACAAAAATCACTAATCGGTGTTGGATCAAAAAATGACCGATATTTGATACCCCGATATAAAAGAAAGAAAATTACCTATCAAGGAAAACTCCAACCACTAATAATAAAAAATAATAATGTGATGATATAAAGATATGTAGTGAACACTTTTAAAAAATGTGTTCGTAAATCAAAATGTGGGTAGAAAGTGTTTGAATAGTTTGAAGTGATTTAATTTGTAGTGAGGAATCATCTAATGTGAATCGAATACAATACCTCGTTGACACTGATTCCAAACAGATTTTTTAAAACCACAAAACATGTAGGATGTAAAAAATAATGAATAATCTTTCTTGTTGGTTATATGGAAATATATACAGTAACTGCGAGGTGAAAAGGAAGGGGGGGGGGGGGGAAGCCGGCAACAATGGGTCAAACTGCATGGTGACTCATTGGGTGATCATGAACCCGTATTATGTTAGCTTGTATTGCTGCCAAAAGACCGGCGCCTATAATCGGCCAGTGTGTGGATAGTGTGGGGAAACCATACAATGTAAATCTGTCGGCAAAAGGTCCTATAAATATAAAATATTCGATCTGACTAAAGATCATTGTAGAAAAGAACAAAAGGATCTGACAGACTATGGATTCGTTTAGCCCTAACTGTAATATAGTTGTTAATAAATAGAAAAAAGGAGAAGAGGGCTATATCCTCCTACACGACCACTGAAAAAAAGAAAGGGAATGGGGAATAAAAAAACTTTGAGATGTGTCACCTATGAACTCGAAAAATCAGAGATCCAAATGTTGTTCAAAATATGTATGCATGTATATATACACGTATGCGTACCATATGTATACATATATAGGAATATAAATGTTTAATGTTCAATTTTCAATGATGTGTCTAGAAAAACTCATGTATAGGTTGGCCAGGAGAAACAAACACTTGTGTAGTGTATATATGTGTATATAACATGGCCATATCTGGTGGTATGGTAATGGTAAGAGAAAGAGGAAGAGGAAGTAATCCTATAGGTCATAGAGTATGTAAATATAAATATAAATAGGAAAGGAGAAATTGGCCCACGGGACTTTAGATGAGGTGGGTGCTAGTGGCTGGAGATCAATAGGATGCACAATACATGTGTAAAGCAATTTTATTGCATCATATAAATACAAATATTAACAACATGTACTCAAATAGCACACGGCATAGCTCAATAGCTGAAATATAAAATGTATAAAACATGAACAATGTTACATCGCATATAAGCAAACACCGCGCATTGGCGTGCCTCTACATCTGCGGGCGGAAAGGGTCCGCCTTCAGCGTTCCTCTCCTCCACGAGGTCATGGACGTCTCGGCTTCCTGACCCGTCATCACCCGCTCCATGACGCTATGGTCCCAGGCTGGCTGCTAATGTTTGGGGCAACATGGTAGGATGGACATTTTCCTATTTTAATTTTCTTTTTCACCCTTTCATTCCCTCTTGGAACCCACTCTCCCTGGGCTAGCACCTTTTCTTTTCTTTTCATTCATGTTTTCACCTTTGCTATCCCTTATATTCTTGGCAATCTGCCATGTCCTATCACTACCGCTCATCCTTCTTTTCTCCACCTAGTCACTTGGTAGTCCAGTCACCCTTTTCCTTCCTTGCATCCACTTTTCCCTCATTCAGTTGGGTGTTCCTCACCTTCACTACACGAGCCCTTTCTATCCAATTCATATATGTGTATGTCCATATATTGGCAACACTATGTCACTTTTTCACTTTCATTTATATATGACAGATTTACAAGGTGCACCTCTCTACCTCACATCTACCACCCACCTGTCATGGACCTCCCCTCTCTGATCGCCATCTTATCGGGACCCTTAAGCTCCCGGGTCAGACATGGTCCGCCACTCCCACACGGGTTTCCAGTCTTCCCATTTGGTTTTTTATTTGATCCGTGAGTATCCAAATACTCCTTTAGCCTTGATTATTTCATGTAATCCTTTTTTACTCTATTTTTTTCATTTTTACATTTTTTACTCCAACCCATCATTATTTCTTTTGTAGATCTATTTTGAATATACTGAACTCTGAAGAAGGGAGATGTTGCTCCCGAAACGCGTCAGTTCGTTATGCAATATACTGTATCAATATGGAATTCTAATATACTACTCAGGCTATTATGAAAACCAAGCGGTTGCACCAAGATGTTTGCTTATATGTGATGTAACATTGTTCATGTTTTATACATTTTATATTTCAGCTATTGAGCTATGCCGTGTGCTATTTGAGTACATGTTGTTATTATTTGTATTTATATGATGCAATAAAATCATACATTGCTTTACACATGTATTGTGCATCCTATTGATCTCCAGCCACTAGCACCCACCTCATCTAAAGTCCCGTGGGCCAATTTCTCCTTTCCTATATATATTTTGGGATGGAGGCGTGCTTTGGTGGGAACCAGACTATTGCCCCTTTTTATATAAATATAAATATAAATACCCATATATATAACATTGTAAAAAATATGTAAAGAAACTTTTTCAAAAAGACTTTTCTTTAAAAAACTCCTTCTAAAAATTCCCCAAAAACTTTTTTCTCTAAAAGTTCCTTCAAAAAATTGTGATATTATATTGTAAGAAAAAGAAATGTTAGAGAAAATTGTTATAAATATGGTGAGTATTGAAAGATGTATTATCTATGACAGGCATATGTATGGGATGGAAATCTATGACACATAAATATATAAATAGTGCATAAATGGTATATAGATAATGTATAGATAATGATAAAAAACATTGATAAAAAATAATCATAAATATAGATACTGAAAAATGTTTAAAAATCACTATCAACAAATATAAATATAGAACTAGGTATAAAAATGTGTCACATCCCATTCAAAATTCATGCCCTCAGGTGGGCGTGTACGGAGCTTATATATCCAGAAAACTTCCCTTTTGCAGAGTGTCTGGAATATATCTCCCCCTCTATTGGATCTTAAAACTTTCTCTATCACTTGAACCATGACTAGGGAAGTGTCACCACTATGTAAGTTATTAAAATGGCGGGCCACATTGGTAGATTTGAGACATCGAATGTCACTTAAGTGTTCTCTAAATCTGTCCTTAAGTTTCCTGGTAGTTCTACCTACATATTGTGCTGGGCAAATCTTGCAGGAGATAAGATATATAATATATTCAGTGCTACAATTAAAAAATCTATTGATTTTAAAACTCCTGCCACTGGTGGAGGATAGAAACTGAGAACCTGTCAGAATGTGGGGACAGGTAATGCAGTCTCGTGCCCCACATTTGTAGTTGCTCTTGCAATGTAGCCATGTTTGGGAAGTAGAATAAGTATTGGTGGAAAACAGACTGGGAGATAAGGTGTTGCCCAAAGTGACCGCTCTTTTTGCTACAATGTTAGCACCCTGATCCAAGATTTTTTCACAGATATTGTCTGTGTGTAAAATTGGGAGATGTTTCTTGATTATTGATTTGATTTCATTGAATTCTAGACTATAAGGGAGTGCTAACGTCAGAGAGGGTAAAACTCTATTTTTCTTGTTGTTGTTGTTTTTATAGTTTTTCATGTTATACGGTCTCTCTTCTGTTTATATATCAGAGGATTTCAGGGTAAAGTCATGGTGTGTATTTGTTTGACTAGACTTTTTTGGCTGTAAAAGGTCTGTTCGGTCTTTCTTCAGAGCCAGATGGTATGCTCTGTCCAGCATTCATTTGGGATAGCCTCTCTGTAGAAACCGTTGACATAGGGAAAAAGCTTCTTGTTTAACCACTTGCCGACTGCCTAACGCCGATCTGCGTCGGCAGTCAGCCCCTCACAGGCAAAGTGACGTAGGGCTACGTCACTAGCTTGTGAGGGTCTAGGGAGCGAGCGCGCGCCCCCGGAGGCGTGCTCCCGCTCCCGCGTGGTCACGGACCCCCCCGCGTGTGTGACCAGCGGACCCGATGTCCGCCGGTCACTCGGCGATCGGCGGGGGAGAGGGAGAATGTCAGGCAGCTTGTGTAAACAAGCTGCCTGTCATTCTCCTCGCTGTAAAGACACTGATAAAACGGATCTAGTATGTAGATCCGTTGATCAGTGTCCTTACAGCTCAAGCCACAGCCAATCACAGTAGAAAGCACGCCCCTAGGGATACACACAGCCCCTCCCTTCCAAATAAAGTTAACCCCTTCACAACCAGTGTATTTTTACAGTAACAGTGCATATGTATAGCACTGATTACTGTAGAAATGTCACTGGTAACCCCAAAAGTGTCACAAATGTCAGTCAAGGGTCCGATCTGTCTGCCCCAATGTCGCAGTACCGCAAAAAAATCGCAGATCGCCGCCATTACGCGTTAAAAAAAAAAACAACAAAAATGACAAAAATCTTTCCCTTTGTTAGTAAACGCGATAACTTTTGCGCAAACCAATCAAAATACGCTTTTTGCGATTTTTTTTACCAAACATATGTAGCATAAAACAAATTGGCCGAAAATTTTAAAAAATTTTGATTTTTACTTTTTTTTGGGGGGGAATTTCATATAAAAAAATGTGAAAAATATTGTTATTTTTGCAAAATTGACGCTCTTTTTTTGTTTATAGCGCGTGATCAAAAAATCGCACAGGTGATCAAATACCACCAAAAGAAAGCTCTGTTTGTGGGAAAAAAAGGACGTCAAATTTGTTTAGGTACAGCGTCGCACGACCGCGCAATTGTCCGTTAAAGTCACGCAGTGCCGAATCGCAAAATACCCCCTGGTCAGGAAGGGGGTAAAATCTTCCGGGGCTTAAGTGGTTAAACATGATTGTGTCACTGCAAATTCTCCTTAATCTAAGACACTGTCCTACTGGTATCCCTTTTATGGAATGGAGAGGATGTCCCGATTTAGCATGTAATAAGCTATTCTCGGCCTGGGGTTTTCTGTAGAGAGTGGTGGTGACTTTGTTGCCCTCATGATTCAAGCTTATATCCAAAAATGTCATTTTATCAGAGCTAATTGATCCCGTAAAAACAAGGTTTAAATCATTATCATTCAAGAAGTGTATGAATGTATCAAAATCAACGGACTTGTGACACACAAACAGTAGATCGTCTATGTAACAAAGGCATTAAAAAGTGTGTTCCCTGTATGGGTTTATACCTCCAAAGATGCGGGACCTCTCCCACCAACTCATATAAAGTTTGGCTAGAGAGGAGGAGAACTTGGCTCCCATTGCTGCCCCGCATCTTTGGAGGTAGAAGACACCATCAAAAGAAAAATAATTATGCTTCAGTAAATAGTCAAGAACTTCCACTATGAAGGTCCGTAAAATAGGAGACATCTCCGTGAAAACCTCCAAAGTGTGACTTATCGCCTCCAAGGCTAGTGGATGGGGAATAGACAAGTACAGGCTGGACACGTCACATGTGATCCAGTTGTAATCGTTAGACCAAACAAAAGTGTCCATAATACTCAACAAATGATTGGAATCCTTTAAATAACTTGGGAGGGTGTGTACAAAATGTTGGAGTTGTCCATCCAGCCATTCTCCAAGGCACTCATTCAGAGAGCCGATGCCGGATACTATTGGTCGTCCATGAATTGGATCTAGTCCCTTATGTATCTTGGGCAGATGATGAAAAATTGTTATAACTGGGAATTCCGGAATCATGTTTTCAAATTCTTTAACAGAGAAGGCTCCTATGGCTGCGCTTTTTTTTACTAAATTGGCTAGTATATTTTTATATTTGTTGGTAGGATCACCTTTGAGGACAAGATATGTGTTGGGGTCCATTAGCTGTCTCATGGCTTCCGTCCTATAATTTTCCTTGTCCAGGACGAATACAGCTCCTCCCTTGTCTGCATTTTTAATGATGATGGAGGAATCCTCCTTTAGAAGTTTCAAAGATTTCCTCTCATCAATAGTTAAATTGTCCATGTTTGTTTTGACATATGGGGGAGTAGTAGATGCCAATTTGAAAATATCTCTCTCAATTAATTTTTGGAATGTGTCCATATCTGTAGATCGAGATTGTATGGGGTAAAAGGTTGAAGGTATATTCAGGAGCAACCGACAGGTGCCTTCCTCTCTGTCCGGATCCAAAATAGACGATTCATGAGCCAAGTCCTCCAATTCCAAATTTGCACATAATTCTCGAAAGGAGAGGATTGGGGAATTGATACTAGGGGTGAGGTCTGGAATAAATTCTTCTGTGACATTGTTGTCATTGTCCTCGAAGAAGTGTCTCTTCAGAGTTAGATTGCGTACAAATTTATTTATGTGCAAAACCGTATCAAACGGATCTAAATGTGTATGGGGGCAAAAATTCAATCCCCTGGATAGTAAAGAAATTTTACTTGGTGTAAGAGTCTGTTGAGATAGGTTTAATACGTTTGAATGTATCACTTGCGGTATGTCCTCAGATTGTACTGACCATCCGTGTGTTCGGTGGTTTTTCCTTCCTCCTCTCCTTGTTTTTGTTTTTTTGTCTTTCTTTTTTGTGAAGTTCCTGCCCCTCCTTGACTCGTTTTTTGACCCACTGTGTGGACTGGTGCCCGATCTAGACAAATGTGAATATTCAATGGAGGTGTCAGAGGAAGTATAGGCTGCCGAAGTATCTGTACCCACTGTTTCAGGATCTGAAAAGCTGACTTTCTTTTTCTGGTGATATCGGTTCCAGGTATTATTTTTTTCCAGATATAGACATTATTTGTCTCATAGTCAGTTCTGTCTCTAAACAACTTTTCTTTTTTGCCGCTGATGGTGTTTGTTTCCAATTTGTTGATTTTGTCATTTAGTTTAAGATCAAGCTCTGTAAACTGAGAGGTGCTTTTCAAGGGTGTAATTTCCTCTTGTAGTGCCGAGATTTCGTCCTGTAATCTTTTTAATTCCAAAGTCTTCGAATCCACAATGAGTTTCATAAGATTAAAAGAGCAGGTAGATAGAGTATCCGTCCATTGCTTTTTTAACTCTTCGTTGAAAAGTTCAAATATGGGAAACTTTTTTATACGGAGACCTCTCATCCAATTCATGGACGACCAATAGTATCTGGCATTGGCTCTCTGAATGAGCGCCTTGGAGAATGGCTAGATGGACAACTCCAACATTTGGTACACACCCTCCCAAGTTATTTAAAGGATTCCAATCATTTGTTGAGTATTATGGACACTTTTGTTTGGTCTAACGATTACAACTGGATCACATGTGACGTGTCCAGCCTGTACTCGTCTATTCCCCATCCACTAGCCTTGGAGGCGATAAGTCACACTTTGGAGGTTTTCACGGAGATGTCTCCTGTTTTACGGACCTTCATAGTGGAAGTTCTTGACTATTTACTCAAGCATAATTATTTTTCTTTTGATGGTGTCTTCTACCTCCAAAGATGCGGGGCAGCGATGGAAGCCAGGTTCTCCCCCTCTCTAGCCAACCTTTATAAGGGTTGGTGGGAGAGGTTCCGCATCTTTGGAGGTATAAACCCATACAGGGAACACACTTTTTATACCTTCGCTACATAGACGATCTACTGTTTGTGTGTGACAAGTCCGTTGATTTTGATACATTCATACACTTCTTGAATGATAATGATTTAAACCTTGTTTTTACAGGATCAATTAGCTCTGATAAAATAACATTTTTGGATATAAGCTTGAATCATGAGGGCAACAAAGTCCCCACCACTCTCTACAGAAAACCCCAGGCAGGGAATAGCTTATTACATGCTAAATCGGGACATCCTCTCCATACCATAAAAGGGATACCAGTAGGACAGTTTCTTAGATTAAGGAGAATTTGCAGTGACACAATCACGTTTAAACAAGAAGCTTTTTCCCTATATCAACGGTTTCTACAGAGAGGCTATCCCAAATGGATGCTGGACAGAGCATACCATCTGGCTCTGAAGAAAGACCTAACAGACCTTTTATAGCCAAAAAAGTCTAGTCAAACAAATACACACCATGACTTTACCCTGAAATCCTCTGATATATAAACAGAAGAGAGACCGTATAACATGAAAAACTATAAAAACAATAACAACAAGAAAAATAGAGTTTTACCCTCTCTGACGTTAGCACTCCCTTATAGTCTAGAATTCAATGAAATCAAATCAATAATCAAGAAACATCTCCCAATTTTACACACAGACAATATCTGTGAAAAAATCTTGGATCAGGGTGCTAACATTGTAGCAAAAAGAGCGGTCACTTTGGGCAACACCTTATCTCCCAGTCTGTTTTCCACCAATACTTATTCTACTTCCCAAACATGGCTACATTGCAAGGGCAACTACAAATGTGGGGCACGAGACTGCATTACCTGTCCCCACATTCTGACAGGTTCTCAGTTTCTATCCTCCACCAGTGGCAGGAGTTTTAAAATCAATAGATTTTTTAATTGTAACACTGAATATATTATATATCTTATCTCCTGCAAGATTTGCCCAGCACAATATGTAGGTAGAACTACCAGGAAACTTAAGGACAGATTTAGAGAACACTTAAGTGACATTCGATGTCTCAAATCTACCAATGTGGCCCGCCATTTTAATAACTTACATAGTGGTGACACTTCCCTAGTCATGGTTCAAGTGATAGAGAAAGTTTTAAGATCCAATAGAGGGGGAGATATATTCCAGACACTCTGCAAAAGGGAAGTTTTCTGGATATATAAGCTCCGTACATGCCAACCTGAGGGCATGAATTTTGAATGGGATGTGACACATTTGTATACCTAGTTCTATATTTATATTTGTTGATAGTGGTTTTTAAACATTTTTCAGTATCTATATTTATGATTATTTATTATCAATGTTTTTTATCATTATCTATACATTATCTATATACCATTTATGCACTATTTATATATTTATGTGTCGTTTCCATCCCATACATATGCCTGTCATAGATAATACATAATTCAATACTCACCATATTTATAACAATTTTTTTCTAACATGTCCTTTTCTTACAGTATAATATCACAATTTTTTGAAGGAACTTTTAGAGAAAAAAGTTTTTGGGGAATTTTTAGAAGGAGTTTTTTAAAGAAAAGTCTTATTGAAAAAGTTTCTTTACATATTTTTTAAATTGTTATATATATTGGTATTTATATTTACATACTCTATGACCTATAGGATTACTTCCTCTTTCTCTTACCATTTCTTTTGAGCAGATATGGCCATGTTATATACACATATATACACTACACAAGTGTTTGTTTCTCCCGGCCAACCTATACATGAGTTTTTCTAGACACATAATTGAAAATTGAACATTAAACATTTATATTCCTATATATTTATACATATGGTACGCATACGTGTATATATACATGCATACATATTTTGAACAACATTTGGATCACTGTTTTTCTAGTTCATAGGTGACACATCTCAAAGTTTTTTTATTCCCCATTCCCTTTCTTTTTTTCAGTGGTCGTGTAGGAGGATATAGCCCTCTTCTCCTTTTTTCCATTTATTAACAACTATATTACAGTTAGGGCTATACGAATCGATAGTCTGTCAGATCCTTTTGTTCTTTTCTACAATGATCTTTAGTCAGATCGAATATTTTATATTTATAGGACCTTTTGCCGACAGATTTACATTGTATGGTTTCCCCACACTATCCACACACTGGCCGATTATAGGCGCCGGTCTTTTGGCAGCAATACAAGCTAACATAATACGGGTTCATGATCACCCAATGAGTCGCCATGCAGTTTGACGCATTGTTACCAGATCCCCCCCCCCCCCTTTCCTTTTCACCTCGCAGTTATATATTTCCATATAACCAACAAGAAAGATTATTCATTATTTTTTACATCCTACATGTTTTGTGGTTTTAAAATGTCTGTTTGGAATCAGTGTCAACGAGGTATTGTATTCGATTCACATTACATGATTCCTCACTACAAATTAAATCACTTCAAACTATTCAAACACTTTCTACCCACATTTTGATTTTAATTTTTTAAAAGTGTTCACTACATATCTTTATATCATCACATTATTATTTTTTATTATTAGTGGTTGGAGTTTTCCTTGATAGGTAATTTTCTTTCTTTTATATCGGGGTATCAAATATCGGTCATTTTTTGATCCAACACCGAATAGTGATTTTTGTGCACATCCTCTTTCACTTATATATTTACATTTATATTTATAGTGTTCACTAGGGGGCACATATATCACCATGATGGTTTTACACGCCATTATCATTATTATATCACTATACTTTGTCACTTGATTTTTATATATTTTTCATTAACTTTAGCACACTTTTGCATTTATATTTACAATACATGTCAGATTTTCTCACTAGTTATATGTACAAATATATGTATTGTAAGGGATTAGCTCGGTGGCGGGTGTGGATGACCCCTTGGGGGGTGCGTTTTCCCAGAGAGGTAGCCGACAAGTGCTTGCAAACAAACAGTGTGGTTTATTAAATGGTGTTTTCTTCACCAGGCTGTATGCAGCAAAACATCCAAAATAAAATAAAACAGAAAATAAATCCTTGCCTCTGTGGGCGGCTACCTTCTCACAACTGGAACCTGCCTAAGTGTCTGTCTCCAACCTACCGTCGGGCAGACTTCCTTGTCCTTCAGCGGACACTCAATAGTCCTTTTATAATAGCTTCACAGGGCAACACAGTCCTTTTGTTTCTTTCACATCAACAGTTCGTCTTCTCACCTTTGAGACGTATTCACCCTTGGTTACCGTCCCGGGCACACATCACTCCGGGGGGTCTTCTCCCAGGCCCACACATCCTGTCGGGAGGCACACGCTGACTGTCCTCCTGCTCCCAGCCCACATGGCTTCAGGATGCAGCTTCTGGAGGCAGCAAACAATAGGAATTTCTCTGAACAAATTATAGAGCCTTAACTCCCTCATTCTGAACAGGTGAAGGCCTTTCAACTTCCTGCTGGCTAGCTCTGTAGCCAACACCCTAAATTAATTAATGGACTTTCTAAATCAGGTGGGAATGTATCTCCTTCCTGTGACTACATTCCCAGATTTACCTGACTTCCTGTCACATACCCCCCCCTCTTGTTTCAACCCTAGGGTTGGGACACATATTTCCAGGCACGCATGTGTCAGGCACTGCTGACTCACTGATAAGCCTCCTATTATCCTCAAGCTTCCGGATGAAACTGTTTTGTCATCTTCATTGACAGATTTCTCATAAATGCCACACAGTTTGTCTCTCATCTCATATACACATTCTTCAACTGCATTTTTGGCATCATTTTGCTCCTTCTCGTTTCTGTCATCTTCATTGACAGCTTTCTCATAAATGTCAGACAGCTTGTCCCTCATAACCGTCTGTCCAATCCACCATGGAGGACCGTGATCCATAGGCAACTCAATTGGGCTAGTCTTAATGTCTTCAACATTCTTAAGACGCCTCTCTCTGCAATCCATAAATGTTTTCCACAAAACTTTGAGAACCTTTGCTTCACTAAGCTTTGTTCCAAGTAGGGACTCTTGACATCCCTCTGTGACTTGAGTTGCCTCTCCATACAGCTGTACACAATCATTGACTTTTTGTTGTAAAAGGGAATGATCTTCCTTCTTGAGCTTTGCTTGCTCTAAGATGCTGTGCAGAGGATTTTCCAATTGAGACAACAGGCTGTCACACATTTCTTCAAAGTGACCCCTGTTCCTTTTCCCAGAGATATCAATATCATTCACCAAACATTTCATATTCATAGGCAGATCGGAAGCATTTGCACTCATCAACTTCTTAAACTTTTCGCCCTCCTGAGCGAGTCGCAGTAAAGGCCTACTATTTGATTTGATATTCAGTTTATATTTCTTGCCAAACTCTTCACAGAAGTAGTCAACCAGAACATCATCAACTTTCCTTACACCAACATAGGGGTTAAAGGCAACAACACAGTTGAACCCAGCGATCTGGGTGGTATCCATTATAGACCTCCTCTCTGCATCAGTGAAGAAGCATGGAACTGCAACACATTCTTTTACAGGTTTCTTCAATGCACTTTCTGCTGAACTATTTGACCGCTCAAGGTCACCTAGTTCTTTTTCTCTATCTGAATTCCACATGGAATGCATCTCAAGATCATGATCAAACTTCTGCCACCCGTCTTTCACCAGTTCCATTTTGGAAACACTCCCTGAAAGGCACTTATTCATTTGCTTCACGTTTTCACCAACAGCCTTAGTTTTCCCCACTAGGTTTTCAGCCTGAACTGAGAAATCATCACATTTCTTACTCAGCTCCTTTGTTTGCTGAAGTTCTAATGATACATTTTCCAATGCTTGAAGTTTTTGAAGGAACGGTTTATTCCAAAGGGGTGATTCAAGCCACATGTCATCACATTTCTGAGGCTCACTCAGGACAGACCCCAAAACACTGATCCTTTTAAAAACTGCATCAGGCACACTATCCCCTCTTTGGGACAGATCCTCTGTTGCCTGGAATTCCTCTTCCAGTTCCTGCAACGGAATCTTCATCTCTTCTACTTGCTGTTCTAAGGCTCGCTTAGACTTTTCTATCTCCTGAACGCTTTTCACAACATCATCCTTGGAGCTGACCAATTCTTCCATTTCTGTACGCAGCTGTTTGTTAACACTTTCTAGTTCAGCCTTACACTCTAGAGCTTCCTCCAAAGAGCGAGCCAAGAACAGGGCTTTGCTCTCGTTATCACGCACCTCCGTTTCTGCACGTGCGCGTTCTTCTGCATATTTTGCAGACACAGTCTTCTCTTCACCAAGCATCTGATCAAACTTCTTTTTCACATCTTCAACACACTGTAATGAACCAACGCTTTCTTCCATGCGTTTTTTCATATCCGCTATCTGAGCTTGCAATGTTGCGACTTGCTCTGATAGGTTTTTCTTTGCTTCCGCCTCCTCTTTTAATTGTTCCAGGAAGCCATTTTTCTCATCTTCCATTTGTTTGAGCTTTGTGCTAAAACTCAGCCTTTGACACCTCTCTTCCTGTAAGAGTTCCTGCGTGTCTTGCAGCTGCGATTCCAAGATAGAAAAATCTTCCGCAATTTCTCTAGATTTGCTGTCTGCTTGAGAAAGCTGATTTGTAACATTGTCCAACTCAACCTGCAGTCGGTTTGCCTTCTCTGACAGCTTAGCACACAATCGGTCACCTTCTGACACCTTGACTTGCGATTCCAGAAGCTGTGCCTCTACTTTTTCCCTCTTATGTTCACAATCTCCTTTTCCCTGCATAAGAGCCTTCACCTCATTGGCTAGTTTCTGGGAATGAGACTGTAATTCTGCCACACAGGCTTCTTTCTCCTTTAACTGCTGCTGGACACGTTGGGCTTCCCCTTTCCAACTTTCACAGTCCGCACGCCATTCATCTACCACATTGCTCAAAGTAGTGAGCTCATACACAGTACTCAGTAATTTAGCCTCTCTTTCACTTTTCTCTTTGTCGCTGAGAGACAATGTCGCTTTCAGAGCAACATTCTGTTCCTGCGACTCCTGCAGGTCTATTTTTGTAGCTCCCAAAGACTGAAGACTTTTTTCCAGCTGATTACGCAACTCCAACATATCAGCCATACTTTGCTTCTGCAAAGTCTGAATTTCACTTTCCTTTTCCATGAGGATGGTATCTTTCTCCATTATAGTCTCTCTGCGTTTTTGCAACTCGACCAAAAGAAGAGCAGTGGATTCTTCCCACTGTGACACATGAGACTTGAGTAGTTCATTCGTTTCCTGCAAGTTTCTATGCTCCATTTTAAGCAATTCCAAGGCTTGTTCCTTTTCTTCCATTTTCCGTTGCAAGGCATCCAACTCAGCCCTGCACACATACTCGGTTTCCTCCAAACCGATGGCCTCCATTGGCTGCTGGCGTCTCTGTTTCCAGCCTGCCATGCTCTCTTGATGAGCCTTTTGTTGAGCTGCAAAGCTCTGCTGAAAATCCGCATTTGCCTGCTGTTGAGCTGCATTTGCTTGCTGTTGAGCTGCATTTGATATAATCAGATGTTTCAACATCTCCTCCATTTTGAGTTTACTTTTCATCTGAGCACACTGCGTCTCCATAGCGGTTTCATCAGTGTTGCTAGGGACAACAACCTTCCTCTTTAGTAGACTCTCTTTAGGCATGGATGGGGCTGGTTCAGACGGCAACATCCCCTCCATCCATAGAATCCGGTCTCTCATTTCATCTATCTTTGCATTCTTCAGGCGTTTTGAACGCCCCATCTTCAATAACTCCACAAACAAATTTTTCACAGTCCAGCAAAAATTTTTCAGACCACTGTCTCTTTAACACATGTAGTTTTTCTCTCTCTCTTGCAAGATCTCTTTTCCTGCACACACAGTTTGTGCAGTCACTTGCACCAGACACAACAAAGTTCATCAAATAATTTTGAGACCGCTGTCTCTTTAAAACACTTTTTTTTTTTCTGTCAGGATCTTCTCTCCTGCACACATAGATTGTGCAATCTCATGCACCAGATAAAGTTCATCAAACATATGCACTCCATTGCAGGGATCTCTGCTTATGCCCGCATCCTCCACCATATGTAAGGGATTAGCTCGGTGGCGGGTGTGGATGACCCCTTGGGGGGTGCGTTTTCCCAGAGAGGTAGCCGACAAGTGCTTGCAAACAAACAGTGTGGTTTATTAAATGGTGTTTTCTTCACCAGGCTGTATGCAGCAAAACATCCAAAATAAAATAAAACAGAAAATAAATCCTTGCCTCTGTGGGCGGCTACCTTCTCACAACTGGAACCTGCCTAAGTGTCTGTCTCCAACCTACCGTCGGGCAGACTTCCTTGTCCTTCAGCGGACACTCAATAGTCCTTTTATAATAGCTTCACAGGGCAACACAGTCCTTTTGTTTCTTTCACATCAACAGTTCGTCTTCTCACCTTTGAGACGTATTCACCCTTGGTTACCGTCCCGGGCACACATCACTCCGGGGGGTCTTCTCCCAGGCCCACACATCCTGTCGGGAGGCACACGCTGACTGTCCTCCTGCTCCCAGCCCACATGGCTTCAGGATGCAGCTTCTGGAGGCAGCAAACAATAGGAATTTCTCTGAACAAATTATAGAGCCTTAACTCCCTCATTCTGAACAGGTGAAGGCCTTTCAACTTCCTGCTGGCTAGCTCTGTAGCCAACACCCTAAATTAATTAATGGACTTTCTAAATCAGGTGGGAATGTATCTCCTTCCTGTGACTACATTCCCAGATTTACCTGACTTCCTGTCACAGTATACATAAATAGTGTTGAGCGAACACGGACTGTATTATTCGTGTTCGTACCGAATAATTGGATTTTTTGTACCCGAACACGGACACGGACACTTTACTGTATGTTCGGGTAAAAATCCGTGTTCGGTCGTTTTATTTCCGGGTTTTGCATGCTTTGGCGCTCTTTTCATGGCGGGCTTTCAACAGCCAATCAACAATCGTTTAACTGGTGTGCCTTAAGCCATCCCAGCCATGCCTGCAAATGTCTCAGTAGCTGTGATTGGCCGTCTGAAGCATGTGACCAAGTCTTTATAAGTTCGAGGCAGCCGCAGCGGCGTCATTATGCTGCTTAGATTCAGGGACAGAGCACACATCAACGTGCTGGCTGCTGATTAGGGAAAGATAGGCAGGAAAAAACCATTTGTGTCCGGATAGAATTGAGGGACAGGTCGGAGTGTTTAGGCAGGGCGAGTTGTAGGCATTTTAGGGATAGAGTCTGCTGAATTATATAGGGTCAGTGTCTTCTACAAACTACAATCGATATTGCTGTGTGGGGGGTGGGGTCTGCACTCAATCCTGATCTACGATCTCTTCTCAATCCTGTTAGGGACAGAGTCTGCTGAATTTTAGGGAAACTGTGTTCTACAAACTACAATCGATATTGCTGTGTGGTGTGGGATTGGAGATAGGCAGGTGTCAGTGATCCACATCCATTTTTCTGTGTGTGAGCTGCAGTGAACACAATCTTTTTGGGCTGCAGTGAACACAATCTTTTTGGGCTGCAGTGAACACAATCTTTTTGGGCTGCAGTGAACACAATCTTTTTGGGCTGCAGTGAACACAATCTTTTTGGGGTGCAGTGAACAAAATCTTTTTGGGGTGCAGTGAACACAATCCTTTTTGGTGTGCAGTGAACACAATCTTTGTGGGGTGCAGTGAACAAAATCCTTTGTGGGGTGCAGTGAACACAATCTTTTTGGGGTGCAGTGAACAAAATCCTTTTTGGGGTGCAGTGAACAACATCCTTTTTGGGGTGCAGTGAACACAATCTTTTTGGGGTGCAGTGAACAAAATCCTTTGTGGGGTGCAGTGAACACAATCTTTTTGGGGTGCAGTGAACACAATCTTTTTGGGGTGGAGTGAACAACATCCTTTTTGGGGTGCAGTGAACAAAATCCTTTTTGGGGTGCAGTGAACAAAATCATTTTTGGGGTGCAGTGAACACAATCTTTTTGGGGTGCAGTGAACACAATCTTTGTGGGGTGCAGTGAACACAATCTTTTTGGGGTGGAGTGAACAACATCCTTTTTGGGGTGCAGTGAACAACATCCTTTTTGGGGTGCAGTGAACACAATCTTTTTGGGGTGCAGTGAACACAATCTTTGTGGGGTACAGTGAACAGAATCTTTGTGGGGTGCAGTGAACACAATCTTTGGGGGGTACAGTGAACACAATCTTTGTGAGGTGCAGTGAACACAATCTTTGTGGGGTGCAGTGAACACAATCATTGTGGGGTGCAGTGAACTCAATCTTTGTGGGGTACAGTGAACACAATCTCATACTGAAGGTTTGAGGGTGCTGCCTGTTCCATACTCCCCCTACTCCTCATCTAGCCTTTTAGGGGTACAAACAATAGTAATTGGGGCCTAGTGTGGTTGTGTACGTGTGATATACATACACTTTTTTGGGATCATATTTTCTATTCCGCTATTTAATCAAAAACCTTTGGGGATCAGTTAAATTGGGGGATAGTCTGTGTTGGTACGTGTGAGAGAGATCCACCTTTCCAAGTTGTTGGGGTTCATCTCATACTTCTGAAGGTTTGAGGGTGCTGCCTGTTCCATACTCCCCCTACTCCTAGCCTTTTAGGGGTACAAACAATAGTAATTGGGGCCTAGTGTGGTTGTGTACGTGTGATATACATACACTTTTTTGGGATCATATTTTCTATTCCGCTATTTAATCAAAAACCTTTGGGGATCAGTTAAATTGGGGGATAGTCTGTGTTGGTACGTGTGAGAGAGATCCACCTTTCCAAGTTGTTGAGGTTCATCTCATACTTCTGAAGGTTTGAGGGTGCTGCCTGTTCCATACTCCCCCTACTCCTAGCCTTTTAGGGGTACAAACAATAGTAATTGGGGCCTAGTGTGGTTGTGTACGTGTGATATACATACACTTTTTTGGGATCATATTTTCTATTCCGCTATTTAATCAAAAACCTCTGGGGATCAGTTAAATTGGGGGATAGTCTGTGTTGGTACGTGTGAGAGAGATCCACCTTTCCAAGTTGTTGGGGTTCATCTCATACTTCTGAAGGTTTGAGGGTGCTGCCTGTTCCATACTCCCCCTACTCCTAGCCTTTTAGGGGTACAAACAATAGTAATTGGGGCCTAGTGTGGTTGTGTACGTGTGATATACATACACTTTTTTGGGATCATATTTTCTATTCCGCTATTTAATCAAAAACCTTTGGGGATCAGTTAAATTGGGGGATAGTCTGTGTTGGTACGTGTGAGAGAGATCCACCTTTCCAAGTTGTTGAGGTTCATCTCATACTTCTGAAGGTTTGAGGGTGCTGCCTGTTCCATACTCCCCCTACTCCTAGCCTTTTAGGGGTACAAACAATAGTAATTGGGGCCTAGTGTGGTTGTGTACGTGTGATATACATACACTTTTTTGGGATCATATTTTCTATTCCGCTATTTAATCAAAAACCTTTGGGGATCAGTTAAATTGGGGGATAGTCTGTGTTGGTACGTGTGAGAGAGATCCACCTTTCCAAGTTGTTGGGGTTCATCTCATACTTCTGAAGGTTTGAGGGTGCTGCCTGTTCCATACTCCCCCTACTCCTAGCCTTTTAGGGGTACAAACAATAGTAATTGGGGCCTAGTGTGGTTGTGTACGTGTGATATACATACACTTTTTTGGGATCATATTTTCTATTCCGCTATTTAATCAAAAACCTTTGGGGATCAGTTAAATTGGGGGATAGTCTGTGTTGGTACGTGTGAGAGAGATCCACCTTTCCAAGTTGTTGGGGTTCATCTCATACTTCTGAAGGTTTGAGGGTGCTGCCTGTTCCATACCCCCCCTACTCCTAGCCTTTTAGGGGTACAAACAATAGTAATTGGGGCCTAGTGTGGTTGTGTACGTGTGATATACATACACTTTTTTGGGATCATATTTTCTATTCCGCTATTTAATCAAAAACCTTTGGGGATCAGTTAAATTGGGGGATAGTCTGTGTTGGTACGTGTGAGAGAGATCCACCTTTCCAAGTTGTTGGGGTTCATCTCATACTTCTGAAGGTTTGAGGGTGCTGCCTGTTCCATACTCCCCCTACTCCTAGCCTTTTAGGGGTACAAACAATAGTAATTGGGGCCTAGTGTGGTTGTGTACGTGTGATATACATACACTTTTTTGGGATCATATTTTCTATTCCGCTATTTAATCAAAAACCTTTGGGGATCAGTTAAATTGGGGGATAGTCTGTGTTGGTACGTGTGAGAGAGATCCACCTTTCCAAGTTGTTGGGGTTCATCTCATACTTCTGAAGGTTTGAGGGTGCTGCCTGTTCCATACTCCCCCTACTCCTAGCCTTTTAGGGGTACAAACAATAGTAATTGGGGCCTAGTGTGGTTGTGTACGTGTGATATACATACACTTTTTTGGGATCATATTTTCTATTCCGCTATTTAATCAAAAACCTTTGGGGATCAGTTAAATTGGGGGATAGTCTGTGTTGGTACGTGTGAGAGAGATCCACCTTTCCAAGTTGTTGGGGTTCATCTCATACTTCTGAAGGTTTGAGGGTGCTGCCTGTTCCATACCCCCCCTACTCCTAGCCTTTTAGGGGTACAAACAATAGTAATTGGGGCCTAGTGTGGTTGTGTACGTGTGATATACATACACTTTTTTGGGATCATATTTTCTATTCCGCTATTTAATCAAAAACCTTTGGGGATCAGTTAAATTGGGGGATAGTCTGTGTTGGTACGTGTGAGAGAGATCCACCTTTCCAAGTTGTTGGGGTTCATCTCATACTTCTGAAGGTTTGAGGGTGCTGCCTGTTCCATACCCCCCCTACTCCTAGCCTTTTAGGGGTACAAACAATAGTAATTGGGGCCTAGTGTGGTTGTGTACGTGTGATATACATACACTTTTTTGGGATCATATTTTCTATTCCGCTATTTAATCAAAAACCTTTGGGGATCAGTTAAATTGGGGGATAGTCTGTGTTGGTACGTGTGAGAGAGATCCACCTTTCCAAGTTGTTGGGGTTCATCTCATACTTCTGAAGGTTTGAGGGTGCTGCCTGTTCCATACTCCCCCTACTCCTAGCCTTTTAGGGGTACAAACAATAGTAATTGGGGCCTAGTGTGGTTGTGTACGTGTGATATACATACACTTTTTTGGGATCATATTTTCTATTCCGCTATTTAATCAAAAACCTTTGGGGATCAGTTAAATTGGGGGATAGTCTGTGTTGGTACGTGTGAGAGAGATCCACCTTTCCAAGTTGTTGGGGTTCATCTCATACTTCTGAAGGTTTGAGGGTGCTGCCTGTTCCATACTCCCCCTACTCCTAGCCTTTTAGGGGTACAAACAATAGTAATTGGGGCCTAGTGTGGTTGTGTACGTGTGATATACATACACTTTTTTGGGATCATATTTTCTATTCCGCTATTTAATCAAAAACCTTTGGGGATCAGTTAAATTGGGGGATAGTCTGTGTTGGTACGTGTGAGAGAGATCCACCTTTCCAAGTTGTTGGGGTTCATCTCATACTTCTGAAGGTTTGAGGGTGCTGCCTGTTCCATACTCCCCCTACTCCTAGCCTTTTAGGGGTACAAACAATAGTAATTGGGGCCTAGTGTGGTTGTGTACGTGTGATATACATACACTTTTTTGGGATCATATTTTCTATTCCGCTATTTAATCAAAAACCTTTGGGGATCAGTTAAATTGGGGGATAGTCTGTGTTGGTACGTGTGAGAGAGATCCACCTTTCCAAGTTGTTGGGGTTCATCTCATACTTCTGAAGGTTTGAGGGTGCTGCCTGTTCCATACCCCCCCTACTCCTAGCCTTTTAGGGGTACAAACAATAGTAATTGGGGCCTAGTGTGGTTGTGTACGTGTGATATACATACACTTTTTTGGGATCATATTTTCTATTCCGCTATTTAATCAAAAACCTTTGGGGATCAGTTAAATTGGGGGATAGTCTGTGTTGGTACGTGTGAGAGAGATCCACCTTTCCAAGTTGTTGAGGTTCATCTCATACTTCTGAAGGTTTGAGGGTGCTGCCTGTTCCATACTCCCCCTACTCCTAGCCTTTTAGGGGTACAAACAATAGTAATTGGGGCCTAGTGTGGTTGTGTACGTGCGAGATACATACACTTTTTTTGATCATATTTCCTATTCCGCTATTCAATAAAAACCTTTGAGGATCAATTGAATTGCGGGATAGTCTGTGTCGGTACGTGTGAGAGAGATCCACCTTTCCAAGTTGTTGGGGTTCATCTCATACTTCTGAAGGTTTGAGGGTGCTGCCTGTTCCATACTCCCCCTACTCCTCATCTAGCCTTTTAGGGGTACAAACAATAGTAATTGGGGCCCAGTGTGGTTGTGTACGTGTGATATACATACACTTTTTTTGGATCATATTTTCTATTCCGCTATTTAATTTAACTGGGCCTCCATGCGAGACCTGTGTGCCTTGTTGCGCTGTTTTGAGTACTCCACCAACATGGCCAGTGGCAATGACGCCGTTCTCAGCTTAACTATCCCACTTCCATGCCTCCTTGAAAAAACAATTCGGGCGATGATGGAAGAGGATGTGGCACAGGATGAGGAGGAGGAGGAGGATGAAGAGGTAACATTTCCAAGGCTTTCAGGGCAGTCATTCGCAAGGGGCTCCGAGGGTGGGTTCCTGCACACGCAAACGCCAGGGACGCAATTGTCCAGCAGGGGCACAGTTCTGGAGGATGAGGAGGATGAGGAGGAGGAGGAGCTGGAGGAGGAGATGGAACCATGTTCACAGCAGGGTGGCACCCAGGCCAGCTCATGGCCATCACTGGTGCGTGGCTGGGGGGATACAGAGGACACGGACGATACACCTCCCACAGAGGACAGCCTTTCGTTGCCTCTGGGCAGCCTGGCACACATGAGCGATTACATGCTGCAGTGTCTCCACAACGACCGCCGAGTTGCCCACATTCTAACTTGTGCTGATTACTGGGTGGCCACGCTGCTGGATCCCCGTTACAAGGACAACGTACCGTCCTTAATTCACTCACTGGAGCGCGATCGCAAGATGCGCGAGTACAAGCGCACGCTGGTAGACGCCATGCTGCTGGCATTCCCATCTGACAGCGGGGCCACAGTGGAAGCACAAGGCAGAGGAGGAGGAGGAGGAGGTCGCCAACGCAACCAGGGCACCGCCAGCACCTCAGAAGGCAGGGTTAGCATGGCCGAAATGTGGAAAAGCTTTGTCAGCACGCCACAACAAACAGCAGCACCAGCAGCTCAGATGGAACGTCTTAGCAGGAGGCAGCATTTTACCAACATGGTGGAGCAGTATGTGTGCACACGCCTACATGTAGTGAATGACGGGTCTGCCCCCTTCAACTTCTGGGTCTCCAAATTGGGCACATGGCTTGAGCTTGCCCTTTACGCCTTGGAGGTGCTGGCGTGCCCTGCAGCCAGTGTATTATCTGAACGGGTATTTAGCACGGCTGGGGGCGTTATAACAGACAAGCGCAGCCGCCTGTCCAGAGACAATGTGGACAAGCTCACGTTCATTAAAATGAACCAGGCATGGATCCCACGGGACTTTTCCGTACCTTATGCAGAATAGCAATGGATACCGACCTTACCCACCCATTGTTCCATTTTTGCTCTTTCTCACTCTTTTGGGGTGTACCCTCATTTAAAATTTTTGAAAAGAAGCAGTGTTGGCTACCTCGTCCTCCTCCTCAGGGCCAGATTAATGTAGGGGCTATTGGAGCTGCAGCTCCAGGCCCCTACCTTTTATATAGGCCCCGGGTTGGCCATATTCACTGTTACCGCTCTTCTGTCACTTGTAAACACAGAAGTCTGGCTTCTATGCTCGCTTCCCCAGGCAGCACCCTCAGAACCTCCCCACACAGCGTGAAGGCCGGACAAGGAGGGACAGTTGGCGATGCATGGATGTGTTTATGGGCTTCAGAGACAGCATCCCATGTTGAATTAGGCATGCATGGCTGCACCCTTCCTCCTCTGGGTGCATGGCAAGGCACGGCCCTTAAGGCCCTTCAAAATCCTCAGCACCAAGCCCATGATGCTGTTAATCCGGCCCTGGTCCTCCTCCACCGCCGCTTCCACCTACACCGCCCATAGGTGTGCGCAGCCTATTGCATTAAGGTGTGCACCCCAAAGTTGAAATACACATGCATGTGTTTGCCAGCAGGGAGAGTAATGTATCGGGGCCATGTACCTGTAGGCAAGGAGAAATAGAGCAGAGCAGGTCCCAGGGAGATCTTTCCCATCTCCTCACTGGCAATGCTATGTGCCCTAGGTGATTAGGGTGTGCCCAGGCACACCCAGCACACCCTGTGCGCACGCCTATGTCACCGCTAGGCTTGTGACGGTATCAGATTTTCATGCTGCGATTAATTGATTAAGGTTTTGCCACGGTATACGGTATTATCACGGTATTCTATTATTAAATTTAAATTATTAAATTTCCACCTCACTTCAATTTCATTGCTGAATTTAGGGGCTTTGGTTCACTTATGCACATTATTATATAGTCAGTCAGTACAGACTCTGTGAACCAGGCCTAAAATAGGTCATCAAGCAGTGTCTGGCCTAACTGGTGATAACTGGTTCTGGCGCTCGGCTCCGATCCGATGGCCTGGTCATTAAGAGGGCAAATCCTTGTGGTCAAGAAGTGGTTAAACCTGAAGGAGGTGTTGTTTATAAATTACTTTACTATTGCTTTAGGCCTGGTTCACATGTATGCGGGTTGGTGGTTCACATTTGCACAGGCATAGCAGCCCATTGATTTGAATGGGCTGCTATGCCCTCATTTTCCGCAGAAAAAAGGTGCATGCAGCATTTTTTTAAAATTCAGTGGCCTTGAAATCCATCCTGCTTTTGCACCATGCGACTAACCTGCAGTTCCTGCTCTGGCAAGCTTTCTGCATTTTTTGTATACGTGGGCACGGCATTTAAAAATAAACAGTTTGTGTGTGCAGCAACGGCAGGTAAGTCGCATGGTGCAAAAGAAGGATGGATTTCATGGCCACTGCATTTTTTTAAATTCTGCATGCACCTTTTTTCAGCTGAAAACGCAGGCATAGCAGCTCAAGCCCATTCACATCAATGGGCTGCTATGCCTGTGCAAATGTGGGCCCCCAACCCGCATACATGTGAACCAGGCCTAAAGCAATAGTAAAGTCATTAATTGGTTAAACCTGCAGGAGGACCGGTGTTTTTATCTATTAATGACTTTACTATTGCTTTAGGCCTGGTTCACATGTATGCGGGTTGGGGGCCCACATTTGCACAGGCATAGCAGCCCATTGATGTGAATGGGCTTGAGCTGCTATGCCTGCGTTTTCAGCTGAAAAAAGGTGCATGCAGAATTTAAAAAAATGCAGTGGCCATGAAATCCATCCTTCTTTTGCACCATGCGACTTACCTGCCGTTGCTGCACACGCAAACTGTTTATTTTTAAATGCCGTGCCCACGTATACAAAAAATGCAGAAAGCTTGCCAGAGCAGGAACTGCAGGTTAGTCGCATGGTGCAAAAGCAGGATGGATTTCAAGGCCACTGAATTTAAAAAAAATGCTGCATGCACCTTTTTTCTGCGGAAAATGAGGGCATAGCAGCCCGTTCAAATCAATGGGCTGCTATGCCTGTGCAAATGTGGGCCGCCAACCCGCATACATGTGAACCGCCAACCCGCATACATGTGAACCACCAACCCGCATACATGTGAACCAGGCCTAAAGCAATAGTAAAGTCATTAATAGATAAAAACACCGGTCCTCCTGCAGGTTTAACCACTTCTGGATCGCAAGGATTTGCCCCTTTAAAGACCAGGCCATCGGATCAGAGCGCCAGGACCAGTCATCACCAGGTAGGCCAGACACTGCTTGATGGCTATATAATAATGTAATGTGGGCTGCTAGGCGTGTGTGTGTGTATATATATATTTATTAGAGCTGCACGATTCTGGCCAAAATGAGAATCACGATTTTTTAGCTTGGAATAAAGATCACGATTCTCTCACGATTCTCTGTGTAACAAAAAAAAAAAAAATTGGGATAACTTTACTGTTACGTTTTTTTTTTTTTTTTTATTCATTAAAGTCTAATCATTGCGTTTGAAAGACTGCTGCGCAAATACAGTGTGACATAAAATATTACAACAATCGCCATTTTATTCTGTAGGGTCTCTGCTAAAAAAATATATAAAATGTTTGGGGGTTCTAAGTACTTTTCTAGCAAAAAAAAAACTGATTTTAACTTGCAAACAGCAAGTGTCAGAAAAAGATCCAGTCTTTAAGAGGTTAAACTTCCTTTCTCCCTGGCAGAGGGAAGGAAAAGATACAAATGTAATCATTTTTGTTTATAGTTAGGAGACTTAATGCTGAAAGGTGTTAGCTGAGTGAGTGAATGAGTCATCCAGCTCACTGAAATGTATCAATTCACAAGTCAGGCAGACTTGACAGAGAAACTCGGTATTTTAAAAATGCCACAATAACAATACCGTGGCTATGCAATACCGCGATATATCGAATTACCGAAAACCGGCATATGTCTAGTCACCGCCACATCCACCACCACCTCAACCTCCCTCCTACTCCATATGGGCCTCGTCCTTCAGAGATGAAGAAGAACATTGTTTTATTTTTCTGTTTTTTTTTGTTGTTTTAAGTTATTTCCCTATCCACATTTGTTTGCAGAGCACTTGCCATGCTCTTAATTACGTTTTGCTGCCATTTGCAGCACTCTAGCCCTTTCCTTTGGTGTTTTAGAGCCATTTTAGTGCCTTAAAGTTCGGGTCCCCATTGACTTCAATGGGGTTCGGTGTCCGGGAAAAGTTCGGTAAAAGTCCAGGACACGGACCCGGACTTTTTTTTAAAGTTCGGCCGAACCCGTCGAACACGGACATCTAGGTGTTCGCTCAACCCTATACATAAACAACAATACATTTCTTTGAATTGTATTAACAATTGCTTATATGTTGCAGTGATCTTTTATATCTTGCTTGTATGTAAATTTTTATACATGCAATTTTTCATTTTTTATTATCACTTATATATGTGTTTCTTGATTGGGGGTTATTCTGTTTGTGTAATCAGACCATAGGTGTTCAGCAGCGGTCCACTCCCATGAATATTTAATTAACTTTATTACCTTCAGCTGCACATGTCTCTTTATCTATGGTCTGCACACATTCAGAATGAACTTGGTAATGAGTAAGCAACATTCTTAGTCGTGAAACGCGTCTACCTTATTGTCCTATGTCTCACAGTTTGAAGTTTGATGCCTATTTTTGATGTGGAATAAATACACTCCTGTTTGATTTTCATTTTCGGAGTGCGGTCACTTTCTTCTTGATCTTGATATTTCAGTTTGGATTTCAACACCTTTCTTATGGGACACGTAGTCCTGGGCAGGAGAAGGAAGTGATTGAAAGAGATCCTCAAGGCAGAAGATTTATTTTTACCTTAATGCATTCTTCTGTGACCAGCTCCCCCCTAGCCCCCCCCCCCCCACAAATTAACTTACCTGATCCTAATCTTGAACAGCACTATGCCCGAGAGCAGCTGCTCTCTCTCACCCTCCTCACAGGACTCAGATGCAGCAGCAGGAGCCATTGGCTCCTGCTACTGTCAATCATAACCTGTGAGGAGGGGGCAGGGCTGCGTCACACTGTGTATATCAACAGAAGCACACAGTGCAGTTGTGGATTTAGCCCACACGAGTACCCCCATTACAAGCGGCTTGCTAGAGGCACTCTGAAGGCAGGAGGAGCCAGGAGCACCAGCGGGGGACCCAGAAAGAGGAGGATTGGGGCTGTTCTGTGCAAAACCATTACACAGAGCAGGTAAGTATGACATGCTTGTTGATTTTGTTTACAGTCATTGTGCAGGGAAGATCAGCATCTGAACCCAGAGAAGATGGAGGTTGATAGACTGGAGCTAATATGAGGCATTACAATTACATTTAAAGTAAAGGTTAACCAGGTTGTGCATTATATGTAGAATGATCATATCCATACAAAAAAGTATCAGCTTTTGGTACTCCTTAACCACTTGACCTCCAGAAGATTTAGCAGGCCATTTTTTCCGATATGGCACTGTGTTACTTTAACTGACAATTGTGCGGTCATGCAACGCTGTACATAAATAAAATGTATTTCCTTTTTTCCCCACAAATAGAGCTTTTAGTGGTATTTAAAAAACAAAAGATCAGCGCAAAACTTCCTGTAAAAGCAGCCAGCAATAAAAGTTACACAAGTCCTCACATCAAAATAACATAAAAGGATTGCAGCACTCAAAAAATGTTTTCAGAAAATGAACAAATGTCCACCAATCAAAATATTAAAGGATATGTCCTCAAAAAACATCCAGGTAAGAACACTTCTATAAATGAAATCCCCCTGGTTCTTGTTGTGAATATACTCCCCAGATGTAATATCCGTAGAGAAAAATGCAAAAAGAGAAGAGAAAACAGATCATGGTGCAATATTTCAACCTAAGTGTGTAGCACAAACATGGGGAGGGCAATACCAGTGCTGAGTTGATACAGTTGAACAAGTGCACAATTCCTTCACCCCTCATGCAGTGCAAACTCACCAGAGCTCAAATATAGCTCACACCAGCAAAGGCTCAGTAGGATATCAATATGCACCCCATGGTCTTCTCTTAACCTCCCTGGCGGTATGATTATGTCAGGAATTTTGTACCAAAAGCGGTACAATTTTTTGCATGGAAATTTGGTGTTATGTATTGTAGGCCTACAATTCTTAGTTATTACTTACTTAAACCTGACCAAACAAGACTCTAGTAGACATCCCAGATGTGATAAAGTTTGAAACACAAAATCATGAATTATAATCTAATAAATAATATAATTTTATTCAATAATGTAATAAAAAATAATGAAATTTGTCAAACAAAGAAAATTCAATAAACATCCTGAGTGTGATAAATTTTGAAACATGGGACTGCACAAAGTTTGACGTCACAATCAGTACAATGGAACCTGGTTTCTTTTCAGACTTTCTTTCAATTGCCATCTCACTTTGAGCAGCAAACTATGCACATCCTGTTAGGTGCTGCCTTTTTTGCGGTTGGCGGCATGTAGTCCATACAGTGACGACCAGTCAGGCGTTCTGGGTTGACAACGTTAACAGCACAACGTCCAGGTCTGTTCACAACTACTGATGGCGTCTAGTGGTTGACAAAAATCCGCTCAGCCACCTTCCAGATAAACTCAGAATGAACAAGAGGCTTGTCACTCTTTGCTCTGTGCAGGATATATGCATTCCAAAAGGCATTGTTCCAGAAGATGTCTGAAGATCTTCTTTTAATATTTTTTTTGCTGTTTGCGCATAGCCGGATAAAATGTCATTGCCTGATCGGCTCTGTCGACACCTTCCATGGTTTTATTACAGTCTATCACGACTTGCAGTTTCAGCACATCATTCCCGCCTTTTGTGTGGACCATGGCAGTGGAGGTATTGTGCACAGTACTCATGAGACACGCGTCCTTCTTGTCTCGCCATCGCATTGCCATCATCTTACCCTTCTGCCAGGCAACCATTTCTCCGGTTTTGAGTTTTTTCTTGGCAAACATAGATGGCATCATGTCATGTCAATAAGGACTAATGGTACCATATGCATCAGTCTTGTTTTGTAGCAAAACCTCATACAGTTCCGGAGACGTGTAGAAATTGTCCGTGGTCACACAATATCTCTGGTTCAGCAATGGATCCAGGAGTGTAAGGACAGATGATGTGGACATCCCATAGTCGCTGTACCTGGGGTTGAACTTCGTGCCTTTACCGGTGTAAATCACCAAATTCCAGATGTACTCAGTGGATAACTCGCAGAGCATGTAGGATTTGATGCCAAACCGTGCTCTTTTGGATGCAATGTCCTGTATCCAGCTTAGGCGTCCCTTGTAGGCCATCAAACTTTCATCCATGCTGATGTCCCTTTCTGGCACGTAGGTCTGCTTGAAATTGGTCACAATAATTTGCCATACCTCCCAGATTTTCTTTAGCTTGGGCGCAGGATGTGTGGCCTCATCAAATTTTTCATTATTCGTGAAGTGGAAATATTTCATGATGAGGGAAAACCGGTATTCTGACATCACGGTGCCAAAAAACGGAGTGGCCAGTAACTTGTTGGTGGTCCAGTACCATTTCTGGAACAGTTTCCTCACCACCCCCTGAAGAATGATGTGTCCCAGAAACTGCCAGATGTCCTCTTTGGTCACCGGTTCCCACTTTCTGCTTCTGGAAAACCTGGCATGCAGCGTAGCGGATTGCTGCTCTTGGTAGCGATTTGTCTCAGTGACAATTTTTTCAATTACCTCTTGAAAAAGGTATGCCAGAGGGTTGTCACGCTCAACATCTACCTTCATCCCAGGTGATCCAGTGAACGGGAATCTTGGGGGATGCTGCCTGTTCCGTATCACAGTCAATAGAGCACCAAGTGCGCACATCACTGAGGTTAGGTGCAGGATCATTGTCATTGTCACTTGCCCGATAAGTGTCAGACGACAAATCTCCCCACGAATCACTATTGTTCAGTTCAGCAAGCACCTCCGTGTCGCTGTCACTCAACTGGTCCAAAAGCGCTTTTGTAGTAAAGTGGTGCTTTTTTGATACCATCTTATAAATATTTTATGGGCACAAATGACAGTAAAATGGCAGGTAAGGGGCACTGTACAGTGATCAAGTGTCAGATCTGAGGTAATACAGTGTAATCCTCTCAGATTACAATGTATCACCTCTTTTATGTGTGTGTAATTTTTATGTTTACACTTTTTGAATTCCCCGCCCAGTTCCGCTCTCATGCGCCACCGCTGCTCGCAGAGAACGGAACCAAGAAGTCAGATGCCGGCCGGCGATCACAGCGAAGGCGATCGCTAGATCGCCAGGAGAAGGTAAGGGGAGCTCTGCAATGTTACCCCGAGCGTGACTCGTGGTTACCGCTCCTGGCAGAGAAAATTAACCCAGAGTCACGCTCAGGAATACCGCCAAGAAGGTTAAGCTCCCATCAATATTTTATGCTATTTATATTATATAATTTATGCTATTTCAGTGGTATTTGATCATCTCTGCTGTTTTTATTTTTTGCGCTATAAACAAAAAAAGAGCGTCAATTTTGAAAAAAAAAAAAATGTTTATTTCTGCTAAAAAACACCCCCAATAAAAAACTGAAAATAATCAAATTTCTTCAATAATTTAGGCCAATATGTATTCTGCTATATATTTTGACAAAAAAAAATCCCACAGGCGTATATTGATTGGTTTGTGCAAAAATTATAGCGTCTACAAACTATGGGATATTTTTATTTATGTTTTTACTAGTAATGGCGACGATTAGCGAAATAACAGGACTGCAATATTGCGTTGGACATTCCAACAATAACTGACACTTTTTGGGGACCAGTGACACTAATCCAGTGATCAGTGCTAAAAATATGCACTAAATAATCACTGCAAGAATGACACTGGCTGGGAAGGGGTTAACATCAGTGGAGATAAAAGTGTTAAATGTGTGTCTAACCTGTGTTTTACTACACACGAACGCAGTTGGATGCATTTTGAACTGCACTCCAACTGCATAGACAGCCCAAACTCAACGTAATCCTATAGGCATAGTTCACATCATTGCAGTGCAGTTCAACACAGTTAAAAAAAAATTAGAGCATGCTGTATTTTTCTGCTCTGCAAACGCAGGGAGCACACTACAGACATGCTTCAAATGCACCACATTGCGTCCCTTTAAGCCAAGTAATCCAAGCCCCAAAAAAGTATAGAAAAAATGCTCTGCAAACGCAGTGCTAAGCACAGTGCAAAACCATTCAAGCACTTGTCAAGCGTGCATTGAACAAGCTTCAAATGCTCTTCAAATGCATGTAAACATACAGTCAAAAATGACAGGTATGTGCAGTTTCTAGTGTGAATGGGTCCCTAAACTGTATGAGGTGCGACCACATCTGGAGTATATGGTCCTACCACATCTGGAGTATTCTGTCCAGTTCTGGTCGCCAGTCCTCAGGAGGGATGTGAGGCCAGAGAAGGGCAACTAAACTAATTAGGGGATTAGAGGACCTTAATTATGAAGAGCGTCTGCAATCGCTTGATTTATTCTCCCTGGAGAAGAGATGCCTGAGAGGGGACATGATAGCAATTTATAAATATCTCAATGGTGATCTCAGCATTGAAAAAAAGCTATTCAGTCGAAAGGATTGCATGATGACTCGAGGGCATACAATGCGATAAGAGGAGAAGCGTTTCAACCTCAGGCAACGCGGTGGGTTCTTTCATGTTAGGGCTACAAGAATGTGGAATTCTCTACCACAAGAGGTGGTTTCTGCGGGAAGTATGGTTGCTTCCAAAAGACTCTTAGACGTACATCTCAAGGATCAGAACATTCAGGGGTATGAGAGATGATTATGGCCACACACACCTACACAAGTTGAACTGGATGGACTATTGTCTTTATTCAACCTCACCTACTATGTAACTATGTAACGTGCTTTTACTAGAAGGCATGGATCCATAACCCTGCTTTGCAGAGACACAGGATCCACATCTTTCCTCTGGACAGAACAGCAATTTGCCTTGTTTACACACTTGACACGCACTTTAAAGCCTTTGTAACCCTAAAAAAATGAAGATCCTGTTCCTTTAAGGCATGAACAACAGCACAGTGCTTGTGCTGTGCAATTCTTCTCTTCCTAACTGGTAATAAACCTTGTTCATCCTGTCAGTTCCTGTCTCCCCCTGCCTCTGCTGACCACCATAATCATGGCTGCTGAGCCCTGATTACTGTGGTCAGCATACGTGCCTCGTCATCTGCAGCGCTCTTCCCCCTCTCTCCCTGTCAGCATGAGAGCATTTCCTTCCCGCCCCTCCCAACCCTAATTAGCTGCACATTTTAATGTATCATATCAATGTATACCATGCAGATATGCTGCCATTAATGAAAATGCAGTCACGTGATCCCCCTGTGCTGGCCAGCCTCGATCTATGGAGGGAAGCAGGAGAGACAGAGATTCCCTCTGCTGGCCGACTGACATCACAGGGGAATCTTGGCTGGGAATCTGAGGCTGGCCAGCACAGGGGGCAGGGGGATCACGTGTAGCACCCTCCTAGGTAGGTGATAGTGAGAGTGTAGTTTTTGGCTCTGTCTGCCTATCAGAGGAGCAGCAGGCAAATCTATAGTGCTTTCTGCCTACCAGAGAGCAGGATCTGTGAATTAGGTCTTCTCAGTGTGCTCAGTATGTGATTCATTGGGTCTAGAGAGTGTTTCACACTGGTCTAATAGGGAGGCATGTTGGACAGTGGGAGGAAACCTGACCAATGGGTACATAGGCTTTGATACAGTCCTGGTGATTGGCAGAGACTGGCTGTCTCGGTGCATTCTGGGATACTGTATAAAAGCCAGGAGCACATGTGCTGCGGGGTCTTTGGCTGGAGAGCAGAGTCCCAAAGGGAGGGTGGCGCCTGCCTCCTCCTCTGTAGCAGTGGCATATGGCATCAGGAGATCGTCCTGAGGGCCAGAGGAACGGAGATGAACCCAGAGGTACAGGAACTGACTAAGTGGGGAGACACTGGAGACCCTACAAAAACAGTATCGTGAGTACAGTGGATTGTGTCAAGGGGCCTAACCTGAGGGGGGCTACCCCAAAGGTAGGATGTCAGCAGTCCAGAAAGAGGATACTGAAGAGAGTGTCCCGAAGAGAAATGTAGTTCATCAAGTCTTTTGGCAAGAGATTTAAACCCAAATCTACCTGAGTGGCAAGGTGGATCAGCAGCCTGGCTGCATCATCAGATAGGAGTCCTCTCAACTTGTGAATAGGTAATTTGGAGTATTCCATTATTTCCCTCTCCCATCCCTATTTAACCACTTCCCGCTTGCCCTATAGGCAATTGACGGGAAGGTGGTTGCATTATCCTGACCCACCGTCATATGACGTCGAGCCTGGGGGCGCGCAGGGGGGCCTGACAGGGGGGTCTGTGCTGGTAATCAGAGCGTTGATTACCAGTGCAGACCCTTGGGGGGTGCCACTAGAGCCACCAGGCATGCCCACCCATGGCCACCAGGAATACCCCACCAGGGATGCCCACCATGGCCATCAGGGCTCAGGGAGCCTGCCAGTGGTGCCCTCCCCATCAGTGCTGCCCACCATTGTCATCTATCAGTGCTGCCCACCATGCCCATCATTGCTATCTATCAGTGCCACCCACCAGTGCCCAATATTGCCCACCAGTGCTGCCTATCAGTGCCGCCCATCAGTGCCACCTATCAGTGCCCATTAGTGCGGCCTATCAGTGCCCATCAGTGCCGCCTATCAGTGCCTGTCAGTGCAGCCTCATCAGTGCAGGAAAAAAAACGTATCTATTTACAAAATTTTATAACATAAACAAAAAACTTTTTTTTTTCAAACTTTTCGGACTTTTTTTATTTGTGTAGCAAAAAAGAAAAAAACTTGCAGTGATCAAATACCACCAAAAAAAGCTCTATTTGTGGGAAAAAATTACATAAATTTGGTTTAGGTACAGTGTTGCATGACCGTGCAATTGTCATTCAAAATGCAACAGCGCTAAAAGCTGAAAATTGGCCTGGACGGGAAGGGGGGAAAGTATTGAAGTGGTCAAAATAAAACACCAAAAACCCCTGGACTGATCATTGACTGAGCCAAGTAGCAAAGTGTTAAATTGTGAATGACAGTGTTGCTAACGGTAACCCAGGGGGACCCAAAAGTGTAATATCCAGCAGTCCTCAAGGGGGCAATGACACACACGTGACTGCACAGCTGCGTTGTCAGAAATAGTATTTAGCCTTTTCATTTAAAAAAAACACTTACACCTTTCATTCATGGCAGCATATCTGCATGCATACATGTAAAGTCACTATGTGATTTTACAAACCCTTTAAGTCTCATAGCGCTAGAAGATATCTGGATATGAAGCATATATTGCAGGAAAGATTTTCACAAGAAGCCGCAGTCTGCAGGAAAATGGGATACATGTTATTACATATACCTAATGTGTTTGGTGCTGTACCCATCCCCACCCCCAAAAAAATGTAAATAATATAGCTGTACTTCTCTGTAAAGATGATATAAATAAAAGGTGATTAATTGATGCTTACCGGGTAATTCCCACTGGTTTGATTTTTCCATTTTTTATTTGTGATCAGTCCATTTAGAGTAGAAAACAGTTTGTTGTATACACCGAGACACGTCACATTCTTCCCATTTCAAAGAATCTGCAATGTTAATAAAATTCAATAAATATTGATAAATTGATGAAAAAGAATCCGTCAACAATAAAAGAACCAAGACTTGGTGGATGAGAATGGGGTGCATTACCATTCATTTTTAAAGGCATACAGACACAAGAAAGATCTCCAACCCCCAACATCGCAAATCATTTAATAAAGAACTCAAACACTGCACCAGAAAAAGTGTTTTTTTTTTTTGGTCCACAGGCAATCATTGAGGGCCCATTGAAAATGAATAGATATACTTAGCACAATATCCATCAAGTCTCAATGTCCATCAAGTGCATGTAAATACTATGTAGTGACAGGTTCACGCCTTTTTTTTAGATTTATTTTGGCGTGGGGGTTCCCTTTAAGATTCCCTTAAGATCCATATCAGACACAAAGGGCCTGGTAAGGATTGGGGAGAACCCATGCCATTTTTAAAAAAAATGTTGGCGTGGGGTTCCCCTTCAAGATCCTCAGAGCACAAGTCACATGCTATAAGTCGGATCAGTTAACCACTTAAGCCCCGGAAGATTTTACCCCCTTCCTGACCAGGGGGTATTTTGCGATTCGGGCACTGCGTGACTTTAATGGACAATTGCGCGGTCGTGCGACGCTGTATCTAAACGAATTTGGCATCCTTTTTTTCCCACAAACAGAGCTTTCTTTTGGTGGTATTTGATCACCTGTGCGAATTTTTGATCATGCGCTATAAACAAAAAAAGAGCGTAAATTTTGCAAAAATAGCAATATTTTTCACATTTTTTTATATGAAATTCCCCCCCAAAAAAATGTAAAAATCAAATTTTTTTAACATTTTCAGCCAATTTGTTTTATGCTACCTATGTTTGGTAAAAAAAAATCGCAAAAAGCGTTTTTGGTGTCTCTTTTTGGTGTCTCTTTCACAGACTTTGGATAGAAGTAGGTGCAGAAAAATTGGGCTTTGGGTGTTGGTGGTGCCTTCACACCATAACCCTATAGAGGTGCTCTTGATGAAAGCAAGAATTGGCCTTGCTGTCAAAAATTGAAATATGCACCTGTCAAACAGGTGCAGAAAAATTGGTCTTTGAGTGTTAGTTGTGCCCATGAAACCTATACAAAAAAAATTCTTCCCCAAGATATCAACACCCAAAAAGCTAGGCTGCCTAGACAGTCTTTCATAGATTCCAGATCCAAAAAGCACTTAATCATCGACATTGGCACCCGGGGGTTGATAGCTGCTGCTAATTCAGGTCTGAATTGTGGAAAAATAATTGTGGGGGTTTGTTGTAGACCACCCAACCAAAGGGAGGAGGTAGAGCTGGAATTTATATCACTGTTGGATAAAGTGGCAAAGCTGAGATCAGTAATCATATTAGGGGACTTCAATTATCCCAACATTGACTGGGAAGAGGGGACTACACACTCACAGAAGGCCCATCTCTTCATGGAAACCTTACAGGACAACTAAATGTCTCAGCTGGTGGATTCTCCTACTAGAGAAAATGCAGTGCTGGATCTATTAATCACTAATGACCCAGACCTAATCTCGGAGGTAGGAGTCCAGGACAACCTGGGCTCTAGCGATCAAAGGATGATCACATTTAGCGTAAAGAACAATATAACAAGGCAAGAGGGGAGCATAAGAACCCCAAACTTCAGAAGGGCAAACTTTCCCAAATTGTGCTTAATGATGGAAAGGGTAAACTGGGACCAAACCCTAGGAACACTGACCACGGAGGAAAAATGGGAATGCTTTAGGAACATATTAAACAAATGCATCTCACAGTGCATTCCTATGGGAAATAAATTTAGAAGAGACAAAGCCAAACCTGGCTGGCTAAACCATAATGTTAAAAAACTTATTAGGGGAAAAAAATGGCCTTCAAGAAATATAAATCAGAGAGCACAGTATCGGCTTTCCAGCAATACAAGGAGGCAAATAAGAAATGTAAATACAAAATCAAAATGGCTAAAATCAACTTTGAGAGACAAATAGCGGAGGATAGTAAAAGGAACCCTAAGAAATTCTTTAAATATATCAAGAGCAAAAAAACTAGGGCAGAGCATATTGCACACATAATTAACGATGATGGGAGGATGGTTACAGGGGACACTGAAAAGGCAACTGTGCTTAATGCTTTTTTCTCCTCAGTCTTTATACTGAAAAAGGAGTACACTGACCATGACTGTATGGTTAGCAATAATCCACAGGACTTGCCGCTATGGCTGACAAAGGGTCAAAGAGTACTCTCGGATGGCGTACATCCGAGAGTACTCAAAGAACTTAGTAAAACTATATCTAGACCACTGTTCCTGATCTTTGCTGACAGTATTATGACAGGAAATGTACCAGGGGATACCGATATTCAAAAAAGGGCAGAGGCATGTCCCGGGAAATTATAGGCCGGTCAGCCTGACATTGATAGTATGTAAACTTCTGGAGGGGATGATAAGGGACTATATCATAGAGTTTGCTAAAGACAACAACATCATCAGCAGTAATCAGCACGGGTTTACAAATGGGCGTTCTTGTTAAACCAATCTGTTAACATTCTATGAGGAGGTGAGCTGTGAGCTAGATGGGGGAGACCAGTGGATGTGGTGTACCTGGATTTCGCTAAGGCGTTTGATACAGTTCCCCACAAGCGCTTAATTTATAAAATAAGGCCTGCAGGCATCGACCATAAGGTTTGTTTTTGGATATGGAACTGGCTAAAAGGGCGTGTCCAAAGGGTGGTAATAAATAGCGCATACTCAGACTGGTCTGGGGTGGTTAGTGGGGTCCCCCAAGGCTCAGTACTGGAACCAACCTTGTTCAAGTTATTCATAAACAGCATTGAGGACTGAATCATTAGTTCTATATCAGTTTTTACAGATGACACAACATTGGGCAGGGCAATAACTGCACAGCATGAACTAGATATCTTACAGGATGACCTGAACAAAATAACAGAGTGGGCAACGACATGGCAAATGAGGTTTAATGTGGAGAAGTGTAAGGTTTTGCAATTGGGGACTAAAAACATAAAAGCACAATACACTTTAGGGGGGAACCTTTGGGGGAATCAAAAATTGAGAAAGATCTGGGAGTCTTGGTAGAGGATAGACTAGGCAATAGCATGCAATGTCAAGCGGCAGCTGCCAAAGCCGGCAGAATATTAGCATGCATAAAGAAGGGGATGTATTCCAGAGATAAAACGATAATTCTACCGCTTTATAAAACTCTGGTCCGACCGCATCTGGAGTATTCTATCCAGTTCTGGTCACCAGTCCTCGGGATGGATGTGTTGGAGCTGGAGAGAGTACAGAGAAGGGCAACTAAACTAATTAGGGGATTGGAGGACCTTAATTATGAAGAGCATCTACAATCGCTTAATTTATTCTCCCTGGAGAAGACACGACTGAGAGGGGATATGATATTGATTTACAAATACCTCAATTGTGATCTCAGCATAGAAAAAAAGCTATTCATTCGCAAGGATTGCATGAGGACGCGAGGACATGCAATGCGATTAGAGGAGAAGCGTTTTAAACCTCAGGCAACGCAGGGGGTTCTTTACTGTTAGGGCAACAAGATTGTGGAATTCTCTACTACAAGAGGTAGTTTCTGGGGGAAGTATGGTTACTTTCAAAAGACTTTTGGACATACATCTCAAGGATCAGAACATTAAGGGGTATGAGAGATGATTATGGCCACACACACCTACACAGGTTGAACTGGATGGACTATTGTCTTTATTCAACTTTAACTACTATGTAACTATGGAATTTTGATAAATGTCAGCCGATGCATGTAGTCTGGGGACAGATACGATCTCTTATCTGTCACAAAACCTCCGGCAGCACTGAATGCCCGTTCGGAAAGCACGCTGGATGCTGGATAATTCCCCACTACTACCACTAGAAGGCACTAAATATTTTGCACCTGGGAATGAGACATAATTTGACAATTGGATTAAAAAAATGCAGTTAAAAGACATCATACAGGGTGGAAAGATAAGGTCATACCACAAACTTAAAACTAGCGGAGAAAACATGTTGCTAAATGAATGGAGATATCTTCAGTTAAAACATTTTGTGAAATCACTGCTGCAACCCATCAGATCCAAGAAGGAGGATATCATTGATGACCCCTGGGTTTGTTTATTCCATAAAACAGATAAATCAAAACAGCATTATAAAAGTACGAAAGTACCAAACCTAATAAACACAGCAAAGGGGGTAGTCCCAAAAAAATGGCTAGAAGCAGAAAGATCCCCCTCTTAGAGAGTGGTTCAAAAGAATTGAATACATAAACAATATGGAGTACTTAGGAAACAGAGAAGAAGATCAGATAGAGAGTTTTTCAAATAAATGGGGAAAATGGGCAGATTTCAAAAAGACTAGCAGATATTCAGAAATGTGGGTGGATTAGGGGTGTAACAGGGGAGGCAGGCAAATGGAGAAGTAGGAGAAGACACACAATAAAGGAATAGAGGGGTAAAGTAAGATGGGGTGGGGTAAAGGTGGGATCACGGGAAGGGGAGACCAGGGAGAACGTCTTATTGTAACCGTCAAAATATATATTTTTGTATGTCTGCACTGTGCTGAAAAATAATAATTTATATGAAAAAAAAAAAAGTTTTGTTTTTAGTTTTTAAGATACCTTAAATTATAACTATACTTCTGTAAAGTGAGAGAAGGCAAAAGCCAACTTTTTAATTTAACCTTTGAATTGAAGAAGGATAATTGTATAGAAGTATAGTTAAAATTTAAGGGATCTTAAAACCTAAAAATGAAACTTTTTTCTTGAGTCAGATAATACATTCCAGCAGGTGAACATTTTACCTGGTTACATAGAAGTTGGTAAGCTTGAAAAACAAAACCACTCCATCCAGTTTAACCACTTTAGACCTCGGCCAATTCTGATGTTTCTCTCACATATGTAAAAATCTACATTTTTTGCTTGAAAATGTATTAGAACCCCCAAATATGATACACTCACCGGACACTTTATGAGGTTCAATTGTTTGGTAACACAAATTAATAATCTGCCAATCACATGGCATCTAGACATGGTTAAGACACTATGATGAAGTTCAAACCGAGCATCAGAATAGGGAAGAATGGGGGTTTAAGTGACTTTGAATGTGGCATGGTTGTTGGTGCCAGGCGGGTTGGTCTGAATATATAACAACTGCTGAGCTACAGAGATTTTTACGAACAACCATCTCTCGGGTTTGCAGAGAATGATCCTGAAAAAGAGAGAATATCCAGTGAGCGGCAGTTGTGTGGAGGAAAATACCTTTGTGACAGGAGTCACTTTGGTTGGGGGGCTCGTGGAATCCAGCTTACCTTAGAGAGGTTGGGAAATCCCTGTCTCAGCTCCCCAGGTACCTCTTATGTGTAAGTCACCTTTGTCTATTAGGGGCACAGGGTGACTGAGAAAATGGACAACTAATTAATGGACACTGAGAATATGGTTTTATTACTTCAAATGGGACAGTAATATTTATCTACAATATCCCTGAAGAAATCTATGATATATTAATTTCACTGTATCAGAATGATGGAACATTGTATGAGCTTTACCATATAGTCTGTTGTAGACCACTGCCATGCCGTCTGATATTCCTGATTATTCAAAGCATTGCTTATATGTGGAGGACATGGTTAATTGTTAATTGGAACACCTATTGTCTCTACTAGCAAATCCTTGGGGGATATGTTTATACTTGTAATAATGTGTCATTTTTATTCACTGTTGTAGGGGCTGAATAGTCTAGTCACCCAGGCTGGTTTAAGTGCTTAGTTAATTAGCATGTTAAATATAACATTGTCTAGGTGTGGATTCCCATTCACCTACTGTTTCTGTCCAGTTGACTAGTTAATTAGCTCAGGTTAAATATGTTTCTGGTTACACTTTGTATTGTCAGGGTAATATGATGGGGGTGGGGGGGGGAGTGGCCTCCTGTGTGGTAAATATTTTATGTGAGTTTGTTCAATAAATGGTTCCAGATCTTATACAAGCTATTGTTGGCTAGTCTTGTATGCTAATTTTTGAAAATTCACAAAACCGTCTCTCTGCCTATAGCTTATACCTACCATTTAACCTCCTTTTTTCCACGAACTAGTGTAACACTTTCAGTATATGCAGCCCGGTTAGGTAGGTATCATATATATTCATTAAAGGCAAAGAGAGAATTATTTTCAATGAGCAAACTCTTTATTTTCCCCGACCCAACTATTTATACTTAGTCTTGTATGTAGGGCAGCTAGAATATCTGATATCTATGTTCAAGACTGGAGGAAGAGAGACAGAATATATACTGACAGAAGCACACAAGCACACTGAGTTGGTTCTGTCACAACCTTATTGATGTCAGGGGAGAGTGGTCAGACTAGTTTGCGACAATAGAAAGGCAACAGTAGCTCAAAAAAACACTTGTTACAACCACAGTATGCAAAATCCCCTCCTATATAGCTTCCCCCTGCTGCCCCCAGCCCCTTTGCTGTCTCCTAGTCCCCTTGCTTTCTCCACTGGGTCAGATCTAGGGGGGTGCTGTGCTGGGTTGTGATCTCCCCACTCCTGTCAGATCCTCCAAATGGCAGATGACATGGGATCACTCTCTCATCGGACTGTGCACGTACCCACCCCCTACTGAGATTTCCGGCTGCAGGGAGGTAAGAATATAGGGTGAGAATGAGGGGGTAATCAAGCTGTGTATAGTCTGAACTGAGAGCGTTGTGTCATCTGCTGCATGGACTATTGGACTATGGAGGATCGCAGGTCTAGCAGGAGTGGGGAGAACACAGCCTAGCATACCTCCTCATGACTGTGCTACCCAACTCAGATTTACAGGTGGGGAATCAATTTATGCTGGGAGGAAGGGAGGATTGGGCTAAGATGGGAATTGGGGGGAGGTGATTTGAGCTAGGAAGGGGGTTGGGGTTGTGCCTGGGAGAGAGGGTTTATGTTGCTAGGATGGGGGGGGTGATTTATGCTTAGAGGAGGGATTTGGGGGTGAGGATTTGTATTGGGAAGGGGGTAGAAGGGATCGGTCTAAGAGCGGGGATTTGTGCTAGGAGGGAGGATGGGGGGGTTGTACTGGGAGGGAGGGTTAGTGCTGCTAGGAAGGGGGTGGGATGATTTAGGCTAAGAGGGGGGTTTGGGTGGATTTGTTCTAGAATAGGAAATTTGCGGTGAAAGAGGATGTGTGCTGGGGGGAGATTTTCTTGGGTGAGAAGAGATGTGCGCTAGGAGGGGGGGATTGAGGGGTATTTGAGATAGGAGGCTGGGTTGGGGGGGCAACGATTTGTGCTGAGAGGGGGGCTTTTGACCGGGAAGAGGGTAATTTTCGCATTCGGATGGAGAGTGGGGATAAATGTGTTATTTACTGGCCCCTTCCTTGTCTGATTAAATAGAGAGACTATTTTGTACCAATCACTGACTCAGTAGATTCATAATTAAAGTATAGTAAACGTTTTCCTATGTTTCACTTTGTGAATGAAGGGGAAGCTCTATACAGAGCTGTTCCCCTCCATTCATTCTCTGCTGCTGAGGCTGCAGAGATGGAGATTGAGGGCTGTGTCCTCAATCTCTTTTCTTTGTCTCAAAGGTGTAACATCAGAGGTCTGTTTAGACCACTGATATATCCCCAATGCCCCCCCCCCCCCCCCAAACGGGCTCCTAAAAAATTATAACAAATAATAAAAAATAATGAAAACATAATTAAATTGAAATGGTAAAAAATAAAACAAAAATAAAAACTACTGACACCAGTGACAGAACTGCCAGGGTTGCAAAGGTCAAGTCTAATAATTTGAAACATATTGATTGAGCCTTGCTCAGAGATTGTTGACATATATATATATATTTTTATTTATTTTTTTTGTCTAATAAAACGTGACATTTTTCATTCACATTTGCAAAAGATAAAGATTCAGCTGTATATCAGTAACATCGCATCTTTTCTGTCTAAAATTTTTCTTAAGTTTGGATTACCAGTATGTTTGTGTGGATTTATTCAGCAAGACTTTAGTCATTATCTTAAATACAAATTATTGATTGAAGCCATTGTCTGGCGTCTTTTTCTTTCCCACCAATAGTTCTTATCTAGTAGGTTTAGTCCTTCCTGCTTATCATTTTTTATCTTCTGCATATTTGAATATTTATCAACACAGCACTTAGGACCTCACAATGGTAAATCCTCATTTATCCACATCTATAGACTCAAGAAGGAGCGTGATAGAATGGAATCTGAACAGTACAGTTTTTCAATGGATTGGACAGATGACAAGACATGTTCTTTACATTAGAGGTACTTTTTGTCTTTTTCCTAGGAATTTTTTTAGGACTTTCCATCCTTCATGATGTTCCTTGACCAGGATGATCGACCGACAAATGTTTTTATTGGAGAATACAACTCAATTGTCAGTAATTCACCACTGTATTTGTTTGTCTTTTACATTTACATTTCATCAAAAATTCATTTTTTCTTTTTCATCCTATTTTTATTCGATTTTTTTTCCAAAGAATTCCTTATTTTTACACTTTTGACAACATATCATATCTATTTTCTTAAAATTTTCACCATACAGCATCTTTCAATTATTTTACTCCTTATTCATCTGGTTTTTTTTTTTGCATTACTTTTCAGCATCATTTGTTAACATTCACTCAATCCTTTTTTTTTTTCTTTTAAGGCCCGTACACACGTACCGATTGTCGGCCGTAAATATTCGGCCGGCGACCGATCTGCCGATTGTAGGCTTGTTAGTATGATGCTTCCGATAGCCGACAGCGCACTTTTGGCCGAAAAGAATCTGATGTGCATGCTTTAAAATTTTTGTAGGCCAACACCAGAACGGCCGATTGTTCGCCAGTCAGAACAGAATTCGGCCGACAATCAGCAGATTTGCAAGACTGGGCATGCTCAGAAAAGACAAAACACACGGAAAGTTAACCATCACATGACATCACTTCTGCAGTCGGCTGCTGTTGGCCGACAAAATTCATGTGCAGTCTTTTGCAGTTTTCAACAGACAGGACAGCCCTGGACAAAAGACGGCCGATCGTTCGGCCGACGATCGGTACGTGTGTACGGGGCATTACATATTGTCAGTCTTTCAGTTTGCAGTGCAATTCCCCCATTTTCTATTCACCTCATCACCTTAAACACTTGCACATGTTCACATTCTCGTTTTCACAGCCAATGATGCAAGTGTTCTTTTTAATCCTGCCTCTGCCACTTACCTCTAGGCTCAAACACACTATAAGTCTGGCCATACACGATACAATTTTCTTACAATTTTCTGAACAATTTTCTTGAAATTTACCTTCAACTATGTAGTACAAAGGCCTGCCTAATTAGATACAAGTGAAAGTGTTGTTTAGCTTTGACCTCATATTATTTGGTTTGTGGTAAATCTAACAGAAAATTGTACAGAAAAAGTTGAACATGTATGGCCAGCCTAAAAAAATCAGCCAACATTTTTGTTCGAGGAACAATCGTACGATTTTCTGAACTTTCAAAAGTCGGTTCTGACCTTCCGAATGAAAATTTCCAAAGGATCAAACTCCAAAATATTTCTCGTATGGGAACAAGAATTCACAGTTTTCATTTAATATGTACGGTTTTCATACGATTTTCATACAAGAAAAATCAGAAACGAAAGACTGCACATGATCAGAAACAACAACAAAAAAACCTTTGTCATACGAGAATTTTCAAACATTATTTCCTGCCTCGGTTCAGACTTGCTGTGAAACAACAAGGAAAATCAGACAATTGTTCACCCGATTTGCTTATAGTGTGTACTCCACTTAAGATTAAGCCCCGCTGAGTGGGGCAAAACATGTCAGAGGACATGGCGTATGGAGTGGTGCAAGGCTGAGACCAACTTATACATGTTAACCACATAGACTGCATAGGGCTGAGCAGCAATATTCCTACATATGTCACAAAAATATTCACATTCCATACAGGAGACACTGAGAGCAAGAGAACTACAGTGCTTTATATCAGTAAGAAGACAGATTGCAGTTTAGTAACCCCAGACCCAAATATATACAGAGTGAGTCTAAACCATACAGATCCCTCTTATTGCACATCTGGATGATCCACCCTGCCTCATGTAGTATTCCATCAGTTATATAAATAACATTTAGCCTTACCCTTCAGCTCAGACTTCTTTCTTAAGAGACATTCAGGCAGCAGAACACAGAAATCATGGAGAATCTTGCGTGCAGTGGAGGTGTTAGAATGTGACTATGATACTTTCAACTTTAAACAGGAAAGATTACATTCTTCTTGTTCTGTAGATCTACCAAAGAGCCTCCTTCCTTTATTATCACAGTTCTTACTCCTCCTTATCTTCTTCCTTCCAACCATTAAGAACTTTCCTAAGAACATCACCACAATCTAAGACCGAAGACCCCTCTCTCAATGCCCCATGTAGTCCCTCAGAAGTACCATTGGTGCTTCTTTAACCTTAAGTGGGACCCTCAGGCTAACACAGTGGTGGTACTACTGAACTCACAATGGCCAACACTGAAAGAAGCCAAGGAGATTCAAGCTTCTGGGACTGGCGGGCTTGTACAGCCTAAGGTGAAGTACATGAGCATTGCCTGAGCTGGAGGAAAACTACTTCTATTAGAAATCTGAGCAGATCCTTGTGGAACTTTGCATGTTTTCTGTGCATGGCTTTTACCATAATAATGTTATGTGTGTCTTCCTTAAAGTGATTATAAATTCTCGTTTTTTTTTTAAAATAACAAACATGTTATACTTACCTCCTCTGTACAGTTGGTTTTGCACAGAGCAGCCCGGATCATCCTCTTCTCGAGTCCCTCGTTCCTGCTCCTGGTCCCTCCCTCCTATCGAGTGCCCCCACAGCAAGCAGCTTGCTATGGGGGCATCCGAGCCGAGTCACAGCTCCGTGTGACCATTCAGACACAGAGCTGCCGTTCAGCCCCGCCCTCTCTCTCCAGATTGGCTCACTGACAGCCACAGGAGCCAATGGCGTTGCGGCTGTATCTCAGCTAATCATAAGGGGGAGTCCCAGGACGGCCAAGAGACGCGTGGACATCGCTGTGGACAGAGAGGGGGCTCAGGTAAGTATTAGGGGTGCTGGGGAGGCTGCTACACACAGAAGGATTTTTATCTTAATGCATAGAATGCATTAAGATAAAAAACCTTCCTGAAATTACGACTCCTTTAGACCCCGTTCAGACAGGGGTGACACGACTTGGTGGGGCGACCTGTGAAGACGCGGTGTAATGTTCTGGTACCTCTGGTACCCTTATTTCCACATTTCTCTCTTAATATTGCGTCCCATCTTGCTATCCAAATGGAACGCATACACCTTTAAGGGCAATGACGTCATCGCCGGGCGCCGCTATGAGCGGCTATTTCAATCGCCGGCTTTCTCTCACTCATTGCTCGTTCAAACCGCATGTTGCCTTGTCTTGTCCAATGCTGCCGGAGCTTCAAGCTATTCCCCTTGCCTGAACAAGACTGGAACCTCGCTACCGATCCAGTATCTCGCTACCGGATTACTCCATTACTCTTGGACCTTGCTACTACTAACCCATCTAGTAATAAGTACCCCGCAGGGGATTCCTTCCTCAACCTAACTTTCACTATCTACTACTGCATACTAAAGGGACTATTACTATCTAAGCTATTTCTATCATCTGCATAGATTGCTAGCTCTTGGGACTACCATCACCTATCATTGCACTAGGTTACTCTCTCTTGCATACTTCATCTGCTGTCCCCTACCACCTGTTACTATACATGATTGCTAAAACCTATCTGCATACTATCATCACCTACCACTCTCCTGAATACTACTACTAAGTGCTCACCATTCTATTGCCTGTCTCTCACCTCTATTCTATCATATACATTCTATCACTCCAGGAACATCATATTGAGTGTATGTATATTTTTATAACAGGCTGTACACAGTGATGAAGTCCTGAGAGTTGGATATGTTGTTCAACACATTCTCTACATGACTACTGAGTGTAATAATTCTGCAGCTGCAAATCCATTCACTAACAAAAAACGCATGAGCGTTACACGCGGTGCACAGAATGCAAGTCGCCTCCAGGTTGCCCCAAAGTAGTACAGGACCCTTTTTCTAAGTCGGAGCGACTTGTGTCGCTCCTATTAGAACGGGTCTTGTACTATTCAATGGCGAGCGACCCACCGCGACTTGTCAGGCGACCAAGTCATCTGACAAGTCCTGCTAGTGTGAATGGACCCTTAACCTCCCTGTCGGTATGATTATGTCAGGAATTTTGTACCAAAAGCGGTAGAACTTTTTGCATGTAAATTTGGTGTTATGTATTGTAGGCCTACAATACTTAGTTATTACTTACTTAAACCTGACCAAACAAGACTCTAGTAGACATCCCAGATGTGATAAAGTTTGAAACACATAATCATAAATTATAATATAATAAATAACTATAAATAAGTTAAAGTATATATATATATATATATATATATATATATATATAGTACAGTAAAACTGCAGGCAAGGGCACTGGGGGGCAAACTAAGGTCAATTTATTTATTTAGTAATGTAATCCAATAGGATTACAATATATCAGTGTGTTTGTGTGTTTTACTTTTTGAATTTGCCGCCGGTTCCACCCCCCTGCGATGCGACGCTCGCAGGGAACGGAAGCCGGGGCACACAGCATCAGACGGAGGAATCGGCCACCATACAATGCCGGAATTCATCCTGGGGACAAGGTAAGTAACCTCTTCCAGGATCCAGCGCCGAGCCACAACCGCCAGGGAGGTTAATGCACACCTGTACTGCACTCTTATAGGGACACTTGATGTAAAGAGGCACTCTTTTGGGATCACCTGATGTCTGTACTCTGATGATGACACCTGACGTCAGTGGGCACTCTGAAGGGGACACCTGATGTAAGGTTTGCACTTTGATGGGGACACCTGACATCAGTGGGCACTCTGATGGGGACACCTGATATAAGCAGCATTCTGATGGGGACACCTGATATAAGTGGCATTTTGATGAAGACACCCGATATAAGCGGGTATTCTGATGGGGACACCTGATGTCTGCACTCTGATGGGGACACCTGATGTCAGGGGACATTTTGATGCGGTCACCTGCTGTAGGAGAACAGTCTTATAGGGACACCTGATGTCAGTGGGCACTTTGATTGCGTCACCTGATATAAGGGAGCAATCTGATGGGGACACCTGATGTCTGCTCTGTGATAGGGACGCCTGATGTCAGGGGGCACTTTAATGGGGTCATCTGATGTAAGAGAGCAGTCTGATAGGGACACTTGATGTAAGGGAGCAGTCAGATGGTGGCACTTGATGTCAGTGGGCAATCTAATGGGGAAACTTGATATCAGTGGGAACTTTGATGGGATTACCTGATGTAAGGGAGCACTCTGATGGGGACACCTGATATGAAGGGGCACTCCAATAAGGACACCTGATGAAAGAAGGCTCTCTGATGGGGACAGTTGATGTAAAGGGGCACTCTAATGGGGCAGCTGATGTAAAAAGGGAACCATGGAGGGGCGCATGCGCGGCGCGGAGCTGGACGGAAGCTAGAAGCGCAGCTCCGTCGGAGGGGAGGGAATTTGGCGTGATCCCCGGGGGCCATTTCCACTCACATCAACCCGAAAACCATCAACACCCCCGGGGGAACTAGTTGTGCATGCTGTCAGCGAAGAAGAAAAACCGGGGAGGTCCGCCAAAACTATCCCTGACAACTTATTTGCTGCGCACTAAGGAGATCAGCAGGATGTCCCAAGATGGCGCCCAGGCTTCCCCTCCTCTGCAGGCAGAGACCGTGCAGCCACCTTCCACTCCCAGTACACAGTGAGTACTCATGTTGGGTCACTAAGGCTGACTTTGATGCAGGGCTTGCAGCCATGTATGAAAAGTTGGCTGACAAATTCCAGTCTGAGATTCAAAAGTCCACAAACACTTTGACACAGGAAATAGCGGCTTTGGGGGGCCGCACAGACCTATTGGAAGCAAAGCACGATGAACTTTCTATTGCCCACAATGACCTTAGAAAGGACTTTGAGCTGCTTTCAGACAACTACAGTCTGTTACAAACACAAGTGGAGGATTTGGACAATAGGAATCGCAGGAACAACCTGCGACTTAGAGGCATCCCAGAATCGGTCACAGATTTGCTTCCTGCAGTGTCTAAGCTCTTTAATGACCTGGTACCAGACAAGCAAGAGTCTGATTTTATCTGTGATAGGATTCATAGAGGCTTGCGGCCTAAACCACCCCCGGATAAGCCTCCAAGAGATGTGATCCTTTGCCTCAAGGACTTCCTGATCAAAGAGGACATTTTGAGGGCTTCCAGAAACACCCCTAATATTTTGATGGAGGGCACACGCATTCAAATTTACCCTGACATATCTCAGGCTACACTTGAAAGGCACCGTAAAATGAAGGAGGTCACCACAGTGCTCCAGGCTGATAGGATTCTACATCGTTGGGGCTTCCCCTTTAAATTATCGGTCCCGCATAATGGCACGGTGTATGTTGTCTATAACCTAACAGAAGGAAAGGAACTTTTATGTAAGTTGGGCCTCCTGGAAGCTGCCCCTGATGCCCACCCGCAGAACACTCCCAGGCCTTCGCCTACCTGGTCCACCCCAGCCACCAGAAGGGACCAGCGCAGATGGCTTAATCCCTTCAGAGACGGAATCTTCTGAGGAAACTCATCATGGACAGAAACTTTTTTTTGTACGCTTCATATTCAGTGGTGCACTGGTAATATGGGTTACGTGGTCGCGGGCAGACCCTTGCCTCTGGGTGGCCGCTCCTTTCCCATGGGGCGGCTATGCAGGAGTGAATATGTCTGTTGATGCGTAAGCAGCGTCACTCAAATGGTCTTTTTTTTTTTTTTTCTCTTCTTTATATACTTATTGGCACATATAAGGAATACTGATTACATTGCCGTTCTCTCTCCTCTCCCGTTGGTTTGTCCCCTATGTGCTGTTTTGCGAAGATTCGGGTTCCTGGTTTATGTAAGCCCTCTCGAGGCCTCCCTCGCCTATGGGTCCCGGGTCTCCGCACTCGGCGGTTGGACGTTTATGTCCAATGGTTATTGATTTTTTGGATGGGTTTTGGTTATATGCCCATCTCCAAAAAGTATGTTCATGTTCGTTATTTTTGGTTGATACTCTCTAAACTTATCTGTTGTTTTTTCAGTGAAAATTAATTTAAAAAAAGAAAGTCATTTTTTCAGGTCTTTACACTTATAATGCAAGTATATTGGTCATTGTACATTCCTGGTATTCTTGAAGTTGGACCGGGCCCACGATCAGAGGTAGATGGGAGTCCGTCCTCATGTAGATCATGGCCTTATCTTGTTATTTTCCAGGAAAGTTACATGCTATTACTATCTGGACTGGTTCTGGTCGATTTGTCCTTCAGTTTCATACTATATTCCCAGAGGCTTGAGTTCGATAGATGTCCTTTTTACATAGATCATGGGGCTTAAAATCTTGTCACACAATGTCCAGGGATTCAACTCCCCCAATAAGCAGCATAAGGCCTTTAAACAGTACAAAAGATTAGGTGTGGATATACTCCTTTTGCAAGAAACGCATTTTGCGGTAGACAGACAACCAAAATTTTTTGATAAATCTTTCAGACAGTTTAAATGCTCCTCATTCCATAACAAGACCAGAGGGGTTGCTATTTTTATCAGAAATAATATAATATTTGATATCTCCTCCACGTATAGCGACCCAGAGAGCAGATTCCTGATTATAAAAGGTACGGTTGCAGGCAATCGATTACTGTTGCATCTATTTATGCCCCCAATGAAGCACATGCCTCCTTTTTCAGGCACTTTTTTGAAGTGTTAGGCAGGTTCGAGTCCCCTCATATGGTGGTGGGGGGTGAATTCAATTTGGCTGCTCATCCATCCTTAGACAGGAGTAGTGTTACAACATCATCTAAAGCCTTTCCGAAAAGTCTGACCCGTGCACTTAGTGATATGCAGCTAATTGACGCCTGGCGCGCCCATAATGTTGGCGTGAAGGGTTACACCTTTTACTCTCACCCTCATGATAGTTCTGCTAGGCTAGACTATGTTTTTTGCACACCGGTGTGGTTAGCGAACTCTTCAGATGCGCGGATTCATGTCTGCCCATGGTCCGATCATCAGATAGTATTGTTTGAAGATGGAGGACTGGGACTGGGCAACACAACGTATAATTGGAGATTAAATGATTCATTACTAAATGATCCTGCACTGGTGGCCCAGATTTCCTCTTCTCTGGTGGATTACTTTGAGATCAATGAAGATGGCGTTTCTCCTGCACCTATAGTTTGGACAGCACACAAGGAGGTCATTAGGGGTAAATTGATTGCACTGGCCTCAGCTAGGAACAAAGCTAGACTATCTGACATAAAATCACTCACAAATGATCTAGATAGATTATATAACCAACATAGTCTCTCTCCCTCTGCTGCAATTTTGGTCCAAATTTACTCTAAAAGGAAAACCCTCGATGATATTCTATCTAACAATACTGAAAAGGCTCTTAGATGGGCCAAAGCCAAATTTATCCTTCATAGCAATTCTTCATCCACCATGTTTGCAAAAAATTTAACTCAATCTACTAAACCCACTCACGTTTACAAGCTCAGAGGGCCCAATGGAAAGGTTGTCTCACATCCTAGAGAAGTGTTAGACATTTTCACTAACTTTTACAAAGACCTTCTTTCAGTGCCCTCTTCGCTACCATTGAATGAGTTCCACACGTGGATAGATGGTCTATCAATCCCGTCGCTTTCAGATAATCAAAAAGAGTTGTTAGACACTCCCTGTACTGTCGATGAGGTTCTAGAAATAATCAAATCACTTAAATCATCTACAGCCCCCGGCCCAGATGGTTTTTCCTCTGCATATTATAAATAATTTGCCGCAATTTTAGCCCCTAGGATTACTAAATTATTTAATCATGTACTTCGGGGGGGGGGGGGGGGAGTTTCCCAGAGGAAATGCTCCTTGCGAACATGTCCCTGATACCAAAACCTGATAAAGATCACTCTCTACCACAAAATTTCAGACCCATTTCGGTCATGAACAATGACCTTAAACTCTTTGGCCGTCTTCTAGCTAACAGATTATCCACTAACATACACAAACTGATCCATCCTGATCAGACCGGATTTATTCCTGGGAGACAATTATCGGATAACATAAGGTTGGTTGCGAATGTTGTGCAGGATGCCAATGTCAGCAAATCCCCTTCTTGCCTTGTGAGTCTAGATATTCATAAGGCTTTTGATTGTGTTAGCTGGCCTTATTTAGAACATCTTCTTCCCAAGTATGGTCTAGGAGAAAGATTCATTCATGGCTTTAAAGCCCTGTACGAATCCCCACAAACCAGAGTCCGCCTCCCCGGTTGTAACTCCAACTTTTTTCACTTATAAAGAGGTACAAGACAAGGTTGCCCGCTCTCCCCCCTTCTGTTTGCTCTAGCGATTGAGCCTTTGGCCACGGCCATCAGGAAGAATGTTCATATCGCTGGATACGATAGAGGGGGGAAAGAATTCAAACTTAGTCTTTATGCGGACGATGTATTATTGTTTTTGTCCAATCCACATATCTCTCTACCTCATCTGTTAATTGAGTTGGAAACGTTTCGGTCCATGTCAGGTCTAGGGGTGAACCTCTCTAAATGTTCACTTATGCCGATAAATTTGCCAAACTGGATGCAGGTATCCATTAAGGAAACCTTTTTGTTTACTTGGTGTACGAGATCATTTCGCTACCTAGGGGTTCAAATCACTCCTCATTACGACTCTCTATGCATCTCAAATTTCCCTCCAGTGTTCAAAAAATTGGGTCTCTTGTTAAAGGCATGGTCTTCGTATCATATTTCATTCCTGGGGAGAGTCATGGCTGTAAAGATGATCATCCTGCCAAAGATCCTGTTTTGCTTCAGGGCTCTCCCCATCAATGTGCCCAAATCACATGTCATCTCTTTCCAGCGTGAGATTTCCAAATTTATCTGGAATGGTAAAAGGTCCAGATTCAATAGCCACATTCTTTATGCACCCCAGTCCCGTGGGGGTCTGGGTATCCCAGATGTATGGTCCTATTATATCTCAGCTAAACTCATACAAATTGCACAATGGCATGCTGAGTCTGATAGCATTCCCTGGCTCTCCTTCGAACAAGCCTCAGTCTCCCCGTGCCTTCTCTCAGCTGTTCTTTGGAGTGGTACAACTCTGGTTAATTATGGTTCATTTGCCAACAAAATTGTCAATCACCTATACCGGCTATGGTTGAAGTTGAAAACTCCCCTTAATTTAGTTTCCCGGATCTCCCCCTTGACATCCTTTCTGGATCATATTGGTACTCACTCTCTTCAGCTGAACAGAGATGACTTATCTCCCTGGATAATCAGAGGCTTGGTGAATTTTAGGAAGCTTTCAGTTGGTAACATTTTTTATATGTTTGAACAACTGATGGACCTACATAAATTCCCCAGCTCTGAAAGACACCATTATAATATTCTCAGGGAGTTTTTCCAAGCACAGGGCTCTCTATCACTGAACCCACCTTTCACAGTTTTCGAGAACATATGTACTTCTTCATCCAGGAATAGAGGGCTTATATCATTGTTATATTCACATCTAGTTACACTCACTCTTCCAGAAAAACACAAATATATGCTGAAATGGGAACAAGACCTCAACTGTGTCTTTTCAGTCCCTGAATGGTATCGCATGCTGTCAAATATGTGCAAATGCTCACGCTCTAGTGCTTGCAGAGAGTCTCCTCTTAAGCTTCTTACCAGATGGTATATGACCCCCTCCCTAATACACACCTTCTACGGCTCAGTTTCTGCTAACTGTTACAGGGGCTGTAGTGAGGAAGGGGACCTACTTCATATTTTTTGGAGCTGCAATCTATTATGCCCAATCTGGAATCAAGCTCAACAGCTCATTTCTAAACTGGTGGGTTCAGTGATATCTCTCACACCAAAGATATGTCTTCTGTTTGTGAAAGTTCCGGAAGTTCACAACTCCACTTCCAATTTGATACACATACTTATGTGCTCCATTCACTGGATGATTGCCCTTAATTGGCGCTCAGACACTTTACTGTGGTCTCAGGTTCTCACCAGAATGGAATGCATCAAACTAACAGAAAGAATCTTTCACTCCCTACATGGTTCATTGTTGGCTTTCCATGCTAAATGGGATCTTTGGGATAGTTGTATGTAGATTTTTTTATGCTTCGGTTGTGTTAGGATATACCTGGAATGAAGGTTTTGACCCTATGCTAACATTGATCTATTTGATTAGTGATTAGCTTTCATGTTTTGACCAGTAAATACTTCATGATGTATGCACTTTTCATGTCTTTTCTCTATGCAATGTATAAGTGTGAAAACATTATTCTTCCTTTTGTATGATGATACTTGTTTGACCTGTATGGTTCCATTTTTTTATGACTCTCTAATAAAATCTTTTGTAAACAAAAAAAGGGAACCATGATAAGGACACCTGATGTAAGATGGTGCACACAATACAAATTATTAAAATGATATGGAAATTGCACATTGCTTATTTTTTGAAGATATAAAATAACTACATATACACCAGAATCTGAGTCATAGCACAAATATGAAATTCTGGCATCTGCTGGAAGAACATTTTAATGACAGGACCTCCCTGAATTTTTTGAAGGTGGAATTAGCCTGTGTGTAAGGTGTAACGTGGTACACCGGCGGCAAAGAATACACTAAGAGGCCAAAGGTGGAAGAGAACAGTATATTGAAAGATTTCCAGTAAGTGTAGCGGAGTAGCCGTACGATCCACGATATCTCCACTGGTAGTCAGGCAGAGCATACAATAATCATGGTAGCGTATAATATTAACAACCCTATAATAACCAGCAGACACATGGCTTGAAGGTCAACACTAGACTGCCTTGTTTATTGAAAAAACACAGGGATTACACTCAGCCAAAACCCCTCCCTCTTCGAGACATTCCACACACAAAACTGAACATCCCATAATACCTTACTCTGCCAGACAAACAATAGGACAATATCCAGTGGCTGTGTTTGCCACACGGGGTCTCCACAGAGGGACAGCAGGGGTTTCCAATACACATTCATGAGCCATCAGCTAACACAATACAAAATCCTACAGGTACTGCTCGGGTTACGTTTACACATACAATGCACACATAATACAGTTGTACAATCATTCCTGACAGAATACTCTGTAAGTGGCGATGTTTGCCACAATGCTCCCCCAGAACCAAGCCGGCATACACAGTCTGATCCATAACGGATCGGCTTGGGGATGTCCGGGGAATACTCACAGATAATTTTTCCAGTTCAGTTTGTCGAGATAACCGTCCGCATTGCCATTCTGTTTTCCGGGGCGGTAGTGAATAGTAAAGTCATAAGGTTGTACCACCAAACTCCAGTGCAACAACCGGGCTCAATACTGTTCTTAATCCAAACATTGAAGCGTCTGGACCTCAGAAGGCCAGTAGGTCTCCAGGATATTGGCCGGGGATCTGGACTGGCAGGATCGCTGAGGGCAACTGGCCTAGATCGTTCCCCAGTAAGATGTCAGTGGGGAGCTCCCGTATCAACCCCACATCAATCAGACCTGACCCGGCACCCCAATTCAAGTGGACCCTCGCAGTGGGTAGTCGGTGTACTGCTCCCCCTGCCATCCGTACCACTGCTGAGCCTCCGGTTCGGGCGGCATCTGGAACCAGGTGTCGCTTGACCAAGGTGAGAGTGGCTCCCGTGTCTCGGAGACCTTGAGCAAGCATTCCATTTAACTGGACCGATTGTAGATGATGATGTTGGTTCTCCGTGGCGGCTTGCACTGGGTTAGCTTCATGAAGGGTACCCCATTGCTCCTCTGTGTGTTTGAACCTGGGTACAACTGGGGAAACCTCTGTGGGATAGTAGGGGACCGTTGTCCGTGCTGAAGGGGGTGACCCTGGTCGGATCCATGCAGCTTGGTTCCTGCTATGGGTACAGTCTCGTTGATAGTGCCCAAACTGCTTGCACCTGTGGCACTGTACCCCACTGCGGGACGGGAATCTGGGTGTCTGGTGTTTGGAGGAGTTTCGCCCCGTCTGTGCTAGTAGTGGTCCTGTGGTGCGAGCCGGCTGCTGGGTAACAACCGAATAAGCTTCGTGGATGGTAGATTGGGGAACAAAAGCTGAAGTCAGCTCCCCCAGGTCGTTGCCCAAAATAACATCTGCGGGTAAATCCTGCATCATGCCCACCTCCACATTCCCTGACCCAGCTCCCCAATTCAGGTGTACTTTCGCAGTGGGAACTTTGAAAATGGCTCCCCCAGCTACTCGCACAGCTACAGAATCCCCAGTGAGTTGTCTGGATGCAATAAGGTGATTCCGGACCAATGTGATGGTAGCCCCAGAGTCACGTAACCCTTCTAGTTGTCTCCCCTCCAGGTGAACAGCTTGCCGGTGGTTTTGTCGATTGTCCGATGCCGCTTGGATGGGGTTAACCTCGTGTAGGGTGCCCAGGGGTTCCTCCATTTGGAATGCTGTGGGGGGTTGTAATGCAGCGGCTGCTTGGTAACAGTGTACAGCGGCTCGAGGTGCTGGTGCGTAGCCCTGATTCGGCCAGGGCTGACGAGGCCGATTTCGGGGACAGTCTTTCTGTATGTGCCCCATTTGGTTGCAGAGATGGCACCGGGTATGGGCTCCTGGTTGGTACCTGGGGTACTGACTGTTACCTCCTCCTGAACGTGGGCGTGCTGGTTCGGTAACTGCTGGTCGGTGATAGGGTTGCTGGGCAACTACCCTAGGCAGTGGTCGTTGTTCCCGTCTAGTGTCTTGGTGCTCATCTGCTAATTTAGCAGCCTCTGGAAGGGTGCAAGGTTTACGGTCCCTTATCCAGAGCTGCATTTCTTGAGGTAGTCTCCGGAAAAACTGCTCCAACAATAATAATTGCAAAACATCCTCTCGTGAAGTGGCTTGTGTTGCATCTAACCATCCGGTGGCCGCCCTGTGCAACCGATGGGCAAACTCAGTGTGGGAATCTTGGTCCTGCTTTTTAAGATCCCGGAATTGGAGTCGGTATGCCTCGGAGGTGATGGCATACCTGGTCAAAATCGCCTGCTTAACTTTCTGGTAGTCCCGGATGTCAGCATTAGGGACTGCCCGATACGCATCGGCCGCCCGGCCAGACAATTTCCCAGCCAATATCTGTACCTGATCCTCTGGGTCAATGTTATGTAACTGGCACAGCCTCTCGAAGTCTTGCAAATACCCATCTATTTCTCCCTCCGTGTCCGTGAAGTTTTTAAATGCCTGGTACGGTATTTTGGGTTTACCTTGCGGCATGCTGAGTGGGTGTACTTGGAGAGGTTGTGGCTGGGGCCCCCTTATGGCCATGATGTATTCATGTACGTCCGCTGCGACCCGTTCATGGGTTTCCATTGATGGGGTACTTGGATACAACGCTATCCTGCTGCGAAATTCCAGTTCAAATTCCCGGTCTGTTTCTGGCCTTGCATCCATGGCTGCTCTGTCTTCTTCCATGAGTTCTTTGATCAGTGTCGCCTTGTTTTTGTTGCTGGCTATCTTGCCTCCAGCAATGCTTTCAATGTCTGCCGCTTTAGCCGTGTATAATCCGTTCCCATTCACCAGCCTTTCGTGTAGTTTTACGTACTGCCGAACTCCGGTTTCATCTGAATGGTTTCTTTTCTCTTTGTTCGCATGAATACTGCCGAACGCTGCTTCGCTGTGTGGATAAAGATCCCGTCGCTTGCCACCAATTGTAGCGGAGTAGCCGTACGATCCACGATATCTCCACTGGTAGTCAGGCAGAGCATACAATAATCATGGTAGCGTATAATATTAACAACCCTATAATAACCAGCAGACACATGGCTTGAAGGTCAACACTAGACTGCCTTGTTTATTGAAAAAACACAGGGATTACACTCAGCCAAAACCCCTCCCTCTTCGAGACATTCCACACACAAAACTGAACATCCCATAATACCTTACTCTGCCAGACAAACAATAGGACAATATCCAGTGGCTGTGTTTGCCACACGGGGTCTCCACAGAGGGACAGCAGGGGTTTCCAATACACATTCATGAGCCATCAGCTAACACAATACAAAATCCTACAGGTACTGCTCGGGTTACGTTTACACATACAATGCACACATAATACAGTTGTACAATCATTCCTGACAGAATACTCTGTAAGTGGCGATGTTTGCCACAGTAAGGTACCATCATGTCTGGAGGGTAGGGCACAGCTGACTGGAGTCACTTACAAACAGCAAAAAAATAAAAATAAACAGTAGCAGAGGATTGTGATCCTAAATTGATACCGACAGCTTCTGCAGCGAGGAGTATGGGAGGAGTATGAATGCAGCTTGGCGGTCCATATAAGGTGTCCAGATTTTTAAAATGAAATCCGGGGACATTTTTTTTTATTGGTAAATGGTAAACTATTTTATATATTTTCCTCGAATGCTATATGCAGTGTATGTGGTATGTGTTTATGGAATGATACATATACCTTATTTCTCACATTTCATCCACGAGATTAAAAAATGATACTTCTTAGAATTTTTTGGGATAGGACTACCAAATTTTAAGAAGAAAAGATAGAGAAAAAAAAACTTTTCAATACATATTTGTGTATTTTATTCTCACGAAAGAATTTTGGTTCAACAATAACAATATAAATGAACAGTTCAGAACAGTAAAAGATTGCATGATAACAACACGTAGGATAACTTCGAATATAAATAATCAAGGTTAATGTTTTACCCCCTTAATGACCAGGCCATTTTTTGCAAACCTGCACTGTGTTAATTGAACTGACAATTGCGCAGTCGTGCGACGCTGTACCCAAATAAAATTGTAGTCCTTTTTTTCCCCACAAACAGAGCTTTCTTTTGGTGGCATTTGATCACCTGTGCAGTTTTTATTGTTTGTGCTATAAACAAAAAAACGAGCAACAATTCTGAAAAAAACAAAACAATATTCTTACTTTCTGCTATATAACATTCCCAATAGAAAAAATTAAAAAAAAAATCAAATTTTATCATCAATTTAGGGCAATCTCTATTCTGCTACATATTTTTTGGTAAAAAAAATCCCAGTAAGTGTATATTGATTGGTTTGCGCAAAAGTTACAAACTAGGGGATAGATTTATGCCATTTTTATTTATTTATTTTTTACTAATTATGGTGGCGATGTGCGATTTTTAGCGAGACTGTGACATTGCAGTGGACAGATCGGACACCTAACTGGCACTTTTGAGGGGACCAGTGATATCACTACAGTAATCAGTGCTCCAAAATATGCACTGTTACTGTACTATTGACAATGGCAGGGAAGGGGTTAACACCATGGGTGCTCAAAGGGTTAAATGTGTGCCTAGGGGATGCTTTATAACTGTGTGGGGGATGTACTCACTGAATGAACACAGAGACCTGTGTTCCTAAATAACACAGGTCTCTGTGTTTGATGCCTTTTGGAGATTTTTCCATCTTTCCTTGGCTTCTTTATGCACATTAATACAAATTTTTACCTGGGGTGCCCAAACTTTCGATCACCACTGTATATAGAAGGATCACAGGCGCTCTGTGATCATTTCAGAGAGAACAATGGTCAGCTGTGTTTACAACAGCTGACCGTCCTTCTCTCTCTCAGTGGGGAGCGATCGCGGGTACCTGGCAGCAATCGTGGCCGCCTGTCTCTATGATCATTTCACAAGTCCCTCCCCCCATACAGTTAAAAAACACTCCCCTAGGCTCACAATTAACCCTTTGATCACCCCTGGGTAAACCACTTCCCTGCCAGTGTCATTAGTGCTAAAAATATGCGCTGTTACTGTAATAATGACACTGGCAGGGAAATTCTTAAGAAAATTCGTACGAAAATTCTCATACGACAAAGGCTTTTTTGTTGTTTATTGTTTCTGATCATGCGCAGTCTTCCTTTTCTAATTTTTCTTGTACAAAAATTGTACAAAAACGGTACACATTAAACGAAAATCGTTCGTTTTTTCCCATACGAGAAAAATTTTGGAGTTTGTCCCTTTGAGAATTTTCGTCCGTAGAAAGTTCTGTACACACTATACGAAAATCGCACGAGAATTTTTTGTACGAAAATGTTCACCGGATTTTCTTATAGTGTGTACGAGCCTTTAAAGTCTTTCAATAAAATTCAGTTTTATTCAAAACATGTTAAAACCAAAAAAATATAAAACCTATGCACAGATTACTGTGTCTTCCTGTGCTCTAGAAACAACACAAATCACAGATGGAAAAATATAATATAACCACTATCAATAATAGCAGGTACCATCTGGATATTGGATGCTCAACATGTTTCGCGGAGCAACCACAGCTTCTTCAGGAGCTTATAGCGCAATTATAGAGCAGTATTCACATATAATGCCGTAATAATGTAAAATGACAGTGGTGATTAGTTCAGATCATGAACAGTATACAGATATATAGATCTCAGCAAAAGTGTGGTGACATCTCATGCACGCTCTTACCCGGAATGAGACCACATGAAGGAGGCCCAGAGAGAACGTCTATCCCGGCGAATGCGGGAATCTCAACGGACAAAAGAGAGACAGACAGTGTATCAGGAGTCCCTTATCGAACAGGAAAGAAAGTAATAGGATTTGGGATATCATAATCAAAAAATATTTTTTAGGGTATCCATTTAGATATAATGCATACAACGCACCGTGATGACAATGCTGGAGTATTGGGTCAGTATCTCCCAACGCTGGGGGTTCAGTAATACCAAAACATTTCTCCACTACAAGAATAGTAAACTGCAAAACAATATGAAAAGCAGCCATAAATATATTGCTTCTTTGTTTGTTTGTGTTGTTTCTAGAGCACAGGAAGACACAGTACCCTGTGCATAGGTTTTAAAAAATGTTTGTTTTAACATGTTTTGAATAAAACTGAATTTTATTGAAAGAATTTGTTAAGCTTCTGTATGGTACCATGAAAGTCCATAGATGCCTCCAAAATATTTGTCTCCATGTTTTAATAGGACATGGGTTCCCATTCTATATATGATCTACACCGACACCTTTCCTGTTCCAATGCAGAGGATTAACCCCTTAGGTTACACAGTGAGTATAACAAGCATGCTTTACTGCATATACAGACTGATTTTACTGTTGTGGGATTAGTAACACTTTAAATAGTTTTATCTGACAGGTTTATTGGTTCTTCTTTTTTTTTTTTCAAATTCTTTATTTAAATCATGAAAAAGGTTACAAAAGTGCATCAAAGTATAAACAACAACATCGGCAGATAGCAATCCTAAAGAGTGCAAGGCACAAAAAGACTCAGTCCATAGAGGAATTCACAATGCCCGTATGTTCCCGTTAGTATAAACACTTTCCTGTCCCCTAAAGTTGGGGAGTATACAAACAACCTGAGATAGAACAATCACTGTGATCGTCCCGAAGCGTACGAGGGTACTGCTTGGAAATGCATGCACATGGGATCACAAACAACTAGAGTTTTTATACTGAAAGTCAGGGAAAAGAAGTAAGAAGGGCAGGGCCAGACAGCCTGAGGGAGAAGAAGAGGGGGTAGCAGTGCGGGGGTCATGGAAGAGGGAAAAGAAAACAGTAGGGATGTGTCCAGCGCCGTGCCGGGGGATGGTAGAAGGAGGCTTAGGAAGAACAAGTAGGGATGACAAGTGGGACCCCCTGAATTCCCTCCCGTGCAGGCGACCTCGCTGCCAGTAACGTCCCCTACTCCGGGGGCAGGCCCTGAAGTGCCAATCCCTCCTCAGAGAATATGAACGTATTCCAGCAGGACAACGTCTTAGAGTATTGTTCTTTTCTACCCTGTGCGGTGAGCACCAGGTCCTCCAAATCATTTATCCACTTGACCTTCTGCAGCCAGAGGGTGACCGTCGGGGGGGAGGGGTTCTTCCAGCAGAGGCTAATACAAGATTTTGCCGCGTCCGAAAGGTGTCTCAGCACCGAGCTTTTATAGCATTTAGGGGCCATGCCCGTACAGTGCAGCAAGAAAAAAGCCGGGTCGTCGGGGTCGTCCCGGTCAGTCATCAGTTGGGAGATATGGCATAATTCGGCCCAGAAGTCCCGTAGCTTAGGGCAGGACCAGAAGATGTGGGACATGGTTCCCCCCTTCCTGTTGACATCGCCAGCACCTGTCGGACGTCTCCGGGAAGAGCCGGCGAAGCCTGACCGGGGTAAAGTACCAGTGAGTAAGGATCTTGTAGTTGGATTCATGGATCTTTGTGCAGATGGAGGATTTGAGGGAGAAACGGACTATATGACATCTCTGGGAGTCGGAGAATGTCCGGTGCAATTCCCCTTCCCATTTAAGAATACCCGGCAGGGCAAAGTCCGCGGGGGGGGTCCTAGACCAGAGCATATAACTGGGAGAGGGCGTGAGGCATGTGGCCCTGTGAGCTCGGGAGGTGCTCAAAGGACATCAAGTCCCTTTCAAATTCAGAGGGGCCTCCCAGGTCCCTGAGAAAGTGGAGAAGCTGCAAGGCTGGCCACCTAGGCAGGCGGTATTTCCCACTCGGGGAAGTCAGCTGGGAGAGAGTCGGCCAGCCCGTACTTGAGATAAAGTGTGAGACCTGGAAGGTGCCCTCTCGGAGCAAGGCGCCAAACCGGTTGTTCTCACAACCCGGCCCAAATGCCGGATTCCCCAGTAATGGGTAGAGCGGGCCGCGACCCCCCGAGAGGCCCCTATCTGATGCAGCCAGAGAGCATACCCTAATCGTCGGCCCTATGGTAGGATGTCGCTTCACCTCAGCAGGAACCTCCCGAGGAATCAGAAGGGCTCGAGGTAAATATATAGAAAACAGAGAGGCCTCCAGGGTGACCCAGAGTTTTAAATCCGCATGACGAGTCCAGTCAATCCAGCGGGAGAGCATGGCCGCCTGGTAGTAGCATCTAGGGTCCGGGAGTGCCACTCCACCATATTGTTTAGGCAACACAAGAATACGGCGCGTCAACAGCGGCCGTTTGCCCGCCCACACGAATTCGGTAAAGACCGACTCGACCCTTCCCAGAAATGCCCCCCGGGAGCGAAATCGTCAGTGTCTGAAAGAGGTACAGTAGCTTGGGGAGTATCGACATTTTCAGAATGTTACACCGGCCAAACCAGGAATGAAGCCCCTTCGACCACTTCGCCAACAAGGCCCGAATTCTCACTAGAAGGGGGGGATTGAGGCGGAACAGATCAGCTGGGTTGGGTGAGAGCACGGTGCCCAAATATCGAAGCCCCCCCTGGGCCCACCGAAAAGGGAAGTCCAAAGTCAGAAGATCCTGAAGAGGCCGTGGTAGGGCCACCCCCATGATTTCCGACTTGGAAAGGTTGATTTTCAAATTAGAGATGGAGCCAAAAACCTCAAATTCCTTCAGAAGACACGGGAGAGAGATCAGGGGCTGGGAGAGGGAAAAAGGAGGTTGTTGGCATAAGCCAAGACTTTGTATGTGACGTTCCCTACGAGGATGCCCGAGATATTCACATCCGCCCTCACTCGGGCCAGAAAGGGTTTGAGTGAAAGCGCGAAGAGGAGAGGCGACAAGGGGCACCCCTGACGGGTACCGTTATGAATGCGGATTGGGTCCGAGAGGACCCCATTCGCCTTCACGCGTGCGCTAGGAATGGTGTAAACATTCTGGATCCACGCCATCATTCGATCCCCTATACCAAATCTACGAAGCGTCTCAAACAGGAAATGCCAACTCACCCTGTGAAACGCCTTTTCCGCGTCTGTACTTAAAAATACCGTTGGAAGGTTGGTATGGTGAGCCTGGTATATAAGGTCGATAACCTTGATGGTGTTATCCCTGGCTTCGCGGGTGGGGACAAACCCCACCTGATCCCGATGCACCAGGGCCAGCAAATGTAACTGAAGGCGGAGGGCTAAGAGTTTGGTAAAAAACTTTAGGTCGGCGTTCAACAGGGAAATCGGGCGATAGCTCCCACAGGAGGAGGGGTCCTTCCCCTCCTTAGGGATCACGGAAATGTGTGCTCCCAAGGATTCCTCCCGAAAGGAGGAGGTAGTACCCACCGCGTTAAAGAATCGCAGTAGAGGGGGGGCCAAGATCTCTTTCAATGTTTGATAGTAGGATACCGGGAAGCCGTCAGGCCCGGGCGCCTTGCCCTTTTTCGCAGAGGAGATCACCGCTGAAAGTTCTGCCAGAGTAAACGACGCTTCCAGCTCCTCCCGGTCTGAGGTTGATATGCCCGGGAGTTCCACGGAGTCCAGATAGGCCTTCGTGGCGAGCCCATGTGATGGTTGTTGGGGAAGATCATATAAGCGGGAGTAAAAATCGCCGAAGCACCCAGAGGTCTCCTTAGGAAGGTAGACCCTAGAGCCACTTGCATCCAACAGATAGGGTACGTAGGACGCCTGCTGCTGCTCCCGAAGAGCGCGCGCCAGCATCCTTGCGCATTTGTCCCCCGATTCATAGGAGAACCGCCTGCACCGCTGCAGCGCGGCCTTAGCTCGAAATCGCAGAAGGTCCGCCACCTGGGTCCTTAGATGGGTCAACTTCAAGCCGGTTTCCCGGTCGGGTCCCCGCTTGTGCTGCTCCTCCAGAGACACCACTTCAGCCAACAGGCGGTCAATTTGGCCTCCCGCTCCCTTTTGAGATGAGCACCATGTCAGATGAGCACCCCCCGGATCACAGCTTTGTGGGCCTCCCACAGCACTCCCGGATCGCAATCCGGTGTGGCGTTAAAGTGAAAATAAGACTGGAGTTGTTGCGTGACATCAGCTAGGATACTGGGATCCTGGAGGAGCCCCTCGTTCAGCCGCCAATGCCAGTCCGCGTCCCGAAGGGTCCCACTGAGGCTGACCGACAGTGTGACAGGGGCGTGGTCGGACCAAGTAATGGCGCCTTTCTCCACGTCCACAACATGTTGGAGAAGGTGGTGGGGGACCAGAAACAGGTCAATCCTGGAGTAGGCCTGGTGAGGAGTGGAAAAATATGAATAATCCCGTTCACCCGCATGCAGGAGACGCCACGCATCCACCAGTTGGAGGTCATGCAGTACGGAATGAACCTGGCGGCGCGAGCCCCGAGGCACTGACGACGTCCCCGTGGAAGTATCCACAGCAGGGTCAAGCGGGAGGTTAAAATCCCCCCCAGGAGCAGACGCCCCTCCGCAAAGTCAACGAGTGTCGTAAGAGTCTTCCGTAGGAACACCTCCTGGTGGACATTTGGGGCATATACCGTAGCTAGAGTCACCCCCACGTCCCACAGGCGGCCCCTGAGGAACAGGAACCTACCCCCGGGGTCCTCCCGATGGTCCAGAAGAGTCCAGGGAAGTCGGCTTGAAATCAAGATAGAGACCCCCTTGGATTTGGAATCAGGGTTGGAGGCATGGTCTATTCTGTAGGAGAGGGAAACCACCCATCCTGAAGTGAGTTTCTTGTATAAAGGCTACATCTGCACGGAGGCGGCGTAGCTCACCGAGCAGCATACGGCGCTTCTCAGGCACGTTGAGCCCCCTCGCGTTAAGGGAGGTCACCCGCACGGGATCCATAGTGGGTAGGGATAGGGCAAGAGCCTAGAGGGAGGGCAGAGCTATGGGCGAGGGGAGGGGGGGAAGGCACAGGTGTAGAGAGGGGGGCAGAGGGAAGGGAGAACGCAGGTGGTAATAAAGGAAGGTGAGGCAGAGATAGAAGGGGTGGGGGGAGAGAGCAAGGAAAGTCAACCGAAGTCAGTCAGTAGGGCTGAAAGTGAGCAGAGGTTAATTAGGGAAAGGAGAGGGGGGGGGAGAAAAAGGACCAAGGATAACAGACAGAAAAAAAAAAGACACCCCTGGGACCTACCTCTCGCAGGGGAGAGAGCCCGGGTTCGGGGTGTAGGCCTAGTGGGGGGTTAAGGTCAAAGAAACGGAGACTGAGTGGGAATGGACAAGCTTCACGAACCAATCCCACCCCGTCCCATCTTAAAAGGTACATAAAAGCCAGTTCAATACAAGTCAACGTTACTACCACAATGCCACGGATATGATAACCTCAAGAGCAACAGCAAAATATAACCAAAACAGTACTTTTAGGGGTAGAAACTAGGGATGGACCCCCAGAGCAGGAGCTCCCCTCTCCCCCTAAACAGAACCACAGGTGGGAGAAGGGAGGCACCCGCAGTCCCGTGGGGCCCTCCTCCAGCAACAGCGGCCCTCCTCGTGCACAGATAAATGATAACACAGTATCGTGGAAAGCCCCCGTACAGCAGCAGTGGGGAATGGACTCCCACCCCCCGCGGCTCCACAGGCGGCATTACCCATACTTCCAGACATGCAGTGTCCCATCCGCCTTGGTGCATGAGACCACCCCTCCCCCCGGCTCCACCACGCCCCCCCCGTGCGCGTGCGTCCGCGACCCCAGCGCCCTTCTCCCCCCAGCCAGGACAAAAAGCCGTGGGGGGCACGGCACCAGTAGATGAAAACCCTCACGCTCACCCCCCCAGCCCCCACAGTCAAGACCGCCAAAAGTCCAGAAGGTATCGTGTGTCCCGCCCACCACCCCCCTCAAGCAAGGCCAGTCACATGGGACTGTCAGCACCAAGTACAATACCATTTGCCACACAAAGTACACCTTAGCAACTGGAAGTGACCAGGAGGGTCTGGGCAGAGCAAATAAAGGTGTCAGAGATGAGCCGTAGGCCATAATAACATATTGTAAGAGGGCACCAGAGGTGCAGGGATGCCCGCGGGGGCCCCGGTATTCGGTCTCCAACAGGCCGTGGGGTTTATTGGTTCTTCTACTTTAACCACTTAGTGACCGCCCACAGCAGTTTTACTGCGGCAGGCAGCCGCTCCTGGGCATAGTGACGTAGTACTACGTCGCTCGCTCAGAAAAATCTCGTCAGCTGGGGAGCCAGTGTGTGTAGTGAGAAGGACGGACAGCTGATGTAAACACAGCCGTCTGTCATTCTCCAATAGATTATCACAGAGGCTATATGATCCTGCTATATAGGATTGCATGTCTCTGTGATGATCTCACAAGCCACACCCCTCTACAGTTAGAATCATGCCCCTAGGGCCACACTTAACCCCTTGATCACCAGTAATGTTAACCCATTCCCTGCCAGTGTCATTTTTACAGTAACTGTGCATAACTGTGCATATTGTTAGCACTGATTACTGTAGTAATGTCACTGGTACCCCCAAAAGTGTCAAAAATACCAGTTAGGGGTCTGATCTGTCGGCCACAATGTTGCAGTCCCGTAAATAAAACCCAGATCGCCGCCATTACTAATAAAAAAAAAGGGGGGATGGTAAAAAGACTTGACGCCTCACAATATGACACCTTTTTACCCCCCCTTCCTCCTCCCCCCTTTTTTTCCCTCTTCCTTTTGTTTTGTCTGTCTATATGTCTAAATTTTTGTAATGATGTACTGATTTATTTATCCCTGCTCAGTGGTTATATCTCTGTCAAATAGTATTTGTATTGCATACTGATATTTATCATTGTTTATTTTAAATATGATATTCTGAATGTTTGTCTGACATATATGTATTGCTTGGATCCTGAGAAAGCTGTTACCAGCGAAACGCGTCAGTATACAAGCAGATTATGTGATATGTGTTAAATTATTGTTCCATGTATATAACAAGAGAAGTTACAGACATATGCATATGCTATATTGCTTGTTCTCTGATAAACATGTTCCATTTTTTATTATGTGTAGTTTTTGTTGATTATATAGGCACAATTAAATCCCCATCTCCAGTATTGGCAGTTAATTCCCCTCTGCTTCTTTCCCCCTTCCCCTTTCCTTCCCCTTCCTCTTAGTCGCCTGCCAACCTGGCTCCATTACTGCTCCAAAAATTTTTTTCTAGAGGACGGTGCCAGTTGATACATAGTTAGACCCTTCCTCTCCATACAATTTTCCAAGTACAAATTTTTACTTGTAAACAACATGCGTGTGAAGAAGGCGTGGTCAGCAAGTGGAATTATAGAAGGCCATCAAACGATGTTGTGTGTCACTATGTATGGAAGATGTGACCCGTGCTCTAATTGGTGAAGGGAACAACAGCCACAGGTCAGGATTTACGAACAGTCCACAAGCAGGCTATATGGGGGGCGGGGGGGGGTATAACCATTAAGGCCCCATGCACACAGGGCGTTTTTGCAGCTACTGTTTGGAGCGTCAGACGTTTTTTGTTTGCAGCTTTAAAATGCCCCTCCATGTTATTCTATGGCCTCATGCACACACAGGCTTTTAGGAGCTCCAAGTGGCATAGGCATTTTTAAGTTGCAAAAAAAACCAGGGCCTGCGCATTCTGAGGACCAGCGTCAGAGCTATAAAAACGTCTGACGCTGCTAAAGGCTGATTAACGTTGCTTATACAGCATTAAGCCATGTTTTACATTTTTTTATTTTATGTGAAAATCAATGGTTCCCTATGGGAGCCTATTGATTTTAATGGAAGTCGCATCACAAGCCGGATCAGGAAGATCAGATTTGTGGTGCGACTTGCGCTCTGAGGATCAACAGTAGGGGGGTGGGTGCTTTGGGGCATGGGGAGCTCTGCACCCCTCACCCCAAAGCACCTTGTCCCCATGTTAATGAGGACAAGGGCCTCTTCCCAACAACCCTGGGCGGTGGCTGTGGGGGTCTGCGGGCAGGGGCCTTATCAGAATCTGGAAGCCCCCTTTAACAAGGGGGCCCCCCAGATCCCAGACCCCTCCTTATGTGAATGGGTATGGGGTACATTGTACCCCTAACCATTCACCCCATAAAAGGCAGTGTATGTAAATAATGACAGGAGACGTTTTGAGAACTTTATTAAAAATCTTCCTCCGGTCTTCTCCCCTCCGCTCTTCTTCCTCTGCTCTTCTTCCTCTGGTCTTCTTCCTCCATTCTTCTTCCTCTGCTCTTCTTCCTCCACTCTTATTCTTCTGGTCTTCTCCCCTCTGGTCTCCTTCTTCCTCTTGTCCTCCTCCGGCAATGTCTCCAGTGATTATGCTGTCTCCGGTCTCTGCAGCTTGTTATATAGCCATTAGGGGCGTTGCCTCCCTGTGACGTCATTTGGAGACCCCACCCCCTTATGACATTTGTCATATCATTTGTTGTTATGTTTTTCAGCTTTTTCATCTTCTTTTGATTATTTTCTTATTATTATTTTTTTACATTTTTTTGTAAGGGGTTACGGTTTAGAGTTTAAATGGTAGGGTTAGGGGTTAAATAATTTATTTAGTATTATATATTTATTTACTTATTTATTTAGTTAGGTTAGGGGTTAAGGTCATTGGTTATGGATAATATTAGGGTTAGGGGTTAGGTTTTAGGATTAGAGTTAGGGGTTTATATTACAGTTAGGGTTTAGGAATAGGGTTAGGGGTTTATATTATGGTTAGGGTTTAAGAATAGAGTTAGGGTTAATATTAGGGTTAAGGGTTGGGGAGTTAGGGTTTTTTTATTTTTATTTTTTGCATTAAATGTTTTTATTATTATTTATTATTTTATAGTATAATTATTATTATTATTATAACATTGATATAAACTTTAGAGGTTAAATGTTAGGGGTTAGTTTTATTTAGTATTATCTATTGATTTACCTATTTATTTAGTTAGGTTAATGGTTAAGGGTAATAAAAGGGTTAGGGGTTAGGAATAGGGTTAGGGGTTTCTATTATGGTTAGGGTTTAGGAATAGGGTTAGGGGTCAATATTAGGGTAAGGGTTGGGGGTTACGGTTTTTATTTATTTATTTATTTATTTATTTGCATGCTATTTTTTATCATTATTATTATTTATCTTCATTTAATTATTGTATTTGAACAAAAAAAAAACGCGGTGGAAGGTTTGAAAATACTTAAGTTTCTATGCATTTCTAGGGAACAAAAATTGCTTTAAAAATGCACCAATCTGCCCAATTAGAGTTCCAAATGTTTTTTGAGCTTCAGGTGACTTGTTGTGGAGATGTGAACGGTCTCCATAAAGAATTATGTTTTTTTTTCTCCTCCAGCATTTTGTAACTTTTGTAACTTTAAGCTTCAAGCTACCAAATGCTGAGATGTGAATGGTGCCTAAGGAGGAGATGTCTGCCGATGTCCGCCGGTCACTCGCGATCTCCCGCTGGAGAGGGAGAAAGGCAGGCGGCTAATGTAAACAAAGCCGCCTTTCATTCTCCCTGGTGTACCTGCAGAGATCATACGATCCTGCTATGTAGGATCATATGTCTCTGTGGTTACATCACAAGCCACGCCCCATTACAGTTAGAAGCACGCCCCTAGGGACACTCTTAACCCCTGGATCTCTAATAAAGTTAACCCCTTCCCTGCCAGTGTCATTTTTACAGTAACAGTGCATATGTATAGCACCAGGGCCGGCCTTAGGTGTTCAGGCGCCCTGTGCGAGCTAATCCTGTGCCCCCCCCCCCCCCCGCCCATCTTCACCCCTCGCCCCCCTGGTCACGGTCACCTAAACATAAAGAGGAAAAAAATATTTGTAACAATTAATCCTCCTCAAAAAGGCAGGGACTTTATGAGGTGCATGTGAAACAGGCCAAAATGAATAAATAATGCAGCGCCAAAGTGCAAATAATGATTACAGTGTACAAACGGTTACATACATTACATTACATACATCACTCACATTACATACATACATACATTACATACATGTATACAATACATTACATACATATATTACATTACATACATGCATACATTACATTACATACATAACATTACACGCATACATTACATACATGCATACATTAGATTACATACATAACATTACACGCATACATTACATACATACATACATTACATTACATACATAACATTACACGTATACATTACATACATACATACATTACATTACATACATAACATTACACGCATACATTACATACATGCATACATTAAATTACATACATAACATTACACGCATACATTACATACATACATACATACATTACATACATAACATTACACAAATACATTACATACATGCATACATTACATACATAACATTACACGCATACATTACATACATACATACATACATTACATACATGCATACATTACATTACATACATAACATTACACGCATACATTACATTACATTACATACATGTATACATTACATACATACATACATTACATGCATACATTACATAACATACATTACATACATACATTACATTACATGATGCATACATTACATACATACATTACATTACATGAAATGCATACATTACATACATGCATTACATACATGTATGTAACTGTGCCATTACCGATGCAATTATGTAGTAAAAATATTATTTTTAAGTATTGTATTATTTTCTTGTATTTTAATTCTTCTTTTTTTTTTCCTTATGTTAAGACAGCCAGGTGACAGTCCCTTATCCTCCCCTTCAATAAAATAGTATTTAGCCTAATTTGTCTGAAAAATAGATAACAAACGACACAGGCAGGCGGCAGCAGCAGTGACAATGTGACTTACCTGTTCTGTGGAAGGTGGGTGGCACTGGCTACTGGCTTTGCATTTAAAAATGGCGCCTCCCAAGTCCCGGCGCTTAGACGCTACTGCGCATGCGCCTTCGCCGTCTACCCGAGAATACCCGAGCGCGAGCGTGTTCCGAGCGTGTTCGGGGACCCGAGCAGCGGCGCCTGCGCAGTGTGCCTTTCGGGAGCTGTCAGCAGCCATTTTTTTTTCAGTTGCCGAGGGGCAGCCGATCCCGATCCGATGCTCTTAGCTCTTCACCCAGTCCCAGGGCAGGGGGACCTGGCAGCGCCTGCTGCTATGCTGCTACTACTCGTTCAGACTACTGAGTAAACAGTCTGCGAGCTGTGATGGCCGCACGGCGCCCCTGTTGCCCATGGCGCCCCGTGCGGCCGCACAGCCCGCACACCCCAAAGGCCGGCCCTGTATAGCACTGATTACTGCAGTAATGTCACTGGTACTCCAAAAAGTGTCAAAAATGTCAGTCAAGGGTCCGATCTGTCCGCCGCAAAGTCGCAGTACCGCAAAGAAAACGCAGATCGCCGCCATTACTAGTTAAAAAAAAAACAATAAAAATTACAAAAATCTTTCCCTTAGTTAGTAAACGCAATAACTTTTGCGCAAACCAATCAAAATACGCTTTTTGCGATTTTTTTTTACCAAACATATGTAGCAGAAAACAAATTGGCCTAAAATGTTAAAACATTTTGATTTTTACATTTTTTTTTTTTTTGGGAATTTCATATAAAAAATGTGAAAAATATTGTTATTTTTGCAAAATCGACGCTCTTTTTTTGTTTATAGCGCATGATCAAAAAATTGCACAGGTGATCAAATACCACCAAAAGAAAGCTCTGTTTGTGGGAAAAAAAGGATGTCAAATTTGTTTAGGTACAGCGTCGCACGACCGCGCAATTGTCCGTTAAAGTCACGAAGTGCCGAATCGCAAAATAGGCCCTGGTCAGGAAGGGGGTAAAATCTTCCGGGGCTTAAGTGGTTAAAAAGGTCCCTGAGCCTTTCCAAAAATGCAGCAGATGAAAAAAGCGTAGATGTGAACATGTCCCATAGGAAACCATGTTAACCACTTCAGTTTCGGAAGGTTTTACCCCCTTAGTGACCAGGCCATTTTTTGCGATTTGGCACTGCGTTACTTTAACAAAAATTTGCACGGTCGTGCGACGCTCTACCCATATATTTTTTCCACACAAATAGAACTTTCTTTTGGTGGTATTTGATCATCTCTGCGGTGTTTAGATTTTGCACCATAAACAAAAAAAAAAGCGACAATTTTGGAAAAATACACCATATTTTTTACTTTCTGCTATAAAACATTCCCATTAAAAAAATGTAAAAAATCAAATTTTTTTTATCAGTTTAGGCCAATTTGTATTCTGCTACATATTTTTTTGTAAAAAAAAAATCCCAAAAATCGTATTTTAATTGGTTTTCTTAAAAGTTATAGTGTTTACAAACTACGGGATAGATTTTTGGACTTTTTTTTTTTTTATTAGTAATTGCGGCGTTCTGCGATTTTTAGCGGGACTGCGACATTACAGCGGACAGATCGGACCCCTAACTGACATTTTTGACACTTTTTGGGGACCAGTGACATTAATACAGTAATCAGTGCTGAATAATATACACTGTTACTTTATAAATGACACTGGCAGGGAAGGGGTTAACACTGGGGGTGATCAAAGGGGTTAATGTATGCCTAACAATGCTTACTGACTGGGGGGGGGGGGCTCTGTGACAGGCACAGAGAGATCGGGGGTTGTAGCTTAGCTGAAACTACTGATCTCTCTCTGCCTGTATGACAGAAGACTCGCCTGCTTTGTTTACATAAGCAGGCGGGTCTTCTGTCAGTTTCTCTGACGATTGTGGGAGATCGTTTGCGATTGCCGCCGCTCTTCCCTCGGCTAAACACAGCGGAAACGTGGCTCTGGCGGGACGCGTGCGCTGCCAAGGTTGCGTGCACGGAATCACGTAGGTATACAGGATTTTGCGCAACCGAGACGCCCTGCCGTAGTATATCTGTGGTGGGCTGTCGGCAACTGGTTAAATTGACTGTAGTGCATAGGTGTGAACCGAGTCTTACTTAGAATTCCTCACACTTCCTGTCTCTGTGACAACACAGGGGTCACTGACAGCAATAAAAACCAGTCCAAGCTGTGTTCAGAGCTGCATAGTCCATACAGTGGTAGGTCAGATGTAACGTGGAGGGAGCTTTAAGTGATCATAATAGATTGCACTGAGTATAACCGCAATCACAGAGTAGAAAGTGATCAGCACTCCAGCAAATACATTTCAGTAATTTATTGAGAACACTATGGGATCTAATTATCATTCATACTGTATCAATCGAAAAATGTGTGAATCCCGAATAAACAATATGTGAATTTTAATGAGAAAACATTTGTAAATGGTACCCTATATGTCCTATAGGCTGATATGCCAGCATTCCTGGTCCTCACAGTTGTAACATTTCCCAGTCTATTATATCAAAAGTTTTAGTAATATAGAGTAATTCTGTTACAGAGATTTCCCGACATTTTGTTTTGGCTGGAGTTACACCATTAGTTAGGCTCGGTTCACACTATATGTGGGTGCGGCACTGCGTGTAATTGCACACTTTCCCGCACCAACATCATAAATACGCTGTTGTTAGCAGAAGCACAGGGGTGACATTAATTCTTAACCGGTTGCCGACCGCCGCACGACGATATACGTCGGCAGTCAGCCCCGGCCAGGCATAGTGACGTATATATACGTCACTAGCCTGTCACTTGCTTGGGAGGCAATAGCGGGCGAGCGCGCGCCCTCGGAGGCGCGCTCCCGCCCTGGCTCGTTCCCCAGCAAGTCCGTGCGTGTGACCGGCGGACCCGATGTCCGCCGGTCACTCGCCGATCGTCGGTGCAGAGGGAGAAAGTCAGGCGGCTAATGTAAACAAGCCGCCTGTCATTCTCCCCTGTGTAGAAACAGTGATCATACGGTTCTACTATGTAGGACCTTTGATCACTGTTCCTACACTTCAAGCCACAGCCAATCACAGTAAGAATCACGCCCCTAGGGACACACACAGCCCCTCCCTCTCAAATAAAGTTAACCCCTTCACTGCCAGTGTCATTTTGCAGTAACAGTGCATATGTATAGCACTGATTACTGTAGTAATGTCACTGGTAACCCCAAAATTGTCAAAAATGTCAGTCAAGGGTCCGATCTGTCCGCCGCAATGTCGCAGTACCGCAAAAAAAATCGCAGATTGCCGCCATTACGCGTTAAAAAATAAAAACACCAAAAATCACAGAAATCTGTCCCTTAGTTAGTAAACGCAATAACATTTGCGCAAACCAATCAAAATATGCTTTTTGCATTTTTTTTACCAAACATATGTAGCAGAAAACAAATTGGGCAAAAATGTTAAAAAATTTAGATTTTTACATTTCTTTTAGGGAATTTCATATAACAAAAATGTGAAAAATATTGTTGTTTTTGCAAAATGTACGCTCTTTTTTTGTTTATAGCGCAAAAAGTTAAAATCGCACAGGTGATCAAATACCACCAAAAGAAAGCTCTGTTTGTGGGAAAAAAAGGACGTCAAATTCGTTTAGGTACAGCGTCGCACGACTGCGCAATTGTCCGTTAAATTCACGCAGTAAAAAAATCGCAAAAAAAAACCCTGGTCAGGAAGGGGGTAAAATCTTCCGGGGCTTAAGTGGTTAATGACACCTCCATGCACTGGAATCCACAACACGGTTTCCCATCCTGGGAACTGCATAGAACTATTTGGTGTTCCTGTGGCTGCGATTTTGGAAAAGGTGTGTGGGGGGGGGGCATTTTCCCTGCATTTTCTATAGGTATAGCAGCCTATTCAAATGTATGGGCTGCTGTGTCTGTGTGAACACGACCATCGGGAATTGGGCATAGTGTGAACCTGTGGCATCAGCTGGAAAGCCTTCTAACATGGCGGATGGTTGTTTTGATAACCTTTGTAGAACTACAGAAGCCAGCCAGCCACCGGTGCTGTGCACTTTTGGCCCCCTCACTCCCCTCTAACTTCCTCTTTTAGTAATGCATACAGACATGTGAGACAAAACCACAGGTCTGAAATAGCAATTTACAGGAAAAGAGATGCAGAAAGAGAAGTATGCCTTGTTAACCTAAAAGAAAAGTTACATTTTTTTATATGCACTTGTGACGTAACTATGGATATATAAGTGATGTACACTCCTATTTCGTGTTCTTAACAAGCAGGCATTAGCCGGGCTGAGACAACTTTCGCTAGCGAATGAATAAAAGCTTGTTTTCCTGTATAGCTTGAGTCCAAGGAGTCCATTTGGGTCCCGTTCACCTCATTTGCCGCTACATTTCCGTGGTGCGTTCGCCGGGAAACCCAGGTGGAATTTTTGAGACTGGTGGCTGTTCCACCGTGGCTCATTGGGGATCGGTTTCGGAGCCGGCCCTGTGGATCAAGCCTACGTCTCAGGCGCCACTGGACAAATTGTCTGGGAGACTACGCTGTATCTTGGTGGCCTGCTCTGGAACCGCTTCGATGACGTCTTGAATCCGGGCTCAGGAACCAACCAAACTGTTGGAGCTCCACTTTAGGACCATCTTTGCCTTTTTGGTTTGGGATAACAGTCAGTCAGGACCTCTCGACGGTATTCGAGGGAAGGGGAGCCTGATCACCTCCCGAGGAAACCCCAAGAAAAAGGATGATAGAGCATCTTGGGGGGACCTCAGCCAGTTAGTTATCCCGGGTGGCAAAGAACAGTGTGAATGGTGTGTATGAGACGTTGCCTGGCAACGAAGAGACAGTGGACCCTGTGTAGACGCAGTTCTCAATCGGGCGGCTGCATTGAGTCGTTGATAAGGGGAAGCGGTTGTTGTGAATTACCTTTGTGTGTCGAGAGTCTTGGACCCCTTACCAGATTCTCAAAACCGTACCCTACCCTCTGTATTAGTCTTGACGTCTCTCTATGGCTACAAAATGGGTGGGAACCAGTTAATCCTATCCCCCTTAGAGTGTATGATCAAACATTTCAGGAAGGGATTCTATAAAGGTTGTAAACTAACACTAAGTCCTAAAAACACTGTGACAAAAGACTGGCCCTTGCAAGGAGCACCAGACCCAGAGACTGTTGACCAACTGTTATCACTGACAAAAAACTTGACTAAATCCTATACATAGACTGGTGAAAAAAGTGTAATTTAGGATGACCCAAACTGGATACAAAAAAAAAAAAAAGAAAAATAGCAAGTGAGGAACAGTGTAGAACAGGTATAACAGGTACAGCCAGCAACTAGGAGTACTGTACATTTATATATGTCCATCTTGAGGCTAAAGAACAGCCTTCCCCATACACAGAAGGACATGTCACGTAGGTAGAAGCAGAAAATAAACGCAGGTAGAATCAGAAAATAAACCCCGATGTCCCACCCTACAGACTGGGGGAATTTAATTTAAGTGATCATGCCGCACAGGAAGGTGACCAGACCTCGTCAATACCTAACCTCAGTGCATATACTACCATATGTACTCCAGGGATGACACTGTTAGTATAAATATGATACATTTAGATTTAAATGAGAGAGTAGCAGCAAATCACTGGGCGCACAGATCAAGAGTCCATTTCCACCCCAAAAGGATCCCGGTGCCAGCAACTGAACTCTAGACAACATCCCCTTTTTACCACAATGGACCTACTGAATTGGAGAAAGCCACATAAAAAACCTACCAACCTTAGCAAAATTTCAGGGACCTTCTAGCAGCCCAGTGGGAGCGCGGAACAATTTTATGAGAGATGCAGTGAGACTTTTTCGGCTGCATGTTGTATATACTGCATTAGACATGAGACTGATAACAAACTGAAACTGTCAGTCAGTCTGCTAGAGACATGAAAAAAAAGGAAGTTCAAGACAGGAAGAATACATTAACCCTTACAGCTACCATAAGGAGAAGGCTAAGTATCCAGAAGAAAAAGCTCAATGTGCAAAGAGACTGTAATATACCTGGTAGCAGCAGGATTCTGTTGGATTTGGATACCAGACTTTGCCACCAAGGCTAGACCCCTCTATGAATCCACAAAGGGGGGAGAGAGCAGTTTGTATAGGAAGAACAATATCAGTGGGAGTCCTGACACAGTACCTGGGATCATGGCAAACCCCCGTGACGTAACTCTTAAAACTACCGGATACTGTAGTACAGGGTTGGCCACCTTGCTTGCGAGCCATCGCAGCCACAGCCCTCTTGATGACAGAAGCTGACAAGTTATCACTAGGTCAGGAAACCAATGTCCGAGTCCCACACCAGGTACAGGCACTAATGGATTACAAAGGAAATCATTGGCTCACTAACAGCCGAATGGTTAAATACCAGGCCATGCTGTGTAAAAATCTCAACTCCATTTAGAGACTGCTAATACTCTAAACCCAGCCACTCTGCTTCCTACCTCACCAGAACCTCTGGACCATGACTGCCTTCAGGTCATGGATGAAGTCTATGCAAGCCGGCCCGACCTGAAAGACAGCCCCTTGGAAAAGCCAGATGTTGAATACTTCACTGATGGCGGCAGTTTTGTAAAAGATGGGATCCGCTATGCTGGCTTTGCAGTGGTTACACAGGAGACAGTGATAGAGGCCGGAGCCTTATCACAGGGAACCTCTGCACAGAAAGCAGAATAAATTGCGCTAACCAGGGCATTACAACTTGCTGCCGGACTAAGACTGAATGTTTATGTGGACTCTAAATATGCCTTCCTGACTCTCCATTCCCATGGGGCCCTGTATAAGGAAAGAGGACTCATTACATCTGGAGGGAAGAGCATTAAGTATGGGACAGAAATACTGGAGCTCTTGGAAGCAGTATGGGCCCCCTCTGAAGTTGCAGTGATCCACTCTAGACGCCATCAAAAAGGAGACTCCCAGATAGCTAAGGGCAACAGGACTGCGGACCAAGCGGCAGGGGATGCCGCATTCCAGCGGCCATCACGACAGATAATGGCCCCCTTGTTCCCAGTACCACTCTCTTAATGGGATCCAATCTACACAGAGGCAGAACAAGAGTGGATAGAGACTGAACCGGAAAGCACAGGGAATACAAGTGGTACCAGTTGCAGGATGGAAGAATTGTCATCCCAGCTGCAGTGGCAACTGAGTTAGTGAAAGAATTCCACAGGGGAACACACATAGGCAAGACCGCCATGTAAAAGGCCCTAGAAAGACATTTCTATGTTCCGCAGCTACCTACACTGACCAAGGCTGCAGCCAGCAGATGCATAGAATGCGCCCGAAACAATCCCAGACAAGGGCCTGCACAAATTCCTTGAATAAAAGCTGTAGGAGCCTCACCGAAGGAAGAATTGCTAGTTGACTTCACTGTGATGCCCCCCTCCTCAGGAGGATACAAGCATTTGCTGGTGGCCATCTGCACCTATTCGGGCTGGGTAGAGGGATGGCCCACATGAACTGAGACTAAGAAAGAAGTAGTCAAATGCCTGCTCCATGAAATCATTCCCAGATATGGAATCCCCGCAACCATAGGATCAGACAATGGCCCAGCCTTTGTTCACAAGTGCCTCCAGGAATTAGCAACAGCACTCAGGATCACTTGGAAACTGCACACCGCAGATAGACCTCAGAGCTCTGGAAAAGTGGAAAGGATGAATCGCACCATAAAGTTCCAACTGGCCAAACTCTGTCAGGAGACCCAAATGAAGTGGACTTTGATGCTGCCCATTGCTCTGCTGAGGATTCGGAGTACTCCAACAAAGAGGACAAAACTGTCCCCTTTTGAAGTACTATATGGTAGGCCGCCACCCATTATAAAAAACATCAAGGGAGACCTACACCAGATAGGGGGGTGGTGAACCGTGAACTGTTACAGAAATTAGGGGAGAATATGCAGGACATAGGGAAATGGATCCAAGAGAAACTCCCCATAAGTCTGACAAACCCTGTCCACCACTTTAGGCCAGGAGATGCCGTGTGGGTGAAAGAGTGGAACACAACCACCCTAGGGCAAAAATGGAGAGGTCCTTACACTGTCCTACTTTCAACCCCCACAGCCATAAAGGTGGCCGAGGTGACCCCCTGGATACACCACTCCAGGGTAAAGTGAGCTGCTGACCATACAGACTCCTGGCTGAGCACAGTAGACCCTCAAGACCCTTTAAGGCTAAGACTGACCAGAGAAATGAGAGGGAAGAACACCAGCCCTGCTCCTGACACACACCTGGAAGCTGTCAGGTCAACGCACGGCGGGAGATAGTTGCACTACTGCCCTGCTCCCAACACATACCTGGAAGCTGTTGGGTCAACGCACGGCGGAAGAATTGGACATCTGAGATCTACAGCTCTGCCCTAGTCACACCCAGAAGCTGACTGGTCAACGCACAGCGGAAGCTGGGAACATACACTGAAAAGATGTTTTTTAGAAATGCCTTAATTAGCTTTCTGGTAACCATAGTGATAATACTGGCCAGGCCCATGGGGGGAAGGGCACATCATGTGACCCATGTATCAAAACTACTAAGGTAGGTGCCATAACCACCAAAATGTTGTTGTGGCATTCGTATTACAAATGTGAAGGCGTAGTAACTGGCACCTGCATGCATAATGAAACCACTTATTCAATGTGTACTGCAGGGGACCAGGTAACCTGTTATGACCCCCCTTTTGCACCCTCCAACACATGGTTAGCCGTTCGGAGCTTTGGCTCCACAGGCAAGCTGATAAATCGTACTCTGATAACTAATCCCAATACAGCAGCGAGCTTGGTTTTTGATGTGTGTTCTGCCATTAACCTCAATAGCTTCCCCCGGTGAGGTTGCGGGGGATTAAAAATGGGAAAAAGAGTACCTGGTGAATGACAGATATATCTGTTCAGGGCAGTTGGGAGCAAGTTGCAATAACAAGGACTATTGCCCCCAGTGGGGGTGTGTTGGTTGGGGAACATGGGGAAAGAAGACCTCGGACGCTATCTTGCAGTCCTTGCCTGGTCTGTCTACCTGTTTAGTAGGGAGTTGCACCTATGTAAATTTCACCATGTACAACCCCGCAAAATTCTTAACACAATGGGGTAATAACTTCGGAGTCAACATATATGGGAAGGGATCAGACCCTGGGACAATTGTACATATATCCATGGAAACAGAAACTACCAAGAGTGCCACTCACCAAGTATTCCATTCCCTCTATGAAGAGCTTGGCACAGGCATAGAGATACCCCCTAGCACAAATAACTTGTTCGTAGAGTTGGCAGAGAAAGTAGCTGATAACTTAAAGGTATCAAATTGCTATGTGTGTGGGGAAACTAACATGGGAAACCAATGGCCATGTGGAAGTATCAACCATTAGCTCCCCGGGATGAACTAGAACTACCATAACTCCTTCCCGCACCCCAGGGTTTTACCGTCTGAATTTAGTGCTCCTCCATAATGCTATGTGATACTTAGTCTCCGCTTAAAACTTTCGCTCTGACAGTATCAAAGGGGGGAATGTGGCATCAGCTGGAAAGCCTTCTAACATGGCGGATGGTTGTTTTGATAACCTTTGTAGAACTACAGAAGCCAGCCAGCCACCGGTGCACTTTTGGCCCCCTCACTCTCGTCCCCTCTAACTTCCTCTTTTAGTAATGCATACAGACATGCATAGTTGCCAACATTTAAAAAAATTTTCCAGGGACACTTTGCAGCACAGCTGTCAATTACCCACCACACCCACTTCCCCAAAGCTCCGCCCACTCTGCATAATTAATCTCCGCCTATTTATCATCAGATTATAGGGTCTACTCAATAATGAGAGAAGTACAAAAACTACTGTTGGGAATCGGTGCAACGTTGCACAGATGCAGACGGTGCCATTGCATTGCATGTCATATCAGACCAATCTGTACGTGGGCTAATAGAGGGGTGCTCAACTATTTGAAAACAAAACAAGTCACATCTGGGTGAGCCAAGATGGTTTTTATAGAGAAAAAGGTATTTATTCAAAATTACCCCATTAAATACATGGCAGTTAGGGGGATAGAATTGTTGCCAAACTTCACAACTTCATTACAAACTTAGCAGATGATTGTTTAGTAAATAAATATTTGACCCGAATAAGAAGCTGTTTGAGAAAGTGGCTAATTTCAGCAGTCAAATAAGAAGCCAACTTCAGCATCCTAAACAAAACATGAGGCCTCTGCATTGTAAGATGAGTGATGAGAGAGATGACTTACCTGAACTACTTACCCATCACCCCAACCCTGACCTGTGGCCCCTCCAGTCACCCCAACCCTAACCTCCCCTCAATCACCCCAACCCTGACCTGTACTCCTCCATTGCCCATCCTTGACCTGTGACCCCTCCATCACCCCCAACCCTAACTTATACCCCCTCCATCACCCCAACCCTAACCTATAACCTCTCCATCGCCCCATCCTTTATCTGTGACCCCTCCATCACCCCAGCCCTGTGACCCCCCACTGTCACCCCAGCCCTGAACTACTCTTACCTGAACAGTGTGGGGTGATCTCTCTGAGTCGCATATATACGGAATTTGGGACCCTTTCACACTGAACACCATTGACTGCATTTTGAACTGCACTTAAACTGTATTCCTATGGGAATAGTTCAGGAGGACATGATACAAGAGATGATCAGAGACTGGGGAAATGATACAAGAGATTGTCAGAGACTGAGGACATGATACAGTAGATGATCAGAGACTGAGAACATGATACAAGAGATGGTCAGAGACTGCGGACATGATACAGTAGATGGTCAGAGACTGAGGACATGATACAGTAGATGATCAGAGACTGAGGACATGATACAAGAGATGGTCAGATACTGAGGACATGATACAGTAGATGATCAGAGACTGAGGACATGATACAAGAGATGGTCAGATACTGAGGACATGATACAAGAGATGGTCAGATACTGAGGACATGATACAAGAGATGGTCAGAGACTGAGGACATGATACAAGAGATGGTCAGAGACTGAGGACATGATACAGGAGATGGTCAGACACTGAGGACGATACAAGAGAAGGACAGAGACTGCAGACGTGATACAGGAGATGGTCAGAGACTGAGGACATAATACAAGAGATGATCAGAGACTGAGGACATGATACAAGAGATGGTCAGAGACTGAGGACATGATACAAGAGATAATCAGAGACTGCGGACATGATACAAGAGAAGGACAGAGACTGCAGAAGTGATACAGGAGATGGTCAGAGACTGCAGACATGATACAAGAGATGATGCGAGACTGCAGACATGATACAAGAGATGGTCAGAGACTGCGGACATGATACAAGAGATGGTCAGAGACTGCGGACATGATACAAGAGATGGTCAGAGACTGAGGACATAATACAGGAGATGGTCAGAGACTGCAGACATGATACAAGAGATGGTCAGAGACTGCAGACATGATACAGGAGATGGTCAGAGACTGCAGACATGATACAAGAGATGGTCAGACACTGAGGACATGATACAGGAGATGGTCAGAGACTGTGGACATGATACAAAAGATGGTCAGAGACTGCAGACATGATACAGGAGATTGTCGGAGACTGCAGACATGATACAGGAGATGGTCAGAGACTGCAGACATGATACAGGAGATGGTCAGAGACTGCGGACATGATGCAAGAGATGATCAGAGACTGTGGACATGATACAAGAGATGGTCAGAGACTGCAGACATAGTACAGGAGATGGTCAGAGACTGCAGACATGATACAAGAGATGGTCAGAGACTGCGGAAGAGCACTAGGGGGGCAGAAAGCACAGGGCAAGCAGAGAGCAAGGGCACGGGGGGGACTGAAGAGAATTAAGGGGGGGGGGGTTTGGAAAGCATTGCAGGGGGGTTAGAAGGCGCAGGAGATGGAGATCACTGGGGGGAGGGGGGGACAGGTAGCACTGGGGGGGGGGGGGCAAGCAGGGAAAACCAGGTGGATGAAGAGCAGGGGGGAAACTAGAAATCACAGAGGGTGGAGCCAGGGAGCACAGGAGGGAGGAGAGTACTGGGAGAACCAGAGAGCATGGGGGGGGTGAAAAGCACTGGGGGGGGCTAAAGACCACTGGCGGGGGGCTATGGGGCACTGGGGGGGGCTACGGGCACTGAGGGGAGGTTAAGAGCATGGGGGGGGCTGGAGAACACTAGGGGGGCCAGCAAAAGAAGTTGTATAGGAGGGGGATGGGGCAGCTGCATATGGAGGAATTGATCTTTCTCTATTCTTCCTGCAGCCACAGAATACTGCAGGAAGAATAGGGAAAGATCAATTCCTCCATATGCAGCTGCCCCATCCCCCTCCTATACAGCAGCACACACACTGACTGGGGCACTCATCTTGCTTGTTCTTGCTGCGGCTCCGCCCATCCCCCCCCCCCCGGACTGTGAAGGGGCTGTCACTGCAGCCGAGCTGCCTTCACACTGAGAGATGCCGGGATCTGACAGCGCTCCCCCGCATTGGCCCTTACTATGCAGAGGGACAGATAGACACGCACAGGAGAGAGAACTCCTCACACGGCTCCTTACCAGGGGGACAATAGCAGACTTCGGGCGGAAAGAAGGGGCGCATTCTCGGCTCACAAACTTTCATTCAAATTAGACTGTAGCCTGAATCTCACGATACTACACTGCAGCACCGCCCCCACGAGAGCTATAATTGGTTTTGATTAGTCCTGCCTTATGATGGGCATTTTCTGTGTCCAATGTGGTTTAGCAAATTACGGGCAGCCCGAGGCAACACTGATTTGCCGGCACTAGTCCCGGGAGACTAAATTACACGGGACAGGGTCCTTCTTCCCGGGACTGTCCCGCCAAAAACGGGACAGTTGGCAAGTATGGACATGCGAGACAAAACCACAGGTCTGAAATAGCAATTTACAGGAAAAGAGATGCAGAAAGAGAAGTATGCCTTGTTAAAGCTGAAAGTATGTCTTGTTAACCTGAAAGAAAAGTTACATTTTTTGTATATGCACTTGTGACGTAACTATGGATATATAAGTGATGTACACTCCTATTTCGTGTCCTTAGCAAGCAGGCATTAGCCGGGCTGAGACAACTTTCGCTAGCGAATGAATAAAAGCTTGTTTTCCTGTATAGCTTGAGTCCAAGGAGTCCATTTGGGTCTGGTTCACCTCATTTGCCGCTACAAACCCAGCCTACAGGTAAAGTTCTAACAAACTTCCAAACCTCAAAAATAAAAAGAAGAAAAAATGTAATCACCTCACTGCAATATTTTGCATTTAAAGTATTTATTGTGTAGGAACAATGGATTGTAACCAACCCTAAATTTTTAGATCTTGCAGTCAGGATTCAGGGCCGGCTCACACCAGATGCAGTACAGTGCATTTTTAATCTGCATCAGAAATGCATGGGTACTATTTCCCATGTATTCCAATGGCCATAGTTCACACCAGTGCAGTCTACAAAAGTAGAACATGCTGCATTTTTCTGTATGGAGCACATCCGGAACTCAGAAAAAAGCATAGAAATGCACCGGAATGCACATCTCCTGAATTGAGATGAAGGAAAACAAGGGGAAAATGTCTCAGGATGCATAAGAAACACACCGGAATGCATTATAAATGCATAAAACACGCCTGCAGAAACACATCTGGAATTATAGAAATTGTGGTGAGAACTGTCCCTCAGTAATATATGATCTGTGTGATCTGCACACTAACATCCTTCAGGTCATTGTTAGAGAGACTGCAGAAGGTAAGTGCATTTATGGAAATTTGGTGAATTCTGGATGACACGCAGAACAGAAAGTGGAATCTGATGGCCACATAACCAGCAGATGTGGTCAGTGCTGAAATGGGCTCTCTAATATTTGAGTGGGAAAAGATAAGATGGGTAGGGATGAGATTCAGGTTAAAGTTAAAGCTGGGTTTGAGGCAAACCCAACCTGTTCAACATTTGCGGACCAGGTAGGCTTTTTGGCCCAAATTGGCCTTTCTGCACACCAGAATCCCTGGCTGCTTTATTATAAACAAATATCCAGAGATCCCAGGAGCCGAGTTTATATTATTGCAGTGCCGGTGATCTGTCATTTAGTGACGGGAGTGCGGTAGTACATTGCTAGATACTAGGATTGACAATCAGTATTTATTGACTGATGATGGGTTTACATTGGGGGGGGGCATTATTTACTTTTATTATTATTTTTATACTATTATTATTATTTTGTTTGCTAACAATTAATTTTTCATGGTGTGAACATGTTTATTTACTTTTAACTCTTTGTGTGAAACAGTCTAAAGGCCCATACACACAAGTCAAAATTCGGCCGGGACTTTTCGTCCGACGACCGATCGGCCGATTTTCGGCTTGTTAGTATGATGCTTCCGACAACCGACTCCGACTTTTTCGGCCGAAAAAAATCTGGTGTGCAGGCTATAAAATTTTTGTCCTTCGTCAAAACACGTCCGATTTTCGTGCAGTCAGTACAGATTTCGACAGGGAAAAATCTTATGAGCAAGACTGGGCATGCTCAGAGAAGAAAGAACACAAAGAAAGCAATCCAACACATGACATCACTTCTGAAGTAGAATTTTGTCGGGTAGGAAAATTTGTGTGCAGTCTAGGCACATTCCAACCAACAAAACACCACTCTGGACAAAAGATGGACGATCGGTCGGCGGAAATTAGTTGCGTGTGTACTAGGCTTTAGAGTACTAATTCCCCTAGGAGGGGCAGTTATCTAGGTGGCATCCTATTTTTAAAGCAGGCTTCCAGATTCCTTTATAAGTCCCCCTATAAACCCCCCACATCCTTTTTGGGGCTGGATGTGGGGAAGAGGCTCTTTACCCTAAAGATTAAGACAAGGTGCCTTAACCGCTTGCCGACCGCCGCAAGTAGATTTACTGCGGCGGTCAGCCCCAGCCAGGCAGAGTGACGTTAATTAACGTCACTAGCCTAGGAGGGTCTGGGGAGCGGGCGCGCGCCCGCGGAGGCACGCTCCCGCGCGGTCACGGACCCCCCCCCCGCGCGTGTGACTGGCGGACCCGATGTCCGCCGGTCACTCGGCGATCGTCGGGGGAGAGGGAGAAAGTCAGGCGGCTTGTGTAAACAAGCCACCTGTCATTCTCCTCGGTGTAAAGACACTGATCACACAGATCTACTATGTAGATCCGTTGATCAGTGTCCTTACAGCTCAAGCCACAGCCAATCACAGTAGAAAGCACGCCCCTAGGGACACACACAGCCCCTCCCTCCCAAATAAAGTTAACCCCTTCACTACCAGTGTATTTTTACAGTAACAGTGCATATATATAGCACTGATTACTGTAGAAATGTCACTGGTAACCCCAAAAGTGTCAAAAATGTCAGTCAAGGGTCCGATCTGTCCGCCGCAATGTCGCAGTACCGCAAAAAAATCGCAGATCGCTGCCATTACGCGTTAAAAAAAAAAACAACAAAAATGACAAAAATCTTTCCCTTTGTTAGTAAACGCGATAACTTTTGCGCAAACCAATAAAAATACGCTTTTTGCAATTTTTTTTACCAAACATAGGTAGGATAAAACAAATTGGCCGAAAATGTTAAAAAATTTTGATTTTTACATTTTTTTTGGGGAATTTTATATAAAAAAATTTGAAAAATATTGCTATTTTTGCAAAATTTACGCTCTTTTTTTGTTTATAGCGCAAAAAGTAAAAATCGCACAGGTGATCAAATACCACCAAAAGAAAGCCCTGTTTGTGGGAAAAAAAGGACGTCAAATTCGTTTAGGTACAGCGTCGCACGACCGCGCAATTGTCCGTTAAATTCACGCAGTGCCGAATCGCAAAATACCCCCTGGTCTTTTAGCAGGAAAATCCTCCGGGGCTTAAGTGGTTAAAAAGGGAAGGCTTTGATATCTCCCCTGCAAGGTGCCCCCAGTGTTTTAAGGCATGTGGCCTTTCAAGCCTTTGCTGAGACTCACATAAACAGTCTACATGTAATAAAGTGCTGTAGGATTTGGTTGAGGTATATAGTGTGTGCATGTGCCATTATCATGCAAGCTGGATGCCATTTTGGATTGTGGTACTTTTTGTGCATCTCCAGTGTCTATTTTATCGGATGAAGGAGTAGGTAGGTAGGTGGCCCTAGAACTTCACCTATAGGAGCAGATAGAAACTGTATAACTTGTTTAACTAAACCTCACCCTCTTCATCAGAGCTTGGAGGACAGAAGATACTGAACATAGACTATCAGATATTATTTTGGAATTTTGTTGAACTGGAATAAAGCTCATCAGTAGCTGGTTGTTGGCTCTGATGAAGGGGTCAGTTTAAGTCTCCATTCACACTAATACGACTTGTCAGGCGACTTGGTCAGCCTGACAAGTCATGCACCGTCGCTCCCATAGTGTAGTACAGGACCCGTTCTAATAGGAGCGAGACAAGTCGCTCCGACTTAGAAAAAGGGTCCTGTACTACTTCGGGGCGACCTGGAGGCGACTTGCATTGACTTCCATTATGTGAAGTCCGTGCAAGTCGCGCCGAAGTCGCGCTGCACGCGACTTAACAGGTCGCCCCCTAAGTCGGAGTGACCTAATGTGAACGGGGGCTAACTGCCAAAATGTGATGACCTTTTATAGAGTTTCCACTGACCTTTTACTAGAGTAAAATTTGTATTTGCACTATAACACTACCGTCTGGTGCCTCAGCCTTACCCTTTCCATTTTTATTCACAAGGCATGTTTGTGGATTGGTTTTATCTCAATAACTTAAAGTAATAGTAAAGGCTAAATGCCCGAGCCCAGTGTCAGTGCTGGTAAGCCACACCCCTACTCCCTCCTCCCAGGTGTCTGACTGACAGCAGCAGGAGCCAATGGCTTCACGTCCCTCAGTTTCTCCTATGAAAGCAGGAAGTGAAGGGAGCGATGCTGGAGATGGAGATAGTGCTGGAGAGCAATGACAGGAGCCAGGTTAGGCCCCTTTCACACGGGCGCACCGCTTGACGTAGTCCTTTCTGCTCAGCGGGAGATCGATCTGCCGATCCTCACTGAGTAAGTGGATGACAGCTCCGTCTCTGCTCTCTGTGCAGAGACGGAGCTATCAGATCCCTGCTGTCCTCTATGGGGAGATTGGATGAGAATGGACCGCCTGTCCGTTTTCATCCGATCCTCCAGACGGATGGAAAATAGGGTTTCCATCTGTCCGGATTCCACGGACAGGATCAGAATCGGATAGCAGCGGGTGTCAGCAGACATGTCTCCGCTGACACCCGCTGCCCCATAGGGACGCATGGAGCATCCTAGCAGGTCTGCCTGAAAAATTGACAGGCGGATCAGATCACCCATGTGAAAGGGGCCTAAGTGTTTAGGGATAGAAGGGGTAGGACAGGTAGTGGGGTGCTTTTTACCTTATTGCAGAAACTTCATTAGAGTGGGGGCAAACCTCAGATATTAAAAATGAACAAAGCACACCCCACCTTTAGTGTGTACTAACCTGAATCCAAAGCACTGTGTCCGGTTCCTCTCTAATCTGTCCTTGTCTGCTATCTGCATGAATCACTCCTAACAGATTAAATCATTTGTTACCCCAACATTTCCTATTCCTGATATGTAGCTGGTGTACCATGTACTTATATGGGAAATTATCCTGTTCTCTTTGTATTTCTTCCTTCATGTGAAATCCCTGGTGTTCTTGCTAGTCCCCTTGTTTTCCTATTAAAACTGACCACACTAAGCAGGAGAGCAGACCATGATCAGTTCTCTAGCTGTGCTGGGACCTCAGTGTACTCTCCTCCAATGATCAGACTTGTCCTGAGATGCTGCTGCTGGTGCACAGCCATTCACTGGGAAGCTCAGTGTGCTTCTGCTTCTAATCCCTCAGCTCTTAAGCAGCTGAGAAAAGAGGAAATGCGATCACTTATTAAAAACGGAAAAAGGGTGTTTCTAAAGTGTTTTTTTTTTTTTATAGCTGTACAAAAATTGAGTTTTTTACAAGGTGATTGTTTACAATCACTTTAAGTGACCCTCAGTCGCCTGTGAGATGTCCCTCCCCCTCCAGCACACAGCATTTAACTCATACCCTCAGCTGTGTTTCCCTGAATCTGTGAAGAGGGGGTGTGACATTTTTCTCCAATCAGCTCTTGGGTTTCATTCAGCTCTGTGCTTTCTTCTGCTGAGAAAAATCCTTTCATCTGTGTGTTGAAAAAGGCTGTACAGGACAGATGGTTGCAGATAAACAGGTACAACTTTTGTAGGAGTATTTGTTTAGTCTCTTTGTATCACCTGAGGCCAGTCACTTCACTGGGTACATGTAAGGTTTTAGAACCACTTTAACCTCCCTGGCGGTATGATTATGTCAGGAATTATGTACCAAAAGCGGTACAATTCTTTTCATGGAAATTTGGCGTTATGTATTAAAGGCCTACAATTCTTAGTAATTACTGACTTAAACCTGACCAAAACAAGACTCTAGTAGACATCCCAGATTTGATAAATTTGAAACACAAACACATGAATTATAATCTAATCAATAATATAATTGTATTCAATAATGCAATGAAAAATAATGAAATTTGTCAAAGAAATTCAATACACATCCTGAGTGTGAAACAGTTTGAAGCATGGAACTAGACAAAGTCCGACGTTGCAATCAGGACAATAGTACCTTGTTTCCTTTCTGACTTTTCTTCCATTGCCATCCTTCTTAGAACAGCAAACGACGCACATCCTGGTAGGCGCCAACTTTTTTGGAGTGGGCGGTACAAAGTCCACAAAATGACAGCCTGTCAGGCGTTCTGGATTGCCAACGTCAACAGCGCGTCGTCCGGGTCTGTTAGCAGATAGTGATAGCGTCGGGTGGTTGACGAAAATCTACTCAGCCACCTTCCAGATAAAGTCCGAATGAACAAGGGGTATGGTAGTGTTGGCTTTGTAAAGGATATAGGCGTTCCAAAGGCATTGTTCAAGGAGATGCCTAAAAATCTTTTTGTAGTATTTTTTTTGTTGCTTCCGCATCGCCGGGTAAAATGTCATTGCCTGATCGGCTCGGTCGACACCTCCCATTGTGTGATTATAGTCGATCACGACTTGCGGCTTCAGCAAATCTGTTCCGTGTTTTGTGCGGACCATGGCAGTGGAGGTGCTGTGCACGGTGCTCATGAGACACACATTCTTTTTGTCTCGCCACCGCATTGCCATCATTTTACCCTTTCGAAAGGCAACCATCTCTCCTTTTTTTTTTTTCCTGCTAAACATTGATGGCATCTCACGCTGGTTTGGCCTAACAGTACCATACCCATCTGTTTTGTTTAGGAGCAAAACTTCATAAAGTTCCGGAGACGTGTAAAAATTGTCCGTTGTCACGCAATATCCCTGGTCCAGCAGTGAAAGGACAGAGGATGTGGCCATCCCATAGCCGCTGTACTTGGGATTGTACTTTGTACCTTTCCCGGTGTAAATGATAGCATTCCATATATATCCTGTGGACGACTCACAGAGCATATAAAATTTGATCCCGAACCGCGCTCTTTTGGATACAATAAATTGGATCCAGCTCAGGCGTCCCTTGTAGGCCATCAGACTTTCAACCACACTGACATCCCTGTCTGGCACATAGGTCCTCTGGAAGTTGGTGATAATCATTTGGCACACCTTCCAGATTTTTTTGAGTTTGGGCGCAAGATGCATGGCCTCATCAAACTGTTCGTTGTTGGCGAAATGCACATTTTTCACGATCAGTGAAAACCGATATTCGGACATCACTGTGCCAAAAAATGGAGTGGCCAGCATCTTATTGGTGGTCCAATACCATTTCTGGAGCGGTTTCCCCACCATCCCCTGAAGGATGATGAGTCCCAGAAACTTCCAGATGTCCTCTTTACTGACCGGTTCCCATTTTCTGGATCGGGAAAATCTGGCACACAGCGTAGCGGATTGCTGCTCATGGTAGCGGTTGGTTTCAGTGACTATTTTTAGAATTACCTCCTCAGTTAGAAATAACATCAGGTACGCCAGAGGGTTGTCACTCTCCACATCAACCTTCATCCCAGGAGATCCAGTGAATCGGAATCTCGGGGGCGCTGCCTGGTCCGCATCGCTGTTTAGAGGGCACCAAGTGCGCACATCACTTAGGTCAGGTGCTGGATCATCAGCGTCACTTTTTGGATCAGTGTCGGTGTCAGATGACAAATCTCCACACGACTCACTGTCACTCTGTTCTGCGAGCAGCTCCGTGTCGCTGCCGCTGTCGCAGACGCTTATCTCATCTAAAAGCGCATATGTAGGACAGCGCTTTTTTGATGCCATTTTCAAATGATTTTATTTCTCACAATGACAATGGCAAGGGGCACTGAAAGGGCACTGTGTCTTTTACCAAAGTAATACAGTGTAATCCTCTCAGATTACACTGTATCACCTCATTTTTATATGTTTGTGTTGGTGCAACATTTGAATTTCCCTCCCTAGTTCCGCTCCCATGCAGCATTGCTGCTGCAGAGAACGGAACCAGGAAGTCATCAGACCGACAGACGAGCGGCGGGGATCTCGGCTGGCGGTCACAGCAATGAGAGATCATCGCTGGATCGCCAGGACAAGGTAAGACACACCGCTGCTCGCTCTGCACATTCACCCCGAGCGAGACTCGGGGATACCGATAACAGCAGGAAAATTCTACCCCGAGTCACGCTCGGGGTTACCGCTAGGCAGGTTAAGGTGAAAACTTTAAGGCTTTAATAAATACCACTTTAAAGTTTTACACCAGAATACATGTCTGTTTCTGCACGTTTCATTATTGACAGACTATACTTTTCAATGGGCTTCCAAATCTACGCAAACACACAAGTATGGCTGGTGTGTGACTTTTAAAAATGTGCCACACCAAGCTGCCTGTATTGGAGTGCCATGCAGTTTTGTGCACATTTTCTAGATGCATTTGGGTTCACCATTAACAATTCATGACACTCATGCGTGTCTAGAAAAGGGCAGCCTGCCCCAATTCAATGCAGGAAATGCACAGAGAAATGCATGTTTCCTGCACTGCATATGGTGTGAACTGGATTTCTCTTCTTCAGATGCTTTAAATAAAATTAAATTAAAGGGAAAGTACGGTGCTTGTACAAATATTTGCTTTATTTATGTATCATGTTCAAATACAAGATAAAATACCATTTTGAAGTTATGTTTTCGGTTCTTTTAAGAAAATAAATTCTGAACTATGACATCTAAATATTCAATTAGAAAAGTTTTATAATTTTTCCCTTTCTGGCAGACTGACCAGTGTCAAATATCTGGTTTACTACAATCCTGTGAATATAGAGCTGATAGCAGGATCCTGACTCACATAAACACGGCTAATGTACTCCCTCCCCTCCTCCAATCCAATAGTGACAGACTGTCTAGATTAGGGGTCTCCAAACTTTCTAAACAAAGGGCCAGTTTACGGTCCTTCAGACTTTAAAGCGGAGTTCCGGCCACAAAATCTACATAGTCGATTTTGGGCCATCCGCTTGCTTATGGTCACCTGAAAAATAAATGGATAGTTACAATTTTTTTTTTGTTTACTTACCTGGTTATTGAAGAAAAATATATTTACTTTTCTTCCTCTTCCTTCCTCTGCGGCCGCGGCCCGCGCCGTCACTTCCTCTTTGCACTGATTCCCGGGAGCTGAACGTCATCGCTCCCAGGAATCAATGCGCCTGCACCGGCCCCGCTCGTCACTTCCGGTGTGGCGCCGCATTCCCAGCTAAACAGCTTCTGGGCATGCCAAGAAGCTGTGGAGGGATGACACGCCCGCACCGGAAGTGACGAGCGGGGTCGGTTCAGGCGCATTTTGGGAGAAGAGGACACGGAAGAGGACGCAGAAGAGGACACGCTGGCTTCAGCTGCCCACATCCGAGATGGCAGCGCTGGAGAAGACATTTTAAAGGTAAGTATTTCTTCTAAAAGGTAAGTGCGACCAGGGACAGTACAGAGGCTATCCATTGTGGAATGTACTAGCCCTGACTGTCCCGGGGGTATTTTTATTGAAAACATTTTTTTTGTGGCCGGAACTCCGCTTTAAGGAGGGGTAGACTTTGGCCAGTGGGAGTAGAAAAGGTCCCAATGTTAGTGGGAAAATAATAATGGCCCATTGCTTGTTTCAGTGAGAGGAATTGTGCTCTATTTTTGGTGTAAGTGGGAGGAATTGTGCCCCATTATTGGTGTAAGTGGGAAGAATTGTGCCCCATTATTGGTGTAAGTGGGAAGAATTGTGCCCCATTATTGGTGTAAGTGGGAAGAAATGTGCCCCATTATTGGTGCAAGTGGGAAGAATTGTGCCCCATTATTGGTGTAAGTGGGAAGAATTGTGCCCCATTATTGGTGTAAGTGGGAGGAATTGTGCCCCATTATTGGTGTAAGTGGGAGGAATTGTGCCTCATTATTGGTGTAAGTGGGAAGAATTGTGCCCCATTATTGGTGTAAGTGGGAAGAAATGTGCCCCATTATTGGTGTAAGTGGGAAGAATTGTGCCCCATTATAGGTGTAAGTGGGAGGAATTGTGCCCCATTATTGGTGTAAGTGGGAAGAATTGTGCCCCATTATTGATGTAAGTGGGAGGAATTGTGCCTCATTATTGGTGTAAGTGGGAAGAATTGTGCCCCATTATTAATGTAAGTGGGAAGAATTGTGCCCCATTATTGGTGTAAATGGGAAGAAATGTGCCCCATTATTGGTGCAAGTGGGAAGAATTGTGCCCCATTATTGGTGTAAGTGGGAAGAATTGTGCCCCATTATTGGTGTAAGTGGGAGGAATTGTGCCCCATTATTGGTGTAAGTGGGAGGAATTGTGCCCCATTATTGGTGTAAGTGGGAAGAATTGTGCCCCATTATTGGTGTAAGTGGGAGGATTTGTGCCCCATTATTGGTGTAAGTGGGAGGATTTGTGCCCCATTATTGGTGTAAGTGGGATTAATTGTGCCCCATTATTGGTGTAAGTGGGAAGAAATGTGCCCCATTATTGGTGTAAGTGGGAAGAATTGTGCCCCATTATTGGTGTAAGTGGGAAGAATTGTGCCCCATTATTGGTGTAAGTGGGAGGAATTGTGCCCCATTATTGGTGTAAGTGGGAGGAATTGTGCCTCATTATTGGTGTAAGTGGGAAGAATTGTGCCCCATTATTGATGTAAGTGGGAAGAATTGTGCCCCATTATTGGTGTAAATGGGAAGAAATGTGCCCCATTATTGGTGCAAGTGGGAAGAATTGTGCCCCATTATTGGTGTAAGTGGGAGGAATTGTGCCCCATTATTGGTGTAAGTGGGAGGAATTGTGCCCCATTATTGGTGTAAGTGGGAACAATTGTGCCCCATTATTGGTGTAAGTGGGAGGAATTGTGCCCCATTATTGGTGTCATTCGGCCCCATTGTTGGTGCCATTGGGAGGAATTGTGCCCTCTTTATTGCTGTCAGTGGGGGGAATTATGCCCCATTGCTGGTTTCAGTGGATGAAATGGTGCCCCAAGGGTCGGATAAAAGCAAGCAAAGGGCTGACCCCCGGGCCGCAGCTTGAAGACCACTGGCCTAGATGTTTAATCTGCTATAGCAATCAATTACAGAACTAGTGCTGGACGGTCTCTTTTACTAGACAGCCTAACATGCACTGCACACACAGAGAGGTATGGAAGAACACTGTAAAACATTTTATATGAATAAAAAAATAATGTAAAAAAACACATCCATACTGTATTTGTTTTCCAGAAAAAAAAAAGGCCAGTGATAGCTTTACTGTTATTGAAATACAACAGAGAGCAGCTTAAATTAAATTCTCTGTCCTCTTTTTTTTTTATATATACTGTATTTTCTGGCGTATAAGACTACTTTTGAACCTCAAAAAAATCCCCCAAAAATGGGGGGTCGTTTTATACCCCAAGTATAATATCTCCAATGTAACCTAAGTATAAGTATTACCGGTAGATGTAATCTCTCAAGACGCTGGCTGTGTGGGAATCCTGTACCGGTATACCATATATACCGTAACTTCGGCTACATACAGTGTACCGTGCTGAGCCAATCAGGGAGAGCGATGTATTCCTTTTATTGAATGCAAAGCCTGCTCGGATTGGCGGAGTAACATCAGCCCGCCTCTCTGACTCTGCCAATCCGAGCAGGCTTTGCATTCAATAATAGAATACATCGCTCACTGTGATTGGCTCAGCGCGGTATACTGTATGTAGCCGAAGCTACGGTACATACGGTATACTAGTACAGGATTCCCACACAGCCAGCGTCTCGAGATTACATCTACTGGTAATACTTAGGGTACCTTGGAGATATTATGAGAGATTACATGTATTACAGTACTTGGGGTACCTTGGAGATCTATGAGAAATCTGATGTTTTTCAATGGTGTTGCCTTGCTTCGGAAGGGGGGTAGTCTTATACGGCGAGTATAGCCCAAAACCTATGTTTTAACTTGAAAATTAGGGGAGTCGTCTTATACGCCGGAAAATACGGTATACGGTATGTGTTCTGAATTCTTACATAGTTACATAGTTGGTGAGGTTGAATAAAGACAAAAGTCCATCCAGTTCAACCTGTGTAGGTGTGTGTGGCTGTAATCATCTTGCATACCCCTGAATGTTCTGATCCTTGAGATGTACGTCTAAGAGTCTTTTGAAAGCCACCATACTTCCCGCAGAAACCACCTCTTGTGGTAGAGAATTCCACAATCTTGTAGCCCTAACAGTAAAGAACCCCCCACGTTGCCTGAGATTAAAACGCTTCTCCTCTAATCGCATTGTATGCCCCCGAGTTCTCATGCAATCCCTTCGACTGAACAGCTTTTTTTCTAAGCCTAGATCCCCATTTAGATATTTAAAAATTGCTATCATGTCCCCCCTCAGGCGTCTCTTCTCCAGGGAGAATAAATCAAGCGATTGCAGACGCTCCTCATAATCAAGGTCCTCCAATCCCCTAATTAGTTTAGTTGCCCTTCTCTGGACTCTCTCCAGCTCCAACACATCCCTTCTGAGGACTGGTGACCAGAACTGGACCGAATACTCCAGATGAGGTCGGACCAGAGTTTTATAAAGTGGAAGGATTATAGTCTTATCTCTGGAATACATCCCTTTCTTTATGCATGCTAATATTCTGCTAGCCTTGGCAGCTGCCGCTTGACATTGCATGCTGTTGCCTAATCTATCATCAACCAAGACTCCCAGATCTTTCTCCATTTTTGATTCTCCCAAGGGTTCCCCTCCTAACGTGTATTGTGCTTTTATGTTTCTAGTCCTCAAGTGTAAAACCTTACATTTCTCCACGTTAAACCTCATTTGCCATGTCTTTGCCCACTCCGTTATTTTGTCCAGGTTATTCTGTAGGATATCTGCTTCATGCTGTGCAGTTATTGCCCTGCCTAATTTTGTGTCATCTGCAAAAACTGATATCGAACTACTGATCCCGTCCTCAATGCTGTTTATGAATAAATTGAACAAGGTTGGTCCCAGGACTGAGCCTTGGGGGACCCCGCTTACTACCTCAGACCAGTCTGAGTATGCGCTGTTTATTACCACCCTTTGGACACGGCCTTTTAGCCAGTTCCGTATCCAAGAGCAAACCCTGCTGTCGATACCTGCAGACCTTATTTTATAAATTAAGCGCTTGTGGGGAACTGTATCAAACGCCTTAGCAAAATCCAGGTACACCACATCCACTGGTCTGCCCCTATCTAGCTCACAGCTCACCTCTGATTGGCTAATGCTGATATTCATAAAACAGAATCCACAAGTACAGAGACCAATCGCCTTCCAGGAAAGCAAGGAATTGTTCCTATAGGTCACACTCTGCTCTGCTTCACTCTGCTGCTAAATGGAAATAATGAGGTGGCAATTGTTGGCAGACACTATAAGGACGGTGGTGGTGGGGGAAGGGGGTTAAGGTTTGCTGGAACAGGTTCCCAGGCCGAGCAATGTCAATGTATGAAGAGGATATAGATGTACATTGTATTTAGTAAAGATCCTCCTCCTTTGTGCCGTCTCTTCATCTTTCCCCCTGTATTATCTCTGGATGAGTCTCCGCTCCTCTCAGAAAATAAGATTTCCATCAGTCATAGAGGATTAGTGGGAGGGCGGCCAGCTGTGTAAGACAAATACTAGGATGACAATTAGAAACAATCAGATGAACAGCCGTGTCTACTAAGTCACTTTATGGGGAAAATGTTCATGACTGACTGCAGTGTGCCTGTCACCCCTTCATGCTTGGAAGTATTGTGACAAAAATATCAAAAATCAATCCATCCTGTCCTGGGTTTATTATTTCATCTATGAGGATTCATTCTCCTCTAGGGTCGGGTTTGTCATATCTAAATCTCATTCTCCTCATCATCTATTCTAGAGAAATATCCCGGCTCCATTCACAGCTATAGCAGAGATTCTTCCTCTGGGGTCACAGTATGAAAACCTTCAGTCCTGGCTGGAGGAATTCCAGATGTTTCAGTTCTCTTTTAGCTTTATCTGACAAGTCATTGTTCCAGATCCTAGAAGAGAGGATAGAAATAGTTATCAGATCTCAGCAGATCAATCGCATTTCTTTATTATCTGAGGTAAAATAATGAGATTAATATTATTATTCACAGGCCTAATTACTGATAAAGGAGCTCCTGCCAAATGTTTGACTTTAGAACTTTTTGTAAATCCGTCAGTGGCCAATCAGGTTCTGCCTTTTGCTATAGTAAGTCATACAATGTAAAGCAGACAGTGAATACAGAGAAGTTTGGTGATTATATGAATCCAAGAAACTACAACTCTATCCCTATATCCATAATCATCCATATCAGGGTGTATGTTATAACCAGTGTTGGGGGTAATGAGTTAGGGCTCTTTCACACGGGCGGTCCGTTTAGATCTGCCTGTCAGTTTTTTAGGTGGATCTGATGGGATGCCCCATTCAGCCCTATGGAGTAGTGGATGTCAGCGGTGAGATGTCCACTGACACTCACTGCCATCCGCATCCGATCCTGTCCGTGAAATCCGGACGGATGGAAACCCTATTTTCCATCCGTCCTGGGGATCGGATGGGATCGGATGAGAGCGGACAGGCGGTCCGCTCTCATCCAATTCCCCAAAGAGAGCAGCGGGGGCTGAGACACCTCCCTCTCCACACTGCAAGCGGAGACGGAGCTGTCATCCGCCGACTCAGCGGGGATCGCGGATCGATCCTCGCTGAGCAGCACGGATCTGCCTACGGAGGCAGAACGTGTGAAAGAGCCCTTACAAAGTAACGGATTACAGTAACTACATTACTTTTTTGGTAACGAAGTAACGTAACTAGTTACAATACTAATATTGGTAACTACACTACTTTACTAGGCTCAGAGATGCATAGTAACTGAGTAGAACTACTTCACTACTGTACTTAACCACTTTACCACCGGAGGATTTTCTTGCTAAAAGACCAGGGTTTTTTTTGCGATTTTTTACTGCGTGACTTTAACGGACAATTGCGCGGTCGTGCGACGCTGTACCTAAACGAATTTCACGTCCTTTCTTTCCCACAAACGGAGCTTTCTTTTGGTGGTATTTGATCACCTGTGCGATTTTTTGATCATGTGCTATAAACAAAAAAAGAGCGTAATTTTTGCAAAAATAACAATATTTTTCACTTTTTTTTATATGAAATTCCCCCCAAAAAAATGTAAAAATCAAAATTTTTTAACATTTTCGGCCAATTTGTTTTACGCTACCTATGTTTGGTAAAAAAAATCGCAAAAGGCGTATTTTGATTGGTTTGCGCAAAAGTTAACGCGTTTACTAACAAAGGGAAAGATTTTTGTCATTTTTTGGTGTTTTTTGTTTTAACGAGTAATGGCGGCGATCTGCGATTTTTTTGCGGTTCTGCGACATTGCGGCGGACAGATCGGACCCTTGACTGACACTTTTGGGGGTACCAGTGACATTACTGCAGTAATCAGGGCTATATATATGCACTGTTACTGCAAAAATGACACTGGCAGGGAAGGGGTTAACTGTATTGGACAGGGAGGGGTTAAGTGTGTCCTAGGGGCGTGCTTCTAACTGTATTAGGACATTCCTATTGGTGTAAAAAAAAGATCAACGGTTCTACATAGTAGAACCGTCTGATCTTAATTTTTACACAGGGGAGAATGACAGGCGGCTTGTTTACATAAGCCGCTCTGTCTTTCTCCCGCTGTACCGGCGATCGTAGTGTGACCGGCGGACATCGGGTCCGCCAGTCACACTCCCGCACTCCTCCGTGAACGAGCCGAGGCGGGCGCGCGCCGAGGCGGGCGCTTGCCCGCTATTGGCTCTAGAAGGAGTGACAGGCGAGCGACGTAGACCTATGTCACTCTGCCTGGCTGGGGCCGACTGCCGCAGTAAATATACTGTGAGCAGTCGGCAAGTGGTTAAGTACCGAAATGCAATATCTGTATTTTCCTAGATTAGAATTTTTTTCTCCTACTTCCACTTTTACTTCACTACATTTTTTCAATGATTTCAATACTTCTACTCCGATATTTTTTTTTTGTTGTGCTGCATAGTTACTCGTTACTATTATAAAAATTACCGCTGCCAGAACAGTAGATGGCAGGTTTCATAAAGCTCAAAACATTTGTATTATCAGCGCATACGAAAATAAAAGCTACTGTATGTATAATTAAAAGCTGCATTTGAAATAATAAAAAACAATATGATGTTCAAACTTTTGACTTCTTTCTTTAATAACTACATAACACAGTACTTGTACTTTTACTTTCAGTATTTGAGTAGCAATTTTTTTTTTCAAAACTACTGGTACTTTTACTTTCAGTACTTGAGTAGCAAAATTTAAAAAAAAAAAACGACTTGCAATACTTACAAAAAATGTTAAATACTTTAGTACTTCTACTCAAGTCACTTTTTGATCGAGCACTTCCACTTCTACTCAAGTCACTTTTTGATTGAGCACTTGTACTTTTACTCAAGTATGGGTTTTGAGTACTTTATACAACTCTGACTAGGCTATAGGAGGTAACTACACTACATTACTAGGCTATAGGAGGTAACTACACTACTTTACTAGGCTATAGGAGGTAACTACACTACTTTACTAGGCTATAGGAGGTAACTACACTACTTTACTAGGCTATAGGAGGTAACTACACTACATTACTAGGCTATAGGAACGCGCTTTCCTGCGTTACCCAAGCCGTGCGATACAATCGTTATTTCGAAGAATAGAGAGGAATGAAGTTTATTACTTTTTGTTGCACTTTATGTTTTATTCTGTTTTTTTCAGGTTTTGTTCTCATGTTTCCCAAAGCCTGTGTTTATACAATAAACTCTATGCAGAAAGAGTGTCATGTATCTTCTTCTACACGGTCAATTAAGAAAGAGGAAAGTAAAGTAATAAGTAGTGAAGTTACTTTTCAAATGCAGTAACTAGTAAAGTAATCTCATTACAATTTACAGAAGTAACTAGTAACTAGTAACATTTTTTGAGTAACTACCCCAACACTGGTTATAGCCTGCACACACTGATGGACAGAGACACACTGGGGGAGATTTACTAAAACTGGAGCACACAGAATCTGGTGCAACTCTGTATAGTAACCAACCAATCAGCTTCTAACTTCAGCTTGTTCAAATAAACTGACAATTAAACCTGGAAGCTGATTGGTTACTATGCAGAGCTGCACCAGATCCTGTGTGCTCCAGTTTAGATAAATCTCCCCCACAATGACATGATGATGGATGGACACTGACTGATGGATGTAGATTGGGAGGATGGACAGACATACACACTGAAGAAATTCTGGTTAAAACAATGTTGCATGGGAAAAGCCCCTGTTATCATCCCAGCTATAAAAATGAGACTGAAGTGTCAATGGTGAATCGCTCCATAAAAAGAAAAGAGTCAGGTGACAAAACTATGGAGGGAACCAAGAATCAGTGTGAAGGAAGTCAGTGTGGGAAGATAAAACAGCAGATATAATCTGGAGGAGAGGAGAGAGCACTAAAAAAATTAAGGTATAGTTCTGTGCAAAGATTTTAGGCAGGTGTGAAAAAAATGCTGTAAATGAAGAATGCTTTCAGAAATAGAAGTGTTTAGATTTATTTTTAATAGTTAACAAATTGAAAAGTAAATGAACAAAAGAGAGCTCCAAATCAAATCAATATTTGGTGTGACCACCCTTTGCTTTTAAAATCGCATCATTTCTTTAACCACTTGCCGACCGCTCACATGGAGCGTACTGCGGCAAAGTGACTCGTTCCCGTCCAGCGACATAGACCTACGTCGCTGGACTCCTCCCCCTGTAGGCGGCGCTCGCGCGCCGCCGGAGGCGCGCTCCCGCTGTTTTCATTCACAGAGGGAGTCGGGCCAGGGGAGGAGCGGCGGCGATCGCCGCTGCTCTGCACCGATCGTCGGGGAATCGAGTTAGGAGATCCGCCCGCTTGTGTAAACAGAGCGGGCGGATCTCCTAAGTGACAGGGACTGACAGATCGGAGTGTTCAGCATAGCTGAACATCCGATCTGTCCTTCTGTCACTCAGTCACCTCCCCCCCACACGTCAGTAAGCACCAGGCATACATTAACCCCTCCCTCTCCAATAAAATTAACCCCTTCACTGGCAGTGTCATTTTTACAGTAACAGTGCATATGTATAGCACTGATTACTGCAGTAATGTCACTGGTACCCCCAAAAGTGTCAAAAATGTCAGTCAAGGGTCCGATCTGTCCGCCGCAATGTCGCAGTCCCGCAAAAAAAATTGCAGATCACCGCCATTACGCGTTAAAAAAAAAAAAAAAATGACAGAAATCTTTCCCGTAGTTAGTAAACGCAATAACTTTTGCGCAAACCAATCAAAATACGCTTATCGTGATTTTTTTTTACCAAACATAGGTAGCAGAAAACAAATTGGCCAAAAAATTTTAAAAAATTAGATTTTTACATTTTTTTGGGGGGGAATTTCATATAAAAAAATTTTAAAAATATTGTTATTTTTTCAAAATAAACGCTCTTTGTTTGTTTATAGCACAAAAAGTAAAAAGCGCACTGGTGATCAAATACCACCAAAAAAAAGCTCTGTTTGTGGGAAAAAAAGGACGTAAATTTTGTTTGGGTACGGCATCGCATGACCGCGCAATTGTCAGTTAAAGTCGCACAGCGCCGAATCGCAAAAAGTGGCCTGGACATAAGACAGCAAAATCCTCCGGTGGTAAAGTGGTTAAGCATCGGATGTGGAAACAAGCCTAAGAGACTCAATTATACAAGAAAACATAGGAACTGGAATGCAGAAAAATGGCAGCAGGTGTACTGGACTGATGAGTCACAATGTGAAATTATTGGCTGTAGCAGGAGGCAGTTTGTTGGGAGAAGGGCTGGAGAGCGGTACAATAATGAGTGTCTGCAGATAACTGTGAAGCATGGTGGAAGTTCCTTAAAAGTTTTGGGCTGCATTTCTGAAAATGGAGTTGGAGATTTGGTCAGGATCAATGGTGTCCTTAATGCTGGGAAATACAGTCAGATACTTACTTATAACACCATACAATCAGGTAGGCATATGGTTGGCCCCAAATTTATTCTGTAGCAGGACAACAACCCCAAACACCCCAAACATACAGCCAATGTCATTAACAACTATCTTCAGTGTAAAGAAGAACAAGGAGTCCTGGAAGTTATGGATTGGCCCACACAGAGCCCTGATCTCAACATCATAGAGTCTGTATGGGATAACATGAAGAGCCAAAAGGATTTGAGGTAGCAGACATCCACCGAAGATTTGTGCTCAGTTGTCCAAGATGTTTGGAACAACCTACCTTCTGAGTTCCTTCAAAAACTGTGCAAGTGTACCTAGAAGAATTAAGCGCTCTCCCCGACTGCCCCCCGAAGTTATACTGCGGCAGGGCGGCCCTCCTGCGCGAACCAACTTAGTTATACGTCGGTCACGTGCCTGCAGCTAGGGGGAGAGAACGATCCACCGCCGGCGTGCTCCCGCACCCATTTATCAGTGGAGACTCTGATGCACGGGGCAGGTGGCTCTGATTTCCGCCTGACACCCGCGATCGTTCCACGCTGCGAGAGCAGAACGGTCGGCTGTTGTAAACGCAGCTGACCGTTCTTCTCTCTGGAATGATCACAGAGCTCCTGTGATCCTTCTATGTAGGATCACATGTCTTTGTGATCATTTCACAAGCCCCGCCCCCACATACAGTCAGAAGCACGCCCCTAGGTACACATTTAACCCCTTGATCACTTATTGTATTAACCCCTTCCCTGCCAGTGTCATTATTACAGTAACAGTGCATATGTTTAGCACTGATTACTGTAGTAATGTCACTGGTCCCCCCAAAAGTGTCAAAAATGTCAGTTAGGGGTCCTCTCTGTCCGCCGCAATGTTGCAGTTTTGCAAAAAATCACAGATAGCCGCCATTACTAGTAAAAAAAAAAAAACGATAAAAATTACATAAATCTTTCCAGTAGTTTGTAGACACGATAACTTTTGAGCAAACCAATCAAAATACGCTTATTGCGATTTTTTTTTTTTTTACCAAAAATATGTAGCAAATAACAAATTGGCCTAAAATGGTAAAAAAAAATTTGATTTTTACATTTTTTTTTTTTGGGAATGTTATATTGCAGAATGTGAAAAATATTTTTTATCTTTTTTCAGAATTGTCTCTATTTTTTTGTTTATAGCGCAAAAAATAAAAATCGCACAGGTGATCAAATACCACCGAAAGAAAGCTCTATTTGTGGGAAAAAAAGGACGTCAATTTTATTTGGGTACAGTGTTGCATGTCCGCGCAATTGTCCGTTAAAGTAACACAGTGTCGAATTGCAAAATATGGCCTGTTCATTAAGGGGGCAAATCCTTCTGGTCCAGAAGTGGTTAATGCCAGTTTGAAAGCAAAGCGGGTCACGCCTAATATACAACATATGTGTTAAGCTGCTTAGATAAAGGGAATAAATCCTCCTGAAAAGCGAATCACATTAGCAGCGCTTATCAAAGACCTTGTAATCCCAGAAGGGATTCACAGCCCTAAAATCAATATATAAACAGATGCACAGCCCCTTGATGCAACCAGGATATTTTGTCTTTTCACCAATGTGTTCAATATTCAGAACATGCGCCTTCACCACACCTTGTGTGCCACTCCCTAGGCAGTGCTCACTCACCGACTAGACTCTTGTAATGCGCCTTTATTGTATTCACTGAATTCGCTATATCACCCACTTCCAGAGATCAGAATGACTCTACTCCCAATCTATCGGTATGGTTCTCAGATGAAATCAAGCGCTCCAGTGTTGAAAATGAGGATGCAATGACAAAAGGAAGGACTCATGGGGTAATATTGTAAAACACAAACTATTGCAAACAACCCTTAACCCCTCTCTCATTACACTCACTCTATATAAAAGGCATTCAGACTTCAAAATCCATAAATGAAAGGCTCAGCCATGCTGATGAGCTGTGTCCATCTCACCCTCCACTGCTGACGATTCGTCGGTGGTTCCCGAGAAGACTCGCACAGCCCGACCAGCGTCCGGTTGCTATGGTGAGGCGTTTCGTTATCAAGGTTGTGCAATAGTTTGTGTTTTACAATATTACCCTTTGAGTCCTCCCTTTTGTCATTGCATCCTCATTTTCAACACTGGAGCGCTTGATTTCATCTGAGAACCATACCGATAGACAGGGCTGCCATCAGGGCCGGCCTTAGGTGTTCAGGCGCCCTGTGCAAGCTATTCCTGTGGCGCCCCCTAACATCAGTGACCCCCCTACACAGAGCCCCCTCACATCAGAGAGCCCCCACACAAAGCCCTCCTAACATCAGAGACCCCTTACACACACACAAAGCCCCCCTTACATCAGAGAGCCCCCCTTACATCAGAGCCGCCCCCACATCAGAAAGCCCCCGTTACTTCACAGACCCCCCACCCAAAGCCCCCTTACATCAGAGCCCCCCCTCCACACAGAGCCCCCCACATCAGAGAGCCCCCCTTACATCACAGACCCCCACACAAAGCCCCCTTACATCAGAGCCCCCCCCACACACAGAGCCCCCCTTACATCAGAGAGCCCCCCTTACATCACAGACCCCCCCACACAAAGCCCCCTTACATCAGAGCCCCCCCTTACATCACAGACCCCCCACACAAAGCCCCCCTTACATCAGAGCCCCCCCCACATCAGAGAGCCCCCCTTACTAAGCCCCCCTCACACAGAGCCCCCCACATCAGAGACCCCCCTTACATTTTTTGAAGGAGACCTCACTTACCTCACGCTGTCTGCACATGCACTCTGCAGCTTTTTTTTTTCTTTAAACTTCCCACCCACACATCCCCGGGGAGTGTGGGCGGGGCGGGAGGAGGAGGAGAAGGGGCGGGGCGAGGAGGAGCTGACGATCTCTCCTCTGGCGTCCCTGCAGGGAGGAGAGATCTGTCATCGTGCATCGGAGGCTGAGACACAGCTCGCCTCAGACTGCCTCAGTAGGTGAGGTGACCGAGGCACAGCCGCACGGCGGGAGGTAAGCGGCGGCCGCGGCCTGTGTCAACCCTGTCTAGGCCGCGGTCACCGCTTACCTCCCGCTGTGCATCCTCAATCGCCTGATCTTCTGCAAGCTGTGATGGCCGCACCGCGCCCTTGTTACCCATGGCGCCCTGTGCGGCCGCACAGCTTGCACACCCCAAAGGCCGGCCCTGGCTGCCATCAGGGGGGTACAGCCAGTACTCATGCATGGGGCCCCCGGCACATAGTCAAATTCATGCTGTGATGTCGGTAATGGGCGGGACTGCTACTCAGACCCGCCCCCTGTGTCAAGCAACACGTGCATAGAGAAGAAGGAGAAGGAAGATATGGCAGCCAGCAACAGAAAGGTATTTTAGAAATGTAATCATGTGGAAGATGGGGGACCTTTGGGGAAGATGAGGGCAGAGGAGAGGTGTGTGTGTTGCAGAGGTTGTAGCAGCTGGGAAGATGTTCAGTACAGAGGCATTTGCGTACATTTGCTACTATGGACAGCTTGGTATGGCACTGCTCCCAATTTTTAACATTGACCTCAATGGGAAATCTTGGTCACCTTGGTATAGCACTACTCCCGATTTTTAACATTGTCCTTAATGGAGAATCTTGGTCACCTTGGTATAGCACTACTCCCGATTTTTAACATTGGCCTGAATGGAGAATCTTGGTCAACTTGGTATGGCACTGCTCCCTGTCTAACATTTGCATCTATGGGAAATCTTGGTCAGCTTAGTAAGGCACTACTCCCTATCTAGCACTCTCCTGAAACCTGTGCATAATGCACTCCAGAACCCTGCATTCTGTATCTAGCATTCTCCTGAACGTATTCCTGACCCTTGCACTCTGTACGTAATGCATTCCTGACCCCTGCACTCTGTACGGGGATGGGGTTGTGAATTTGTGGAGGGATTTGGGGGGTTGCGCTGTGAGGGGTGTTTGGGAGGGATTTCTGCTAGGAAGAGGGATTGGGGGAGGAGGTGATAATATAATTTTGATATTTTCGGTGGGGGGGGGGGGGGGCATGTCAGGTAGGCTGTATGGGGCCTCAGGATTTCTAGAGGCAGCCCTGCCGATAGAGTGGGAGTGGAGTCATTCTGATCTCTGCAAGTGGGTGATATAGCGAATTCAGTGAATATAATAAAGGCGCAATACAAGAGTCTAGTCGGTGAGTGAGCACTGCCTAGGGAGTGGCACACAAGGTGTGGTGAAGGCGCATGTTCTGAATATTGAACACATTGGGGAAAAGACAAAATATCCTGGTTGCATCAAGGGACTGTGCATTTGTTTATATATTGATTCTAGGACTGTGAATCCCTTCTGGGATTACAAGGACTTTGATAAGCGCTGCTAATGTGATTCGCTTTTCAGGAGGATTTATTCTGAGCAGCTTAACACATATGTTGTATATTAGTTTGTTTTCCTATAGAAGCAGCTATACCTGAATAGGGTTTTTTACGTAATTTTATATTGGTTTATTACTATTCCATAACGCTGGGTGAGTGAGTAACATTAGTACCAAACCCTATTGGACCTTACTCTAGATTGTGGGTCACGCCTAATATTGATCTAATTTGAATTTTTCTACAGTTTTATTTATTTTCCATTTTATTAAATGATAAAAATAAACCATCAACACTTCTATTTCTGAAAGCGTTCTTCATTTACAGCATTGTTTTCACACCTGCCTAAATCTTTTGCACAGTACTGTAAAGGACAGGTCCTCTTAATGTGCATGTCATGGCTCTATTTGTATCCTGTGGATGAGCTGTACTCCTCAGAATTACTGGAGACTGCAATGAGCATGGCTCCTCTGTAGGAATGAATAGGGCCACGGGTTACATTGACAGTGACATGAAGACCCAGCTAAGATGTCCTCATTGCAGAGGTTGTGCGGTGCTGTACAGGAGTACATGGTGAAGATTACAGGAGTGGAGAGGAAGAGAACTACTTTACCAGGCAGGCTCCAGTCAGGGTGGTGGGGGGAATAATTAATTAAAAGGTAACTTTACTAGAAATACAGTTGAAATTGAACAATTTTAATGCTCCTGAGAAAACGTAGCAGTACTGGGATGTTAACAAACTAATGCAGCTGTGAGGTTGCTTACTTTTTACTCAGGCGGCCTCAGGCTCCTAAATAGAAGGGATTTTACAGTCATCTGATCACTTCCAGGGCTTGAGTCCTGCAGGAACACATGGGAACAGTGTTCCTGTACTTATTCTACAACAGGAACGCCGTTCCCCCCCGAGCCCCGACATGATCCCAGCACCACCTTCTGCTCTGGGATGGCGGGTCGGTAAGCCCAGATTGTGGGTTCCCAACCCGCCATCTCCTAGCATCACTGTAAGCTGAGCCGGCATTACAGGAAGTAGAGCCGATGCTTCCTGTATAGCCCCAGCTCATGTCACAGGCAGAGTGATATCAAATGTACTCCGCCTGTGATAGGGCACAGGAGCCATACAGGAAAGAGAGAGAAAAAGAGAAAAAAAAGAGTAAGAGAGAGAGAGAGAGAAAAAAAAAGAACAAGTTGAAGAGAGAAGAAAGAAAGAATAGAGAGGGGCGAGAGATAGAGAGAGGAGAAATAGAGAGGGAGAAAGAGGGACGAAATAAAAAGAGACCGAGGAAAAAAAGAGAGAAAGAAACAGGGGGACCAAAAGAGATATGCCTTTGGTCCCTTTCCCACATGCTTTCTGATCTGGTCCGCCTGTCAGTTTTACAGGCGGACCGGATCGGATGCTCCATGCACCCCTATGTCAGCAGAGACATCCCTGCTGACACCCGCTACTATCTGATCCAATCCTGTCCATGAAATCCGGAGGGATGGAAACTCTATTTTCCATCCGTCTGGAGGATGGGATCGGATAAGATCAGGTGAAAACGGACAGGCGGTCTGTTATCATCTGATCTCCCCATAAAGGACAGCGGGGCTCTGACAGCTCCGTCTCTGCACACAGAGTGGAGACGGAGTTGTCATCCGCCTGCTCAGCGAGGATCGGTGGATCCCAGCTGAGGAAAACGGACTTCATTGGGCGCACCGCCTGTGTGAAAGGACCCCTAGTGCTACTGAGCAAAATCCATATAAATATAAATCAGTCTATTTTGCAAAGAAATATGTGACAGATCCAGGGTTTTAATGATGTTGTGTCCAACTGATATAAATCACACCTGTACTGCAAATTTGTAACTCATTGTATACGTAACCCACCATAGTACTCACCAGCAGTAGCCACCTTCAGTACCAGACAGCAGTACCCACTAGCAGTACCTGCCAGCAGTACAAGCCAGCAGAACCAACCAGGGGTACAGACCAGCAGTTCCCGCCAGCGGTACCAGCCAGCAGTACCCGCCAGAAGTACCAGTCAGCAGTACCCGCCAACAGTACTAGCTCTGGAGGACAGCCAGTTAGCCACCAGCCATACCTGGCCTGGGGGACAGCAGCAACCAGCGATACCTGCAGGAACCAAATTTGATTCACTTAAAAAAACAAGGGGATCTGTCCCCTTCTGTCTGGGCAGATCAGATTGGAGGGCCCATAGACCTGTCATCTGATATGACTGCTCTACACAGGCAGATCAGACCTCTCCTCTGATCTGCCTGCTCCGCGGGGTGGCCCGTAAACGGTTACCAAGTCGCTAAAGTGGCCCTCGCTCCTCAAGAGGTACAAACCCGATTCCAAAAAAGTTAGGACACTACAAATTGTGAATAAAAACAGAATGCAATGATGTGGAAGTTTCAAATTTCAATATTTTATTCAGAATACAACACAGATGACATATCAAATGACATATCAAACTGAATGCAATGATGTGGAAGTTTCAAATTTCAATATTTTATTCAGAATACAACAACAGATGACATATCAAACTGAGAAAATGTATAATTTAAAGGAAAAAATACGTTGATTTTAAATTTCGTGGCATCAACACATCTCAAAAAAGTTGGCACAAGGCCATGTTTACCACTGTGTGGCATCCCCTCTTCTTTTTATAACAGTCTGCAAACATCTGGGGACTGAGAAGACAAGTTGCTCAAGTTTAGGAATAGAAATGTTGTCCCATTCTTGTCTAATACAGGCTTCTAGTTGCTCAACTGACTTAGGTCTTGTTTGTCCCATCTTCCTCTTTATGATGCAACAAATGTTTTCTATGGGTGAAAGATCTGGACTGCAGGCTGGCCATTTAAGTACCCGGATCCTTCTTCTACGCAGCCATGATGTTGTAATTGATGCAGTATGTGGTCTGGCATTGTCATGTTGGAAAATGCAAGGTCTTCCCTGAAAGAGACGATGTCTGGATGGGAGCATATGTTGTTCTAGAACTTGGATATACATTTCAGCATTGATGGTGCCTTTCCAGATGTGTAAGCTGCCCATGCTACACGCACTCATGCAACCCCATACCATCAGAGATGCTGGCTTCTGAATTGAGTGCTGATAACAACTTGGGTTGTCCTTGTTCTCTTTAGTCCGGATGACATGGCGTCCCAGTTTTCCACAAAGAACTTCAAATTTTGATTAGTCTGACCACAGAACAGTTTTATACTTTGCCACAGCCCATTTTAAATGAGCCTTGGCCCAGAGAAAACGCCTGCACTTCTGGATCATGTTTAGATATTGCTTCTTTTTTGGCCTATCGAGTTTTAGATGGCAACGGCGAATGACACGGTGGATTGTGTTCACCGACAATGTTTTCTGGAAGTATTCCTGAGCCAATGTTGTGATTTCCATTACAGTAGCATTCCTGTATGTGATGCAGTGCCGTCTAAGGGCCCGAAGATCACGGGCATCCAGTATGGTTTTCCGGCCTTGACCCTTTCGCACAGAGATTGTTCCAGATTCTCTGAATCTTTGGATGATATTATGTACTGTAGATAATGATAACTCCAAACTCTTTCAAATTTTTCTCTGAGAAACTCTTTTCTGATATTGCTCCACTATTTTTCGCAGCAGTATTGGGGGAATTGGTGATCCTCTGCCCATCTTGACTTCTGAGAGACACTGCTACTGCTATTGCTACCTGTTCCAACTTTTTTGGAATGAGTAGCTCTCATAAAAAAATAAAATGAGCCAATATTTGGCATGACATTTCTAAATGTCTCACTTTCAACATTTGATATGTTTATCTATATTATATTGTGAGTAAAATATAAGATTATGAGATTTGTAAATTAGTCCATTCCTTTTTTACTCTCAATTTGTACAGTGTCCCAACTTTTTTGGATTTGGGTTTGTATATATATATATATATATATATATACCTATATATATATATCAGCAGACAATGGGCTCAATTCCCGAAGTGGTATCTTCATCTTTACCCACTTGCCGGCCAGGCTTTTTCTGGCATCTTTTGTTCACAAGTTTAAATCATTATTTCTTGCTAGAAAATTAATTACAGTGCATTGCGAAAGTATTCGGCCCCCTTGAACTTTTCGACCTTTTGCCACATTTCAGGCTTCAAACATAAAGATATAAAACTGTAATTTTTTGTGAAGAATCAACAACAAGTGGGACACAATCATGAAGTGGAACAAAATTTATTGGATATTTCAAACTTTGTTAACAAATAAAAAACTGAAAATATGGGCGTGCAAAATTATTCAGCCCCCTTAAGTTAATACTTTGTAGCGCCACCTTTTGCTGCGATTACAGCTGTAAGTCGCTTGGGGTATGTCTCTATCAGTTTTGCACATCGAGAGACTGAAATTTTTGCCCATTCCTCTTTGCAAAACAGCTCGAGCTCAGTGAGGTTGGATGGGGAGCGTTTGTGAACAGCAGTTTTCAGTTCTTTCCACAGATTCTCGATTGGATTCAGGTCTGGACTTTGACTTGGCCATTCTAACACCTGGATATGTTTATTTGTGAACCATTTCATTGTAGATTTTGCTTTATGTTTTGGATCATTGTCTTTTTGGAAGACAAATCTCCGTCCCAGTCTCAGGTCTTTTGCAGACTCCATCAGGTTTTCTTCCAGAATGGTCCTGTATTTGGCTCCATCCATCTTCCCATCAATTTTAACCATCTTCCCTGTCCCTGCTGAAGAAAAGCAGGCCCAAACCATGATGCTGCCACCTCCATGTTTGACAGTGGGGATGGTGTATTCAGGGTGATGAGCTGTGTTGCTTTTACGCCAAACATAACGTTTTGCATTGTTGCCAAAAAGTTCGATTTTGGTTTCATCTGACCAGAGTACCTTCTTCCACATGTTTGGTGTGTCTCCCAGGGGGCTTGTGGCAAACTTTAAACAACACTTTTTATGGATATCTTTAAGAAATGGCTTTCTTCTTGCCATAAAGGCCAGATTTGTGCAGTATACGACTGATTGTTGTCCTATGGACAGAGTCTCCCACCTCAGCTGTAGATCTCTGCAGTTCATCCAGAGTGATCATGGGCCTCTTGGCTGCACCTCTGATCAGTCTTCTCCTTGTATGAGCTGAAAATTTAGAGGTACGGCCAGGTCTTCGTAGATTTGCAGTGGTCTGATACTCCTTCCATTTCAATATTTTCGCGTGCACAGTGCTCCTTGGGATGTTTAAAGCTTGGGAAATCTTTTTGTATCCAAATCCGGCTTTAAACTTCTCCACAACAGTATCTCGGACCTGCCTGGTGTGTTCCTTGTTCTTCATGATACTCTCTGCGCTTTAAACGGACCCCTGAGACTATCACAGTGCAGGTGCATTTATACGGAGACTTGATTACACACAGGTGGATTCTGTTTATCATCATTAGTCATTTAGGTCAACATTGGATCATTCAGAGATCCTCACTGAACTTCTGGAGAGAGTTTGCCGCATTGAAAGTAAACGGCTGAATAATTTTGCACGCCCAATTTTTCAGTGTTTTATTTGTTAACAAAGTTTGAAATATCCAATAAATTTCGTTCCACTTCATGATTGTGTCCCACTTGTTGTTGATTCTTCACAAAAAATTACAGTTTTATATCTTTATGTTTGAAGCCTGAAATGTGGCAAAAGTTAGAAAAGTTCAAGTGGGCCGAATACTTTCGCAATGCACTGTATAACCCCCAAATATTATATCTTTTTAGCAGATACCCTAGGGGAAAAAATGGAATCATTGCAATTTTTATGTCACACGGTATTTGTGCTTTGGTTTTGCAAACACCATTTTTTTGGGAAAAAAACACTTATATGAATAATAAAAATATTTACCCCAATTTTTTTGTATAATGTGAAAGCTAATGTTATGCTGAGTAAATAGATACCTAACATGTTACGCTTTAAAATTGCACAATCTCACAGAATGGCATCAAACTACGGTATTTAAAAATCTCCATATGTGACACTTTAAACGCCTTTACAGGATACCAGTTTAGAGTTACATTGGAGGTCTAGCACTATGTCGTGCGTTTGAGAATAATTTCCCGAACGATAATTATAATTAGTTGTTTTTATCAACCAAAACTCTTTTTAAAAGCACACAACACATTATATGAATACAGACTAAATATGGAATATTTTTTCACTAGACATGTATTCACAATAAATAGTTAGATTATGGATAACATAATAAAATCTTCTGTGAATTACAAAATTATACGCAATACTTGCTAATGGGTTTTTATACAATGCGAATGAAACAAAAGGATTGATTTCTTCCCGTAGACACAATACCCATAGATATCTATATAATTAACTATCAGACAAAAATGCCTGCGTTTTACGCAGCCAACAGCAACTCCTCTGCAACAAAGAAAGAGTCCAGATTACGTTAAAAAATATGATAAAATTTAGAAAAACAAAAATAAAGTTAAAGAAAATCTACAAAAGTTGTTGGGTCGGGGAATAATAATCTAAATGTCATGAACAGTCAATAACAAGTACAAACCGATTCCAAAAAAGTTGGGACACTGTACAAATAATGAATAAAAACAGAATGCAATGATGGGGAAGTTTCAAATTTCAATATTTTATTCAGAATACAACATAGATGACATATCAAATGTTTAAACTGAGAAAATGTATCATTTTAAGGGAAAAATACGTTGATTTTAAATTTCATGGCATCAACACATCTGAAAAAAGTTGGGACAAGGCCATATTTACCACTGTGTGGCATCCCCTCTTCTTTTTATAACAGTCTGCAAACGTCTGGGGACTGAGGAGACAAGTTGCTCAAGTTTAGGAATAGAAATGTTGTCCCATTCTTGTCTAATACAGGCTTCTAGTTGCTCAACTGTCTTAGGTCTTCTTTGTCACATCTTCCTCTTTATGATGCGCCAAATATTTTCTATGGGTGAAAGATCTGGACTGCAGGCTGGCCATTTCAGTACCCAGATCCTTCTTCTACACAGGCATGGTGTTGTAATTGATGCAGTATGTGGTCTGGCATTGTCATGTTGGAAAATGCAAGGTCTTCCCTGAAAGAGACGACGTCTATGTTGTTCTAGAACTTGGATAGACCTTTCAGCATTGATGGTGCCTTTCCAGATGTGTAAGCTGCCCATGCCACATGCACTCATGCAACCCTATACCATCAGAGATGCAGGCCTCTGAACTGAGCGCTGATAACAACTTGGGTTGTCCTTGTCCTCTTTAGTCCGGATGACAAGGCGTCCCAGTTTTTCAAAAAGAACTTCAAATTTTAATTGGTCTGACCACAGAACAGTTTTCCACCTTGCCACAGTCCATTTTAAATGAGCCTTGGCCCAGAGAAAATGCCTGGGCTTCTGGATCATGTTTAGATATGGCTTCTTTTTTGGCCTATAGAGTTTTAGCCGGCAACAGCGAATGGCACGGTGGATTGTGTTCACCGACAATGTTTTCAGGAAGTATTCCTGAGCCCATGTTGTGATTTACATTACAGTAGCATCCCTGTACGTGATGCAGTGCCGTCTAAGGGCCCGAAGATCACCACCATCCAGTTTGGTTTTCTGGCCTTGACCCTTACACACAGAGATTGTTCCAGATTCTCTGAATCTTTGGATGATATTATGCACTGTAGATGATGATAACTTCAAACTCTTTGCAATTTTTCTCTGAGAAACTCCTTTCTGATATTGCTCCACTATTTTTTGCCGCAGCATAGGGGGAATTGGTGATCCTCTGCCCATCTTGACTTCTGAGAGACACTGCCACTCTGAGAGGCTCTTTTTATACCCAATCATGTTGCCAATTGACCCAATAAGTAGGGATGATCGAACGGTTCGGGTCGACCATCGGTTCGACCCGAACATTGACTGTTCGAAATTCAGCTGAATTTCGAACTTTTTGCTGAAAAAGTTTGGAATTCGGCAACCAGAACCGACCAAAATGCAATGGGACAGGAACTGGGCTTTAAAAGCCCATGATTGGACCAGAACCATCAGTAAAAGCCAATTGAGAGGGCAGGAGGATGCTAGGAATGTGATTGGAGTCACTAGGGGGTCCAGAGGCCAATCAGTAGTGAATACGCCCCCCAGTATATAACATAGCCCCGCCAAATCTCTAGCTTTGTAATACAGGGACGTGGAAGAGAGTGGAAGCAGTTCTGTTACTCTTGAAACTTGGACTGCTTCAAAGTGTCATTTAGCAATTATTAGTGTGAGGAAAGGGATATCTAGTGTAGTTAGGGTACTATTTTCCATTATAGTTAGATTTAATAATCTAGTTTCTGTAGGGAAAGTGTTAAGTGTCAGGGTGACTGTAGTGTAATGTGAACTGACTCTAACTGCTATGGCAGGGTGACCAAACCCTTCCATGTCAGGGTGACCGCCATAGAAAAAAGATTGTTTCTTTTAGAATTGCAATAGAGCAGGATAGTGGCTTTGCTACTTTCACACCTGGCCGTTTTTGTAGCAGGCGTTTATTGGGCTTTTTTGTGGACGTCTTTGGAGGCAGGCATGACATCTGAACTTCTGTGTAGGGGTATATATACACACACACATGTATGTATATATACACATATATAGGTGTGAAAGTAGCAGAACCCTATGCCAGCGCTAATGAAATAATTAGCAGGCATAGGACTTCGCTCCTATCACACCTATATGTGTGTATGTGTATAAATACACATAAGTGTGTGTGTATATATACCCCTATACAGAAGTTCTGATGTTATGCCTGCCTCCAAAGACGCCCAAAAAAAACGCCTGCAACAACACACCTGGGCGTTTTTGTAGCAGGCGTTTTTTGGCTTTTTTTTATCCACTTTTTGATAATGTTCTACCTTGTTGTGGTTATTTTCCTATATCACATTCTGTCACTGTGATTTTCTGTTTTTCATCTGTATTTGAAACTCAATAAAAAATGTATTGATTGAAAAAAAATACTTCAACACTCCATATTTTTATCATTTACATAAAGTGCATAAAAACCTTCATAACCCCCCTGGCCAACCCATTATGGCATCAATGGATAGTATTACTAGGGGTTTTTCTCAATATATTGACTCCTTCCTTCAACCACTTGCCCAAGGTCTTCTCTTCATTCATATATTAGAGATGCCACACATCTTCTAGAACTCCTTGAGCCATATTTATGGAAAGAAAATTTACATCTGGTTATCACTTGACATGAATTCATTGTACACATCTATACCCCACAATGTAGGTATAGCTGCCATTCAACATTTCCTTTTTCAGGATACGTCACTTTATCCTCTACAAGCTTCTTTTATTTTGGACTCCACCTTGTTTTGTTTAACCCATAACTATTTCCAGCTTGATGGAGACTACTACCTCCAGACCAATGGTACGGCGATGGGCGCCAATTTTTCCCCCTCGTCGGCAGACAACTTTCTCAGCCTTTTTAACTCAGAGGAACCTTTGAAATAACTTTCCAGTCACATGGAATCCCTGGTAGCCTCTGTAGGATCCAAAGGATTCCATGGAACCCTGGTTGAGAAACCCGGCTTTAAAGTAATTTTTAATGTGATATTAGTGAAGACATTGCTATATCTTTGGACAGGTCTGTGTTTTGCCTTGTTAGAGAATAGCCATTGTCATTCTCTTATGTTCCTGAAAGTGCACCTCTGATATCGATCTGTCAAACCTTCACATTGATGACACTCCTCTCCTAACTGCTCGAGTTCCACACCTTTGTAAGAATACTTCTCTATTCCCAATCCCATTCTGTCTTGTGAATATTTGAGCCAAAGATATAAAAATAATTGTGAATAAGTAAAGTATCGCCACTACATATGACAAATGTTCTAACAAGGGATTAGACCATTGTGATATGCATGGACATTGCATTATGTGTAGAGTGATTGGGAGGTTTATAGCAAAATGATGGATATGCTTGTATATCCACTTCTCCTTACGTGGACATGATATAACATACTGGAGTTTAACCTCCCTGGCGGTCTGATTATGTAAGTATTTTTGAAGGTCAAAGTTGTACATTGTTTTGCATGGAAATCTGTTGTTTTATATTGTAGGCATGTAATTCCTAGGAATAACTCACTTAAATCTGTGCAAACAAGAGTCTATTAGACATCTCGGGTATGATAAAGTTTGAAACACAAAATCATAAATTATAATATAATAATAATTTATGCAATAATGTAATAAAAAAAAAAACACAGAAATTTGTCCCAACAAGGGTGCAATATTACTAGTCACTGTAACACTAGACACTGCATATTGGTTTAATAAACATCTTGGGTATAAAACATTTTGAAACATGGGACTGCACAAAGTCCGACGTCACAATCAGGACAATAGAATCTGGTTTCCTTTCTGATTTTCTCTCTACTGTCATCTCGCTTCGAGCAACAAACCACACGCATCCTTGTAGGTGCTGACTTTTTCTCGGTTGGTGGGATGTAGTCCATGAAGTGACAACCAGTCAGGCGTTTCGGTGTGACAATGCCAGCAGCACGACGTCCAGCTCTATTCACAGCCATTGATGGTGTTTGGTGGTTCACAAAGATACGTTCGGCAACTTTCCAAATGACGTCTGAATGAATCACAGGCTTGTCACTCTCTTTTTTTTAAGAAGAATGTAGGCATTCCATAAGCATTGCTGAAGAATATTTCTGAAGATCTTCTTGTAGTACTACTTTTGCTGTTTCATCATTGCTGGGTAGAATGTCATTGCTTGGTCGGCTCTGTCGACACCTCCCATGGGGTTAGTGTAGTCTATCACTGCTTGTGGCTTCATGATTTCTTTCCCACCTTTCGTGCGTACCATACAGTGGAAGTGGTAGGAATTGTATTCATTAGACACACAAGTTTCTTGTCACGCCATCGCAGTGCCATCATTTTGCTTTCTGCCAGGCAACCATTTCTCTAGTCTTTAGCTTGTTATTGCCAAACATTTGCGGCATGTCACGCCGGTTTGCACTGACTGTTCAATAGCCATCTGTTTTGTATTGCAGAAGAAACTCATAAAGTTCAGGAGATGTATAAAAGTTGTCGGTTGTTACGCAATAGCCCTGATTTAGCAATGGCTCAATGAGTGAAAGAACGGAAGATGTTGCCATTCCATAGCTGCTGTATTTTGGATTGAATTGTGTTCCTTTTCCAGTGTATATGCCTGAATTCCAAATGTAGCCAGTTGACGATTCCCATAGGATGTAGGATTTTACGCCAAATCATGCTCTCTTTGATTCAATGCATTGTACCCAGCTGAGTATTCCCTTGTAGGCCATTAGACTTTCATCTATGCCAGGGGACTTCAAACTATGGCCCTCCAATTGTTCAGGAACTACAATTCCCATCATGCCTAGTCATGTCTGTGAATTTCAGAGTTTTTATAATGCCTCATGGGATTTGTAGTTCCACAACAGCTGGATGGCCATAGTTTGAAGATCCCTGATCTATGCTGATATCCCTTTCAGGCACATAGCTCCGTTGGGGATTCTTTATAATAATTTGAGATACTTCCCAAATTTTCTTTAGTTTTGGTGCAGGATGAGTAGTTTCATCAAATTCTTTCTTGTTTTTTTTCGAAGTGTAAATATTTCATGATCAGGGAAAATCTGTACTCCGAAATGACCGTGCCAAAGAATGGAGTGGCAAGTAATGTATTAGTTGTCCAATACCCCTTCTGCAGGGGTTTCCCTACCACTCCTTGAAATATTATTAGGCCCAGAAATTTCCAAAAGTCATCTTTGGTCACTGGTTCCCACTTTCTGCTTCTTGGAAACTTCCGATGCAGAGTAGCTAATTGTTGCTGTTTGTACCGGTTTGTCTCAGTAACTTTTTTTTCAATAACCTCATTGGTCAGAAATAATTGTAAGTATGCCAAGGGGTTGTCGTGTTCAACATCTACTTTCATACCAGATGCTCAAGTAAATGGGAATCTTGGGGGCGCTGCCTGATCCGTATCGCAGTCAATAGAGCACATAGTTCGCACATCACTGAGCTCAGTCGCAGAATCGTCGCTGTCGTCACTTTCAGTGTCTGATGACGAATTTCCCCTCGAATCACTATCGATCAATCCTGCAAGTAATTCTAATTCACTATCGCTGTTTTCTAGCTAGTTTAAAACCGCTTTTGACCTAAAGGGACGCTTTTTGGACGACGTGTTCTCAAGTTTCCAGGCAGAAAGAAGAGTAAAACGACAGCCAGGGCACTGGACAAAGCACTAGGGACAAAACTGAGGTACAATGGTTTGATATATTAATGTAATCCTAACAGATTCCAATGTATTACAATGTATCAGGTCATGTTTTGTTTACTTTTTCTGAATTTTCTGCCTAGTTCCACCCCCCTGCATCTCCAGCGCTCGCAGGGAAGGGAACCCAGGAGACAGATGCTGGCATTGGCCGGAGGACACAGCGGGAGGACATCAGGGGATCATAGTGATAAGGTAAGTGCCACTACAGGGATACTACAGTGTAATCCACGAGCTACACTCGGGATTACTACCAAGGAGGTTAAGTGGTTATATCTGAATGATGGGTGCAGCTGCAGGCATCATTCAGATATGTTTTTTTCTGCCGGAAATTTCCTGTCATGTAAAAACAATCATAGCGGCTGTTCAGGTGCCTTATTGTTTTTACAGGGGGCGGGAGAGGACATCCCCCTCCTGCTGTCCTCCGGTGCTTAAACCGGCTCGCCCTTGCGAGAATGAATTGGCCAGCAGCGGCCGATTACCATAGAGAACACCTCGGACTAGATGGTCCCCAGCAGGCTCTATGACCTTCGAAGGCAATGCGTGACATTATGACGTCATGTCCAGCCTTGGCAGATGTAAACACTGCCGTTGGGAAGCCAAGATTGTTTTTTTTTCTTTAATTTTATTATTTCAGGCTTTCCAGCCTAGAGGCAAGATCTGGGGACTTATAGACCCCAGATCTCGCTGTAAAGAGGACATATCATGCCCTATTCCTATTGCAAGGGGTGGTTACATTACTTGTAATAGGAGTAAAAGTGATTAAAAAAAATAATAATTAAAGGTAAAGTGTCAAAATAAAAAGTAAAATAAACAATATAAAAAAGTGCCCCCGTCCCCACGTGCTTGCACACAGAAGCGAAAGCATATATACATCGTAAACAGCGTTCAAAACACACATGTGAGGTATAGCTGCGAACGTTAGAGCGAGAGCAAGTCCTTCTCTGTAACTCTAAACTGTTAACTTGTAAACATTTTTAAAGCATTGCCTATGGAGATTTTTAGGTAACGAAGTTTGGCACCATTCCACGAGTGTGTGCAATTTTAAAGCATGAAATGTTAGGTATCTATTTACGCGGCGTAACATCATCTTTCACATTATACAAAAAAATTGGGCTACCTTCAGTGTTTTGTTCTTTTTAATTCATGAAAAAAAAAAAGTGTTTGAAAAATTGCTGCGCAAATAACATGTGACAAAAAAGTTGCAATGACCACCATTTTATTCCCTAGGTAATCTGTTTAAAAAAAACATATAATGTTTGAGGGTTCTGATTAATTTTCTAACAAAAAAAAAATGATGATTTTTACATGAAGGAGAGGAGTGCCAGAATAGGCCCAATATGGAAGTGGATATTCACAAAAAAAGTCTCTAAAAATCTGGCGAAATGACCAGAGAAAAAAAGTACATTTTACTACGTTAGTCAACTTTCTCACGAACGATCTGATCAGATCTGCCTGTCAGTTTTTTAGGCAGATCTGATCGGATCCTCCATGCATCCCTATGGGGCAGCGGATGTCAGCGGAGACCTCTACGCTGACACCCGCTGCTATCCGATTCCGATCCTGTTCGTGAAATCCGGACGGATGGAAACCATATTTTCCATCCATCCAGGGGATCGGATCGGATTAGAATGGACAGGCGGTCCGTTCTCATCCGATTCCCCTATAGAGAGGAGCGGGGATCTGACACCTCCCTCTCTGCACAGTGAGCGGAGACGGAGCTGTCATCCGCCTGCTCAACGTGGATCGGCGGATCGATACCCCCCTGAGCAGCACGGAGTCCGCCGACGGAGGCGGACCGCGTGAAATGACCTTAAGGGGGTGGATTTACTCCTGAGATTAGTAAATAAGAGGGAGCTCTGCTAACTTCCATCATCCAATCATGTGGAAGCAAAAATGCTGTTTTAAAAATTTTCCTTGCATGTAATTGGGTGTCCTCTGTAAAGTGAAGCTTTACTAAGCTCTGGAGTAACTTGCAAAGTGCACAGTCTACTTGCCTTAATGTAGAACTATGACTGCAGGCACAATTTATTTTTTTTAATTACTGGATAGAGTAATTGGGAGGGGGGGGGGGCTATAACCCCTGTCAGTTTTAGTTTTGCCATCTGAATCCAATTGGGGAGATTTCCCTTCATTTCCTGTCCCATAGCCAAAACAGGAAGTGAGAGGAAATTTCTACTAATTAAAGGAATACCTTAGGACCCCATGTCACCAGAACCAGTGTCCCCCTTGGAATGTTCCCCTCTATTACTTTTCTGGGGACAACCCAAAATGTGGGATTTACTTTTATTTTCAATGATAATGGTAAACAGGACAAATAGAGAGAATGAATCTCCTAATAGGGACACTGACAGCAATAAAACACAACAGAGGTTCTAATCCCTCTCCACTATCCAAAACAAAAATACTTTTGCCTTTAGTTATACTTTAAGTAAATCAAACCCAATGATTCTGTGTTTTTCCATTTTTAGGTTTCTATGCATTACTGTTGAGAGAACAGATCCAAAAAGGCTACTAAAAAGACTACTCCAAATTGGCTATTTTTACATTCCTTAAATACCTCGGACCACTACTACATGCCTGGACCGCTACTTATTTAACTCATGCATTTAATTATTTATTTACTTTAGTGAACTGACTTTACCGCCGTTTTATGCGGTATTTACCGTGCGTTTGGGGAGTTTTGAGGTATATTCTGCAAAACGGAATACCGAATTGCCTTTTCTCTTACGTCCTCTGACGGTCACCGCCCGATGGTATTAGCCTTCACTAATGGGTAATGGCGCCCTTTGCAGGAGCAAGGCTAGGCAGATAATTGATTATCAGGTTAATACAAAAAAACTTTTATACCTCGGCACGCCACTAGGGGGCCATCCCTCAGTCATTATCCTGAGCCCAATCTGATATTACCCCAGTTTTACGCTGCCTAGCTAAGGAGCTGGTCTAGGTCTTTCTGCTGGGACCTTGTGTCTCAGCGTTCTTTATGTTTTTTTCCGAATTCATGTGTTTTTCCTTTGCACTATAGATTTTTATTTCTCTCACTATCACTAGTTAGTCAGGGATTCCTTTCCTGGAGGGCTACAAGTGACTGCAGAGCTGGGCCTCGGACTGGGTATTATATATCCTTATGGAGTCCCAGCCTACCAACGAGCGCGCAGGTTACTGGTAAGCCCAGGCCTCGCAACAACAGTGCCCCTCCGAATGGGGACGAGCCTGCGGAGCTGCGTCTTCACTGAGGGTGTCTCAACCCGGATCGCCCGCGTGTTGCCAGCATCCCTCCTTGGCTGACGGCACCCCCACTGAGGATGGGAGTTCTCCCGTATCTGAGCGGTGCCCGCTTTCTGGACTGGTGAGTACTGATACCCCCTTGTCCCTGGGGACACTTGGGGGGTTGTGGGCCCACTCTTAGGGGATAGCAGGGCTGGTGGTCTCTGTAGGATCCCCCTTCTGGCCGGGTTGGTGGTTTTCTCCCTGCTCCCACTGGGGGCGCTGTATGGGGTGCTGTAGAGGTCTCCCTGGGGTCCCTGATGTTAGCCAGAATGTGCTTGTACACTTTGTTTGCCGCCGTTTAGAGTGACCGCCATGTTTTATAGTGTGCAGATTCTAAGCTCTGTGTGAGGACAGCAGCCATGTTGGGACTCTGCACAGGCTCCCGATCGGGCGCCATCTTGGATGTGGGCAAATGCCTAGAAAGGGCAAGCGGCCATTTTCCCTGTGACATTTGTCATTGAGCTTCAATAGGTACCTTTTGTCTGGGCTCGAGGGCTGGGCTCGAGGTCACTTCCTCCTTCTTCACACTTTCTCCTGTGTAAAAATGTGCTGACAGGCTGGGGATTTTGTTAATCCTTCTGTCATTTTTCAACCAAAACATTTTTTACTTGTGGCTAGTGTGTTTTCACAGGGGGCTCTTTCTGTTAGTGCAGATTGCGGGGGGCGGGGGGGGGGGGGGAACCGCGGGAACCGCCGATTTAAAGGGCCAGCGTCCCTTTTTCATTTTAAGGCAAGAATGGACTCCCAGGATAATAAATCACCCGCAGACCTGATGAGGGCTTCAGGTACACCTGAATCCTCTTCCATGGCCTCCATATCTGCTGCTCTTGCGACTTTGGCGTTCCAGGTGAATCTGCTGATGTCGGCACGCTCCTCCAAAAAACCGCCTGTGCCCTCCCAGTCCTCTGACTCTGAGCCCGAATCTGTTGCCACGGACGATGGTCCCCCTGAGGGGTCCCGGTCCTCCTCTTCTGAGAGGGAGGAGGAGGGGAAATCTTCCTCCTCGGTAGCGCGGGAACGCGCTACAATGGATTCTCTCATTGGCGTCATAACAGAAACTCTCGATTTTGGCGATGAGCCAGCTCAGTCAAGTAAGCGGTCCGTTTTCGGGTTCCGCAGACCCCAGAAGTCGGGTCAGGCTTTTTTCCTGCCCTGAGGAATTTCATGAGATTGTGAATGACCAGTGGCGGCGCATTTAGCACATGTTGGTAATGCCTAAGCGGTTTTTCCATCCGCTATCCGTTTTTGGAGGCGGTAGACAAACATTGGACGGTGTCCCCAAGAAGGGGATCACACTGTGTCTAGGCTAAATATGTCCACCTTGCTGCCAGTAGAGGATTCCCCGGTATGCAGGGATCCGGCAGATAGGCGTGTGGAAGCGCTTGCCCACCACATTTATCTGGTGGCGGGTTCCCTGTTGAAACCTGTGTTTGCCTCAGTGATGGCCTCTCAGGCGCTCACGACATGGTGCAAGGGGCTTCGCAGCAGGATCCGCTCATCCACACTGCGATGTTCCTGTGCAACGCGGCCTTGGATGAGGCTCCGTTGGTCACCCGGTTGTCGGCGGTGGGGATTGCGATCCACCGCATTACCTGGTTAAAGAGCTGGTGTCTGAGGTCCCCTATGAGGGGGGTCGTCTTTTTTGGGGAAACTCTAGATGAGTTAATTAAGGGGCTCACGGGAGGTAAGAGTACTCTGCTGCCCCAGGTCACCAAGGTTAAGTCCCCCAGCAAGCGGAGGGGGCCCTCCTTCAAGACTCAACATAATTGCTTTCATGCCTTTGGGACGCAGGAGAAGGGTAAACCCTTCCGACTTCCCAGTGGCCACAAGAAGCCGTGGCCGGGTAAGCCAAAAGCCGGTCAGTCTGGTTTGGCGGCCCAGTCCACCGCTTCCTGAAGGGAAGCCCTCACCTATTGTTGGGGTGAGGGGACGCCTGCTTTACTTTCAGGAACCCTGGTTGTCCGGCATTCAGGACAGGTGGGTTCACGAACTGATTCGTTCAGGGTACAAGATCGAGTTTCGATCTCGCCCCGCAGACAGATTCTTCCTGTCCAATCTCCAGTTTTCCCCTGATCGTCTCAGGGATCTCATGGGGGCAGTGCACGACCTGCTTGCCCAAGGAGTCATTGTACCCGTTCCCTCACGGGAAAGGTTTCGCGGGTTTTACTCCAACCTGTTCACGGTGCCCAGGAAAGACGGCAAGGTGCATCCGATTCTGGATTTGAAGTCTCTGAACCGCTTTGTGCGGGTACAGAAGTTCAGGATGGAGTCCATCCGGTCATTGGTGGCCTCATTGAGGCCTGGGGACTTCCTGGCATCCCTCGACTTGAAGGATGCGTATCTCCACATCCCTATTTTCGAGGGTCATCAGAGATATCTCCGCTTCGCGGTGGCTGGAGAGCACTACCAGTTTGTGGTGTTGCCTTTTGGTCTCGCTTCGGCTCCCAGGGTTTTCACCAAGGTGTTGGCTCCGGTTCTAGCTTTACTGTGCTTACGGGGCATTGCGGTCCTCGGTTACCTGGAGGACCTCTTGTTAAGGTCAAACTCATGTGTGACCTTGGCGAACGATCTGACCGCGACGGTTCGGACACTACAGGAGTTCGGGTGGACCATCAATTTTCAGAAGTCAGCACTGACTCCCTCAACTCGTCTTCAGTACCTAGGGATGGTCCTGGACTCTGCTCAAACTCGGATCTTCCTTCCGGAGGACAAAACTTGGGACTCTGCGGGAGGAGATCAGTGCTCTCAGGCACAACGATCTCTCCTCTTTGCGGACCCGCATGCAGGTTCTGGGCCTGATGGTCTCAGCCTTCAAAGCAGTTCCGTTTGCTCAATTTCACACTAGGTCTCTGCAAGCGGAGATCCTGGACAGGTGGGACAGGACGCCTCAGTCCTTGGAAAGGAGAATTTCATTAAGTCGGTGTGGTCGGATCTCTTGTGGTGGCTCCGGTCGCAGTCCTTGCCGCAGTGTCAGCCTTTCCGGCCTCTGTTATGGACGATTATCACCACAGATGCCAGCCTGTCGGGCTGGGGAGGAGTTCTGGGCACGCTTTGTGCCCAGGGGACGTGGTCGGCGGGGGAGACTTCGCTACCGATAAACGTCTTGGAGCTCTGAGCGATCAAGCTTTGTCTGTTCCGGTGGTCATCTCAGCTTCAGGGGTGTCCGGTCCGGGTACAGACGGACAATGCCATGTCTGTGGCTTATATCAATCACCAAGGGGGCACTAGGAGTGCCCGGGCGGCCAAGGAAGTGGCCGAGATTCTGTCCTGGGCCGCATGTACCAGCGCTCTCGGACGTTCACATTCCGGGTGTGTAACACTGGCAGGCGGACTATCTGAGTCGCCAGACTTTGGACCAAGGGGAATGGTCCCTACATCCGGAGGTGTTTCACCTCCTGTGCGCCAGGTGGGGGACCCCGGACGTGGATCTGTTCGCGTCCCATCTCAACAAAGAGGTGGAAAGGTTAGTGGCCAGGACTCGCGATCCTCTCGCGGACGCGTTGGTGGTGCCTTGGCACCGCTATCAGCTACTGTATGCCTTTCTTCCGATTCAACTGTTGTCCAGGTTCCTCCGCAGGTTGGCATCGGAATGGATGTCAGTCATTCTAGTGGCCCCGGACTGGCCTCGACGGTCCTGGTACAAGGACATCGTTCAGATGGTCATCGAACCTCCCTGGCGGCTTCCGCTGCGAGACAATCTTTTGTCTCATCTTCCATCCTGCTTTACAGTCTCTGGCTTTAACGGCATGGCTGTTGAAAGCCGGGTCCTGAGGGATAGAGGTCTTCCTCAGGCGGTCATCCCTACCTTGTTAAAGGCTCGCAAAGCCACTTCAAGGAAGATTTCTCACCGCACCTGGAAAGCCTATATCGCTTGGTGCAAGGCGCATGGTTTTCACCCTCGTTCCAACTCGGTGGCAAAGGTCTTGGCCTTCCTGCAGAAGGGCGTGGATCAGCATCTGGCACTGACTACGGTCAAGGGTCAGTTGTCAGCCTTGGCCGTCTTTTTTCAATGACATTTGGCGTCGCATTCTTTGGTCCGCACCTTCATTCAAGGGGTGCGGCATTTGGCTCCCCCGAGGAGAGTTCCCTTGCTTCCCTGGGATCTGAATTTCGTTTTGTCCGTGTTACAAAAACCTCCCTTCGAGAACATCAGAGAGATTCCTCTGTCTGTGTTGTCACAGAAAGTTGCATTTCTGGTGGCCATCACGTCAGCTCGCAGAGTGTCTGAATTGGCGGCCTTGTCCTGCTGTTCTCCTTATCTGGTACTTCATAGAGATAAGGTAGTTCTGCAACCAAATTAATCTTTTCTTCCCAAGGTGTTTTCTTCATTCCACCTCAATGAGGACATTGTGTTGCCTTTGCTGTGTGCACGACCCAAGCATCCTAGGGAGTTTGCTTTGCATTCTCTGGATGTGGTATGGGCGGTCAAGGTCTACCTGTCCGCCACGGTGTCGATTCGGCAGTCTGATTCTCTATTTGTTCTTCCTGAGGGACCTCGGAAGGGATCGGCCGCCTCCGCGGCGATGTAACGCTCCTGCGTTTTTATTGTAAGCTGGATTTGCAGCTGCAGAATCTCCACTCAGCAGTCATGTAGAGATGTGTTGGAATACCAGATCCAACTCTCCAGACTCATCACTGTGGGCCTGTCTGCTTCAGCATACAGATATACACACACTCAATAAGATGTTCCTGGAGTGATAGAATGTATATGATAGTATGGAGGTGATGTGCTGAAGGGACAGGTGTGAGCAGTGACAGTAATGGTAGGCACTTGATAGTAATGTTCAGGAGAGTTGTAGATGGTAATAGGTAGAATGCAGATAGGTTAGCAATCATGTATGGTAACAGGTGGTAAGGACAGCAGATGACATATACAGGATAGACTAACCCAGTGCAAGGATAGATGGTAGTAGACTCAAGAGCTAGCAATCTATGTAACAGTGCAGATGGTAGAATTAGTATGCATAGATAGTAACAGTCCTTAATGTGCAGAAGATGATAGTGTAAGTTAGTTATGGAGGATTCCCCTGTGGGGTACTTATCACTAGTAAAGTTTAGTAAGTAGCGGGGTACAGTAGTAAGGGAGTGATCCGGTAGCGGGATAAGGGATCAGTAGCGAGGTTCCGGTCTGTTCCAGGTAAAGGCAAATAGCTGGAGGTTCCGACAGCAAGACAAGGCTCGTAAGCATACAGAGACACATTGAACGAACAACGTGGGAGAGAACGCCGGCGATTGAAATAGCCGCTCAGCGGCACTCAGCGATGACGTCATCCGCCTTAAAGGTGTATGCGTTACACCTAACTAGAAAGGTGTGACGCAATGTTGAAGGGAAAATGGAAAATAAGGGTACCAAAGGTACCAGAATCTTACAGTACCCCCCCCTTAAGGCGGGATCCAGAAGGCCTATAGCACTGGTTTCTCCGGGTATTTCGAGTGAAACCTTCGTATAAGCCTAGGTGCGTGAACATCAGAGGTATCCAACCAGGTGTCGTCTTGGGGTCCATAGTTCTTCCATCTTATGAGATATTGGAGTCTTCCTCTGTGGATACGAGAATCCAAAATCTCCTTAATCTCATATTCTTCTCCGCCTTCAACTTGTACTGGAGGTGGAGGCAAGATGGTAGGCCTTATTCCTTGGTTAGGAACATGTGGCTTCAGTAGCGACACATGAAAGATGGGATGTATTTTGAGATCTGCCGGTAAGGTGAGTTGCACTGCAGCTTTTCCAATGAGTTTTTTTAATTGGGAAGGGTCCCAGAAATAAAGGTCCAAGCTTTTTGCTAGGGATCTTTAATCTTAAGTTTTTTGTCGATAGCCAAACGAGGTCCCCAATAGCATATTGCGGAGAAGGTCTTCTACGAAGGTCGTAGTACGTTTTTTGTTGACTATGAGCGTGTGAGATGGTGGTATTAAGTAAACCCAGAGAGTCTTTTATTTGGGTAAGATAATCCGAGGCTACTGGGTTACTTGATGGTAGGATGCGTGGTGGGAGAAGTGTGGGATGAAACCCATAGTTCAAGTAGAACGGACTTTGCTTAGTAGTACTGTGGGTTGCGTTGTTATAAGCAAATTCCGCCAGAGGGAGGAGGTCCACCCAATCATCCTGTAGGTATGATGTGTAGCAACGCAGATATTGTTCTATACACTGGTTGACTCTTTCAGTCTGTTCGTTGGTCTGAGGGTGGTAGGGAGAAGTGAGCTTTCGCTCAATCCGTAGTATTTGACATAGAGCTTGCCAAAATTTAGAGATGAACTGTGAACCACGGTCGGATAAAAGAGTCTTTGGAATTCCATGTAACTTGAACACATGTTTCATTAGTAGTTCCGCTGTTTGTTTAGATGAAGGTAGTCTGCGAATAGCAATGAAATGTGCCATCTTTGTCAGATGGTCCACTGACACTAGAATGGTATTAAATCCTTTGGAAGGTGGTAGTTCTACTATAAAGTCTAAGGACACAACTTCCCATGGGACCTGGGGTATTGGTAGACTGCAGAGTAGACCAGATGGTTTTGTAGTGTCAATTTTGGACCTTGCACAGATGTCACATGAAGAAACAAATTTTTGTACAGACGTCTTCATATCAGGCCACCAAAACTGCCTGGTAAGCAAATTAAGGGTTTTCGTCATACCCATATGTCCTGCCATGGGCACATCATGTGATAATTCCAAGATCTTGGTGCGCATAGTAGGGGGTATGTAGAGTTTGTTGTGGTAATAGAGGAAGCCTTCTGCATCAGTACTTAGTTGTGGTGGAGGTGAATCCAATCCTATACTGTGCAAAATCTCTTCCTTCAGGGAACGAACAACACCAATAATACGTTCATAGGGTATTGTAGGAATAGAAGGGATTTCAGCGCAGTTATCTTCGGTTAATCGTGATAGCGCATCCGCTTTTTTATTTTTGTCTGCAGGCGTGTAGGTCACTAGGAAGTTGAATCTTAGGAAGAATAATGACCATCGTACCTGCCGGTGGGAAAGAGTTTTGTTAGTCTGGAGGTATTGAAGGTTTTTATGATCTGTATATATGAGTATTGGTAATTGGGTACCTTCAAGTAGATGTCGCCAATTCTCCAGTGCCAGTTTTATGGCAAGCAACTCCTTTTCACCCACTGGGTAATTCACCTCTGGGCTGCTTAGTGATTTTGAGAAGAAAGCAACTGGGTGGAGTGGTGAAGTATTTGTTGGTCGTTGGGAGAGAACTGCTCCTACTGCCATATTTGACACATCTACCTCCAGAATATATTGGAGGGATGGGTCTGGATGGCGTAGTATGGGAGCAGAAGTAAAGCTTGATTTTAACAAGCGGAAAGCTCCATTTGCTTCTTCTGACCATTTGAATGGTTTCTTTATACTTGTAAGTTGTGTGAGAGGTCTCACAATAGCAGAGAAGTTCTTGATGAACTTCCTATAGAAGTTTGAAAATCCAAGGAAACGCTGTAATGCCTTACGAGTTGTTGGTATAGGCCAATCCAGAATACAGGATATCTTGCTCATGTCCATCTTGATTCCGGTTTTGGATATGATGTATCCTAGGAATAATATTTCTTCTTTATGAAATAGGCATTTTTTTAATTTCACGTATAGATTGTGTGCGAGTAATCTGGATAACACAAGTCTTACATGTTTTATATGTTCAGACAGAGACCGAGAATAGATAAGTATATCGTCCAGATATACCACAACACAGACATCAAGTAAGTCTCTAAAGATGTCGTTTATGAACCTTTGAAAAGCTGCGGGAGCATTACACAACCCGAATGGCATCACAAGATATTCGAATAATCCATATCTGGTTCTGAATGCTGTTTTCCACTCATCTCCGTCACGGATTCGGATTAGGTTGTATGCCCCTTTTAGGTCCAATTTAGAGAAGTAAGTAGCCCCACGCACTTGTTCAATGAGTTCAGGGATGAGCGGTAAAGGATAGTGATCCTTTATTGTAATGATATTTAATTGCCTATAATCGATAATAGGCCTAAGACTTAAATCCTTATTGCGGACAAAGAAAAGTCCTGCAGCTGTGGAAGAAGTAGAGGGTCTCATGAACCCTTTTGTCAAATTCTCATCCAAGTATTCCTTGAAATGAGAGAGTTCATCCTGTGAAAGAGGATAAACATGACCGAAAGGCAATTCGCTGTTAGGGAGTAGATCGATAGTGCAATCATAATCCCTATGGGGAGGCAACACTTGAGCATTTTTCTCAAGGAATACTTCGGACAGATCCTGATAGCATAGTGGTGCAATCTCGTCTGACACCACAGACAGGATCTTTCCATAAGATGGGAGGTTACACGTAATCTCACAATAGTGAGAAGAGAAAGTTAAAGTCTGTATTTTCCAATCTATGATTGGTTGATGTGTGTGTAACCAGGGGAGTCCCAAAATAATGGGAAAATGGGGTGAAGATAGTATATCAAAGGAGGTGGTCTCCATATGAGACTCGTTAGCAGTGACAAGGAGTGCTTGTGTCTGATTGGTGATTGGACCAGAAGATAGCGGGATACCGTTAATGAGACTAACAGAAACAAGTTTATGTTTTGAAATAATAGGTATTTTATTTAAGGTAACAAAACGTGTATCGATATAGTTCCCACAAGATCCTGTGTCGATCATAGCCTTGGTGGTAATCCTAGTCTGGTCCCACTGTAATGTTAAATGAACAAAGAGATAGGATTTAGAAAAGGAAGTCGTTAACCCCCCTAGCAAGACATGTGAACACTCACCCTCTTTTTTGCGGACAAGGGGACAGACGCTTATCGAATGATCCGGGGATGCGCAGTACATGCAGAGATTACTGGATCTTCTCCTGGCTCGTTCAGTAGTTGATAAAGGTGGGCGTATGGTTCCTACCTCCATAGGAGTAGGGTCAACGGACGAAATCCGAGAAGGACTAGACAATGATATTCCCATTTTCTCAGCCTTTCTTTCTCGCAGTCGCCTGTCAATGTTGATACTGAGTTGCATCAAGGCATCCAAAGTGCCAGGTAAATCCGCTCGGGCGAGCTCGTCTTTAACGGCTTCTGACAACCCGAGTCTGAACTGAGTTCGCAGAGATGTATCATTCCACCCTGAATCAAGGGTCCATCTTTTGAACTCTGCTACAAAGTCTTCTACAGGTCTCCTTCCTTGTTTTAAAGCCCTCAATTGGATATCAGCAGTACTCTGCCTATTGGGGTCATCATATAAACTAGCAAGTTCCGCTAGGAATAAAAGATAGGAGTTGAGAAGAGGATCATTTTTCTCAAAGAGAGAGTCTGCCCAGGCCCGTGGATCACCTGTTAAGTATGAAATGACGGTACAGACTTTAATTTGATCAGTACGGTAAGTACGAGGTTTTAGCAAGAAAAGCAATTGACATGCGTTTTTGAATTCACAAAATTTTTTCTGATCACCCGTAAACACTAGAGGAGGGTTTATTTTGGGTTCAGGGGGCTGAGCAGCAGTAAGCTGGGAAAGACGGGCTACCTGCTGTCTCAGAGTCTGATTGTCTTATTTTACTTCAGTAAGAGCAAGTATTAATGCATTTACTTGTTGTGTTAATTGTGTCACTTGAGTGGGTAATTCTGCTGAATCCATTTTTTTAAGGTTCGTTCAATCTGTAACGCTCCTGCGTTTTTATTGTAAGCTGGATGGAGGGATAGGCACTCAGGGCAGCTGACCGGAGGAGTGAAGCAACTCTGTATCGGAAATATGGAAGAGAGGAAAGCGCCTCTTGAGTGTTGTAAACAATTTATTGACAATAAAATAGTAGTAACTCACATGGAGGTTATAATTATAGTGTAGGGCGTCACGCTCCGGAGGCTGGATGTATGCTGAATCCAAGTGGTGTCCAGCAGTCCGGGAAGGCTATGGAGACCTGCTCTGGCGTCTTCCGAGTGGACACGGTGAGGAAACTTGAATCAAGTTTTCTCACTGTGTCCACCCGGAAGACGCCAGAGCAGGTCTCCATAGCCTTCCCGGACTGCCGGACACCACTTGGATTCAGCACACATCCAGCCTCCGGAGCGTGACGCCCTACACGATAATTATAACCTCCATGTGAGTTACTACTATTTTATTGTCAATAAATTGTTTACAACACTCAAGAGGTGCTTTCCTCTCTTACATACAGGTGTGCAAGGCACGGACCTGGTCGTCCGTGCACATTTTCACAAATTTTTACAAACTTGATCTTTTGGCATCTTCGATTGCTTCCTTTGGCCGCACAGTTTTGAGTGCGGCAATTGTTTAAGGGGACATTATTTTTTACTGTCCCCCTTCTTGGGGTGTTTTTTTGTGATTTCTGGGTTTGTTCCAGTTTTTTCCTGTGGGCTCAGGTTGTTACTGGCCCGGCTGTTTGCGTTACCTTCTAATTTGGTTGCGTTGCCCCACCCCTCAAACCTGCACTGCTTGGGACGTCCCATTAGTGAAGGCTAATACCATTGGGCGGCAACTATCAGAGGACGTAAGAGAAAATAGAATTTTTGTAAGAAGACTCTGACAGTCACCACCCCCGCCCCTCTGGTTTTTTTGGATCTGGGGGTTGTTGCCTTCCAGTACTGCTTGCTACAAACTGAGGTAATATCAGATTGGGTTCAGGATAATGGCTGAGGGATGGTCCCCTAGTGGCGTGCCGAGGTATAAAAGTTTTTTCGTATTAACCTGATAATCAATTATCTGCCTAGCCTTGCTCCTGCAAAGGGTGCCATTACCCATTAGTGAAGGCTAATACCATCGGGCGGCGACTGTCAGAGGACTCAGGGAAAAGAATTTTACGGTAAGTTCTTACAAAAATTCTATTTTTCTGGCATCGCTTGCGATATTTAGGAAAAATGTGTCCGATCGCCTAAATACCGCATGCAATGGGCTTTAGTGTATGGTGCCCAGTGTGAGGTCCGAATCAGCGTTGCTAGTGATTGGACGGGATGATTTCAATCTGATATTCTACAGTATTTATCTCTGCCGATAAGAGCTCGGTACTTAAAGGAAGTAATGGGGAGAATATCTGACAATAAATCTTTATTGTCTAGATATCTACATAGATCTTGAATATCGGACGGTCATGTCAAATAAAAAAATGTGTATGAGGTTCTGATCACTCATTGCAGAAAAATCTAATTCCCACATTTAGGAACATCTATCATCCCATATATTAACAGATACCAGACTAAATTAATGATTTACTTTTTAAAGCTTATAGGGTCATCATACATGTTACAATCTAATATTACAATATTTTTACAACTTTAACTTTACTAAGACTATGACATATGAGCACCTACCCAGCCTATCCAGTCTATTTGTATCCAATTAGGCAAGCTTGTGCACTACATAGCTGACTGTAGATAAAAAGAAGATTATAGAAGCAGACTGCTGTGTGTGGGGAGCTTTAGAGACAGTCCAATTTATAGCTGATAACAGAGTTAGATAAGATCCTAAGATTTTGGCAGGCCATAGAATATGCAACTTTCTTTCCTTCCGCCATGGGTGGAAGAAAAGGAATCTGCTTAATTTCCCAACAACAAAGTCAGTGTTGATGGGGAATCCCTCCCACTGCGCTATTATGTTCTGCTGGCGGTAAGCCTTCCCTGCTGGCAGAACACAATGATTAGTGCTGTCAGCTATAGCCAGCAGCACTAATCATTTGGGAAAAACATGACAGGCTGGTTGTACTTAAGTTGATTAATAGATTGATTTGTGTACAACTAGCCAATCCATACATCTGATCCCTGCCGAACTGGCCGAATTTCAATCCATGTATGGCCAGCTTTAGAAAACTAAATGAAACACTGACCCAGAATATTATTGTCTGTCAGTCCTGTTATACTCACCATAATTCCTCTATTCGGCTGGTTGTCATAGCTTCCATCAGATCCCTGAAATGAGGACCCTCCAGATTTTTCACAGACAGGCTCAGTGTCCTCAGTGTCTGGTTATTTCTTATTCCAGATGCCAGGTGGGGGCAGGAACTGGCTGTCAGGTGATTATCATCCAATCTGTAGAAGAAGAGAAGAACATTACCAGAAGAAAATGAATTTCTCCCCCAGGAATGAATGTAACTATTCTCTACATACATGGAACTCATTTCTCTTTATTGGAATCATTTATATTAGATCACTTTTTAAAACTCCAGTAAATATATGTAGCCCTGCCCCCAAAGGAGTGGCTTAATGCATGGGTATCCTCTTCACTTGATTCACCCTGAGCCTGCTCCGACCCAACTGACACTATTTGTTCTGTCATATTGAATAATTAAGACCACAAATATTGCAGTGTAAGAATAAATTTACTGATTTTGAATTTGAAATAAACAAAAGTATACAAACAGAATCAGAGATAATGCAAGGGTTGCCAATGAGATAGATCCTGAGTTCCCAACCAAGGATTTGAGTATTGTTCAGCACTCAGGATCTGGAACACAGGCCACACATATATATGTAAATAAATGCATATATATATATACTAGAGGACTGGGTTCAGCAACAGTAAAAAACACACTGAATGTTTAAGTATACTTAGAGAGTGTCCACAGATAAAGAATGACTACACTTAATGATTATGGTAAAATAAACAGTATAACAATACTAGATCAACTATCAGAGTGCACGGTTTTTCGTTGCCGATACCGATATTTTGGCAATCGCATATCGGTATCGGCCAATATTTTTACACATTTAAAATTTTGCAATTTGACACAAATCTGTTAATAAACATGTTAATCTTTATTTATTAACATTTTTAACATTCTTCACACCTTGAGGATCAGTTCACATTTGTGCGATGCGGGAACGCTGCGAATATGCAGCGTGATCCCGCATCGCATCCGCACATCTGGCAGTTCACACTGCCATATGCGATACGCAGGGGGTGTCAATTAAATGTTAACGACACCCCCAGTTTGATCGCATATCGCAGTGCGATCTGACAGTTCGCACAGAATCGGATCGCACTAGTGTGAACCACTGTGCGATCCGATTCTGAGGCGGCTCAAAAAATGCCTCATGTGCGTGTTTGCTGCGGATGCGCTGCGAATTCAGTCATACAAAGTGTATGGCTGAATTCGCATCCGTACAGGAGATCGCATGTAATGAAGGAGCAGTGCGCTCCGAATTACATGCGATCAGCGCATCCGCAGAAGTGTGAACCGGCACTAACTGCATGAAAACTGATAGGAAAAGTCCACTTGCAGGGACATCAGTTTCACATCATCTGATTATGCATTAATGGGATGTATATTGCATAATAAATAAACTGCTGCAGTACTGCACTCTCTCACTGCCATAAATCACTACTGCAATGCAGTCAGTGTAAAACTGCTAGAAAAAAAACTAGACAATAGCTAGACAACAGCTACAAAGTGGATTGGACTGGAGTCAGTGGACAACCTCGGCAGTAGGGCACTCACTGCAACTGCAGCAGTCAATGCAAAACTGCTAGAAAAAAAGCTAGGCAACAGCTAGGCATTGGATTGGACTCTTTGCAGTAGGGCACTCACCCACTCACTGCAGCTACAGCAGTCAGTGCAAAACTGCTAGAAAAAAAGCTAGGCAACAGCCACACAGTGGATTGGATTGGAGTCAGTGGACTACCTCTGCAGTAGGGCACTCACTGCAACCACTGCAGTCAGTGCAAAACTGCTAGAAAAAAAAGCTAGGCAACAGCTAGACAGTGGATTGGAGCGGAGTCAGTGGACTACCTCTGCAGTAGGGCACTCACTGCAACTACTGCAGTCAGTGCAAAACCGCTAGAAAAAAAGCTATACAGTGGATTGGAGTGGACACTACTCTTTTCAATACTCCCAATTAAGTAGAACAATATTATAATGCAGAAAGCAGAACATCTCAGCATGTCCATTAGGGGTGTTGAAAATAATTGACGCATCAATGCACTACGATGCAGTCTTTTCCGTTTCGGTTACGATGCGAGAACCCAGAATAATCGATTCCTGGCTCCTCCCCCCTCCCTCCACAAAAGTGTCATTGGTGGATCAATATGCACCGTAGGCCTGGCTGCATCCGGCGCTGTTCCCCTCTCATTGGATGGTGTGTAGCCTCAGGAGGCGGGGTCTGTAGCACACCAACGTGCCGCCCCCACCATGCTCTCTCTCTTCCTCGGGATTTGTAGCTGTCACCTCCCCCATGGGCTGAGAGACCAGTCTGTCATGCTTCATGTAAGTGAGGGGTGAGTGAGTGCATAGAAGTGGCACATCCCCCACCTCTGCTGTACCTCCAGTCTGTGTACTACTGTGCCTATCACATTGGGGCTTTTTTCTGTCTAGTTCTTCCTGAGATTTCACTATAAACTTTCCCATCTGGAAACATCTTGTTTACTTGTAGATAGAATGCCTTCCTTTTTTTCTTTTTTTCATTGATGTTGACCTGCATTCTATATAAGTTGCTACCAAAAGGCTCACCAATGATTTGTTAAAGTGATACTAAAGGGTATTATTATTATTTTTTTTTTTTATAAAATAAAAAAGCTATCATACTTACCTGGGATCTTCCATCTAAATCTAGACAGTGACATGTGTTTTTTTTTCAGAAACATATCTGTTATTTTTGCCTGAGATAGTGGAGGAGGTATTGAATCAAAATCACATTGATATTCATTTTGTTTTTTTCTGTGCTGCATGATAAAATTCAGTATGATGAACTCTTAGATGGGCCCAAAGATTTGACGTATTTTTGTTTTTTGCAGTTACTGATCCCATGCTTATGTTGTTTGTACATGTTTAGCATACTGCTGCTTTTCCTGGAGAAGGTTGAGACGAGAAATAGTCCCAGACCACACTTTTACTTTTTCTCTCCTCATCCATTTCCATTTCAATTTGAAAGACACAAAAAAGATTTAAAAAAATGGCTTGCTGAAGTTGCTGCTGGCACTGGCACCCTGTTGTGGGTTGGTGGCTGATGCCTGGCAGTGTGGGTTGCTTGCTGGCATCCTGTTGTGGGTTGGTGGCTGACGCCTGGCAGTGTGGGTTGCTTGCTGGCACCCTGTTGTGGGTTGGTGGCTGACTCCTGGCAGTGTGGGTTGCTTGCTGGCACCCTGTTGTGGGTTGGTGGCTGATGCCTGGCAGTGTGGGTTGCTTGCTGGCACCCTGTTGTGGGTGGCTTCCTTGCCGGAACACTGTGGTGGCTGGCTGGCTTGGTGTCACCCTGTTATGGGTGGCTGGCTTTCAGGAACACTGTGGTGGCTGGCTGGCTTGCTGTCACCCTGTTCTGGGTGACTGGCTTGCAGGAACACTGTGGTGGAGTGGCTGGTTTGGTGTCACCCTGTTATGGGTGGCTGGCTTGCAGGAACACTGTGGTGGGTGGCTGGCTGGAACACTGTGGTGGGTAACTGTCTTGCTGGAACACTGTGGTGGGTGGCTGGCTTGCTGGAACACTGTGGTGGGTGGCTGGCTTGCAGAAACATTGTGGTGGGTGGCTGGCTTGGGGTCACCCTGTTGTGTGAGTGGCTGGCTTGGTGTCACTCACTCACTCTGGCCTGTTGTGGGTAGCTGGCTTGCTGGAACATGTGGTCACTGGTCACGGTGGTGGGTGGCTGGCTTGGTGTCATCTGGGTGGCTGGTTGCTTGCTCGCTGGAACCCTGTTGTGGGCTGGGTGGCTGGATGCTGGCCGGCTGGCACCCTGGCCTGTTCTGTTGTTGTAGGTGGGATGGCTGGCAACTGGCACCCTGTGGTGGGTGGCTGAGGCCAGGGCCTGTGGGTGGATGGATAGCTGGCACCGTGACCGGACCGGACTGTAGCTGGCTGTACACGAGGCTGTCTGAGGCGTGGGAGGCGGTCTTAAGGCAGGGAACGTGTGCAGCGTGCGGTGAAATGGCGTCACGTATGGACCTTGCAGGCATGGTTCAAGACTTTTTATATGGATGTAACAAATACATTTTATGTTTTATACACAGAGCCGGCGCTACCGCTAGGCGAACTAGGCAGCCGCCTAGAACGTACTGCCGCCTAGGGCGCAGCCATGGCCTGTCGCCTCCTCATCCCGATGGATGTCACCTCTAGAGCCGCCGTCCGTGTGGCCGGTCTGCAGGAGTGTATCGGAGGTCCAGAGCATGAGAGGGAATGTCCCCTACAGGGGTATCGTGCAGGGGCGCGGGGTGGGAACTATCTAATGCAGTAACAGATCCCTCCTCTGGCTATCCCAGCAGCAGAGCTGTTAAGCAGTTTGGGCTCTGATTGATGCCAAGGATCTGGCCCGCCCCCTTCAGTGTCACTGATCCGGACTGAGGGGGTGTGGACAGCCAAGGGAGGATCCTGCCTGTGACTGGGAGGCGGGGGGCGGTGCAGCCGTCCTTAGGGATGATCGCATGGTTATTCTGGGGCAGAGAGCAACATGGAGGTAAAAACAAAAATGTCTCTAAAAATGTGTTTTTTTTAATGCCACTGGACATGAATAACCAGATACAATCGGGTTCGTGTCCGACTTCCGGGATGTGAGGAGCGTTTTTAGGCAGCTCCGCCGTCACTGAATCATCCGCCACATAATCCTGCAACATCCACAGCTCTACTCACCTTGATTTGCCTCATCTATACTCCGGGAAGCCTCCTGACCTACACAGACATGGTAAAGTACGGTAGGGATGTCCCGCCATCCCCGGCAGGCCGTGGCTTGGGTTCCCCCGAGCAGGCCCCAGATGGCGGCCGCCTTCAGTCGCCGGGCGTGGAGGCCTTGAACAGTCCGCTCCTGCCTTGGCCGGATGATGGGGGGGACTGGCCGGCACTGCAGCCTTCACCTAGCCTTACAGGGGGGGCTGGAGCCAAGCCGGCTGGGCGGATGGTGGAGCCTACCTTGTTCCAGATCTTGGACGCCATTAAAGGGTGCCAGGCCTCTCTAACATCCCACATAGATGCCCTGCGAGTGGATTCCTCCCTCCTTACGAAGACGTCAGTAAGATTCGGCAGCGGGTCTTGGCGGCAGAGCAGCGAATCAGTTCTGTGGAGGATGATGTCTTCTCTCTCCCTGCTACCATCCCGGACATACAGGCTGAACAGAGGGCGCAGGCTGCAAAGCTGGGTGATATGGAAGATCGCTTGCGCTGCAACAATCTCCGCTTTTTGGGGTTCCCGGAGGGTGCTGAGGGGGGACAGGCAGGGGACTTCCTCATGGATTGGATGCACAGGTCCCTGGGCCCGGATACTTTCTCTCCGCTTTCTCTCCCCTCCAGGGCCCCGGTGCCTGGAGCTAGGCCCAGGCCATTGCTTGCTCGCATTCTACACTTTAAAGACAGGGACGCAGCCCTGCGGAGGGCCAGGGAGCGACCTGACCTCAGCTTCAATAACAATATTATTACCATATTCTCTGACTTCTCTGTCTCTACGCAAAAACACAGGGCTGCCTTCCTGAGTATTAAAAAAAGGCTTCGGGGCCGCCTTCTCCCTTATAGCGTGCTCTATCCTGCAAAACTTAGAGTGGTGCATAAAGGTAAAGTGCATTTCTTTATGGATCCTGCTGATGCTGATCAATGGCTGGACTCGCTGGGCAGAGCTTGATTTCATGATGTTTAATGTGATGCTCCTGCACTGACCTGTCTTGTCTTCTTATGGGATGGACTGCCGTTCTGTCCTCTCCTCATTTTTTTTTTTTTTTTTGAAAATCTTTTTTATTGTTTCAGCATAAACAACAACATACAAACAGTAGGTGCAAAAGATTCAGCAACAGCCCACTACCGGGGACCGGCAGCAGGGATAACAATCAGGAGCTTGGGGTGCCCACGCAGGGGCGGAACGATATGACATCAAGATGTAATCAAATATCAATAAACTGTACCAGTCAGAGACGTTAACCGGGGCGGCAGCTCATCCAAGTCCAAGATGTGGCTAGGTGACCCTTGGACCACCCCCACCCAGGCACTCTGCCAGCAGCGGTACTGAAGAGTCCGCCAGCCATCTGGCCCAGACTCTGTCATGTTTCTTGGGGCATCTCCTATGAAAGTAGGTGTCTTTTTTTACAACGGTATCACTGAGTCCACCAGTGTTCTCCACCGCTGCAGCGATGGGGGGGACCGCTGCCTCCAGTGGAGGGCTATATTCTTCCTAGCGAAGAATAAGAGGAGACCCATGAGGGTGCGATCCGCCACCCTAGGCAGCAGGTCATCCAGGAGACCCAGGAGAGCTATTTTAGGCGAGGGGTCGAGCGAAACCTGCAGAACGCCATTCGCAACCGCAAATATGCGCGACCAATAGTCTGCCAGATCCGGGCAAGTCCAGAAGATGTGTATAAAGTCCCCGGGAGTGTGGCCGCACCGCCAGCACTCCGGGGAGTGGGAATCGTGCATCATGTGAAGGCGGTGGGGGGTGATGTATGCTCTGTGGGCAATTTTGTATTGGACCATGCGATCTCTGATGGAGATCAGGATCTTAAAGGGGGAATCCCATATCTGACGCCAGTCCTCCTCGTCCATGTCCGGGATGTCCCGCGTCCATCAGGCCCGAAGGCCCGAGAGCTCGGGAGAGAACACCCGAAGGAGATGGGCATGCAGGACGGAGGCGGCACGGTCGGAGCAGTCAAAGCGGAGGACCCTCTCTAGGTCCGACTGCACCGCCCCCACCCCCCCAGGCGGGAACTGAGCCCTGAAGGCATGGGACAACTGCAGGTAGCAGAATAGGTACGATGGCGGTATCCCATGAGAGTCTATGAGGCCCTGGAATGTGGGAAGGGAGAGGTCCGTGGACAGATCCGAGATCCTCTTGATTCCAAATTTAGTCCAAGCTGCTGGGTCAGGGATATTGTATAGGTGTGGCAGGGTAGGATTAATCCACAGTGGTGCACTAGGGGAGACCGCGGCGCTCGGGTACACTTCTAATGCCAGACCCTGACGCCAGGCTCTGAGCGTCGTCCGCATGGAAGAGGTCAAGGCATATGGAGCCTTGGGGCCCCTAAATAACAGATGCGGCAGTGCCTCTACGGACCCCAGCACCGCCGCCTCCGCCACCACTGCGGAGTTGTAAGCATCGGGAGATAACCACCACACCGCGGTGACCAGTTGGGAAGCCAAAAAGTACTTATGGCAGTCTGGGAAGGCCAGGCCCCCTTGAGACTGGGCTCTCATCAGCGTGGAGAATTTGTAGCGGGGGCGGGAGCCCCATAGAAAGGAGGAAAAGATCTTGTTCAAGTTGGTTAAAGAAAGATTTGGGGATCCACTGGGGCGAGTGGCGGAAGAGGTAGGTCAATTTAGGGAGGATCTTCATTTTCACTAGGTTTATACGGCCCAGTAGGGAAAGGGGGAGGTTCTCCCATGCCTTCAGCTTGGCCCGTATGTCCCGCACCACCGGGTCCAGATTGAGGGATATGAACTCCGTAGGATCTTTGGACACTCTCACACCCAAGTACATGAAATTCTCGACCCACTGTAGCAAGAGATCCGACGGAGCGCCATTCCTGGCCTCCCCGTCGATCGCGAGCAACTGGGATTTTGACCAATTCACCCTCAGTCCCGTCACCTTGGAGAAGTCATCCAGTATAGTAAGCGCCCCCCTAAGCGAGGGACCCGCATCCTGCAAAAACAGGAGGAGGTCGTCTGCGTACAGATAGTATATAGAAAAATAAGTCGCGCTGCGTGATGTGGGTAAACAAATAAATGTCCAAACAAATGAGTGTCCCAAATATCAACTTGAGTGACGTTGAAAACAGTGAATAACTCCACGGTCTCTTTAGGAAATGCGCTTACCAAATAGCCAATAAAAATCAGCAAGATTCATGAGCCAAAATGTAGTCACAGATCTGGGAGATTGGAGTGATCAGAGTCCTCAACGAATGGTGTTAATGGTGTACATAAAAGAAAAAAACTTGCATAGTGTGATACCATACAAATAATGATCAAAATTCCACCACCAAAGGAAATCCCTTATCAATTGTGCAGCAGCTCACCAGATAGATGAAATTATGGTCAGTGAATATCCCAGTGTCAGGGAACAAGATATAGAAAAGGAACCACCACCGACTGCAAAGCCTCTTACCAAAAGTTAATTTAAATAAGCAGACAAGGTCAATCCAGAAGAACCAAGAAGCCAAGAATGTCACTCAAATAGCACTGCAAGCCTCTTACCAGACGATAAAACAATCTGTGCAGTATGATCTCTTAACGCCTTCCCATCATAGGTATAGCTTCATGACCAAACGGCATTGATAATGTTGCTGTAAACTCAGTGCCAGAGTGTGATGCACCAGCCAGAGTAAAAAGAGAGAGTGCCAATAGTGTGATACAATCTTGACAGATTTATTAAATAAAGGAAAACACTTACAAACGAAGAAGATAAAAACGTGAAGGATGGGAAGCCGCCGGCCGGACGGCAAAGCGCATCCGTTCCTAGGATAACTTCCGGGATGACGTCAGCACGCCGCGACGTCTGCGTACCGCACCACCCTCTCCTCCAGCCATGCCACCCGAAGCCCCCGAACCTCCGGTGAGGTCTGGAGCGCCTCGGCCAGTGGCTCCATGGCTATAGCAAAAAGGGCCGGAGAGAGAGGACAGCCCTGCCGCGTGCCTCTGGATAGCGGGAATGAGGGGGATAGTCTGCCCCCCAGCCCAATGGCCGCCACCGGAGATCCATAGATAGTCCGTAGCCACTCGATGAACAAGAGAGGGAACCCCATCCGCCTGAGGACCTCCCATAGAAAGGGCCATTCCACAGAATCAAAAGCCTTCTCTATGTCTAGAGAGGCGACCACCCTCGTACCGGAGTTCAGGTGCTGTGTTTGTAAGTTGGTAAAAAGCCTACGCAGGTTGACATCAGTGGACCTATGGGCCATAAACCCGGTCTGGTCCTGATCTATCATGGAGGGGAGGACGGGGCGGAGTCTGGAGACAAGTATTTTTGTAAGAATTTTGAGGTCGTTGTTGAGTAGTGCTATCGGTCGGTACGAGGCACACAGTTTCGGGTCCTTCGGAGGTTTATGAATCAGGATAATGTGCGCCTCCGCCATAGGGGGCGGTAGCGAGCCCATCGCCAGGCAGAGTGAGTTTTGTAAAATTCGATGGGTAACCCATCCGGGCCGGGAGCCTTGCCTCCAGGGATAGAACGAATGACAACCTCCACCTCCTCCTCCGTGACCGGCCGAACCAGACTAGCACGCTCAGAATCCGACAACCAGCCCAGGGCCACCGGGTCAAGAAGCTGCTGTAGGTCCTCCGGCCGGAGATCTGCGGGAAGAGTAGTGGCATATAACTTGGAATAGAAGGCGCAGAACGCCCCCAAGATCTCCGCCGGGGATGTGACAGCCTCCCCAGTAGGGGAGGTGAGCTCCGGTACCAGGGTGACGGGGGCATCATGGTGAGACATCACCGCCAACAACTTCCTATTCCGGTCCCCATGTTCAAAAAACCTTTGCTTGGATTGGTACATGGATAGCCGGGTAACCTCAGACAGGTGGAGATGCAAATCTCGCTTGGCCGACTGCATCCCCTCAAAGTTGACGGCCGAGGGGTCCCGGGCATAGCAGCCCGATGCCTCCTCAACTGCCACCTCCAGAGCAGACACCGCCGCCGCCTGTTGCACCTTAACTGCTTTAATAGCTGAAATATAATGGCCTCTGGTAGCTGCCTTAAAGGCATCCCACACCACCCCGGGAGAGGACGTACCCACGTGAATGTTCCAGAATTCCTGAATTACAGGCGGGGTCTGGGCCACTATCTCGGGTTGGTCTATCCACTGAGCCCCGAGTCGCCACATGGAACTACTACGGTCCCACCCCACCCTGATGACAACCTGCAGGGGACTATGGTCCGACAAGCCGCTGGGAAGGTACGAAACATCTTCCACATCAGTCAGCATGGACGGGTTGGCGAAACCATAGTCTATCCTGGAGGACGTCTTATGAGAAGCAGAGAAGCAGGAATAAACCCTCTCCTGCGGGTTTCTCCAACGCCATATCTCCTGAAGCCCAGCGGCCATGGACCAGTGGAGTAAATCCCCAGAGAAGGACTTGGGAGGCGCGGGCCTATCAAGGTCCGGGGAGAGAATGGCATTGAAGTCCCCCAGGAGAAGCAGCTTGGCCGGACAGTAATTGGAAATCTTCTCCAGGACGGTGTACAAGACCTCAGCCCTGAACAGCGGGGGCACGTCGACGCCCACCACCACATACCTCTGCTGCCACAAGGAGAGCACCAGTATAACATATCTACCAGAGGGGTCAGTATGTACCGCTTCCACCACACAGGGCAAGGACTTTCCTATCAAAATGGAGACGCCCCTGGCATATGTGGAATAGGAGGCATGGAAGGCCCTCTGCACCCATGTTTTTTTCAAAGACAGGAGCTTACTGCCCACCAGGTGAGTTTCTTGTAGGATCAGTATAGAGGGACTGTAACGCTGTATATATTGGAAGAGCAAAGCCTGCTTGAATTTATGTGATGCTATCATGGAAGGTTATAAAAATAGACACCCCAGAAGAAGCATATGCGGTCACAGTCACCTGGGGAGCAGCAAGGCTGAGCGAACCCATGCACCAAACAAAGACTTGTACAAACAATGTAGGCTCTCCAACGGGGAGAGCACAATACCCCCAACACAGAAGTCTTACCCTACCGTACCCCGGCACCCCCAACAACCGGAAGGGGGAGACCGGGGCCAGTTTTGTCCCAAAAACTTAGAAAAAAGAGCACGAGCAGGTGCCAGCCGTCCAACCGGCTGGGCCTATCGTGGGAGCGAGTCTTGTGGCGGGAACTCCGCCAGGGCACTGGAGGGGCCCTCGCCGCGACCAGTCAACTCTGCAGCGAGGGACCCCCAGACACCCCCAAAAATTTAGGGTCCACAGTAGTCGGACCAATTACCAGCAGTCCGTAGCACAGAGCAGGCAATGGGGTAAAGGAGAAGGAAAACACAAAAAAGCTCAAAAAGCAAAAAAAGGGGGGGGCTGAAGAGAGAAAAAAAAAAGTAGCAAAACCACATTCCACCCGAGCTCCGTGGTAAGTCAGCAATGGCACAAGGGCTAAATAAGGATATACATGTGTTCGGCACCCATAGGCGAGCAGGGGTAAGTTCTCACGGTCCAGGAGGGACAATCCAGGAAAAAGAAAAGGAGGGTAGACAAGGAAGGACAAGGAGATACAGGAGTCAGCATAGGAACCATCCTACCACCGTCAGGACATCACACGACTGAGAGGACCCAAGGACGAAGCACCGATCAGGCAGCAGCACCCAGAGCATCAATCCAGTCACTGGCATCCAAAGGGGTCTCGAAGAAGCGCACAGAACCCTGATGGGCCACCCACAAGCGGCTGGGGTACAGCATTTTGTACTTGATGTTCCTCTCCCGCAGGCGACGTCTCACATCGTTAAAGGATTGGCGGCGTCTCTGTACCTCGGCAGAAAAATCCGGGAACAGCATCACTTTGGTGTTTTCATATGGCAACTCCGCATGTTTCCTGGCCACAGCCAGGATCATATCCCGGTCTCGATAGTTCAGCAGCCTGACCAGGAACGGCCTAGGAGGGGCACCGGAGGGCCGCTTGCCCGTGGGCACCCGATGGGCCCGTTCGACCACGTATGTGGCGGGAAGGTTATCCAGGTGCAAGAGCGACTTAAAGAAGGTCTCCGCAAATGTCTCAGGGTGATCGCCCTCCACACCCTCCGGCAGGCCCACCACTCGCATGTTATTGCAGCGTTGCCTGTTTTCAGCGTCATCCATCTTGGATGTAAGCGCGGCGACCAGGGATTGTAGTTCAGAGATCCGAGCTGAGTGCGAGCCCTGGCGGTCTTCCACTTCTCCAATCCTCTCCTCCGCCTCAGACAGCCTGCCCCGGATTTTATCTAAGTCGTGGCGGATCAGTGTACATTCTGATGCCACGCTGTCTATTCGGATCATGAGGGACGCCTTACAACCCTCTATGGCGGCCAGGATGGGAGCCGTGATGGCCGTCGCCTCCATCGTCGCCTCCACTGCAGCCAGGGAACTCTTGTCCGGAGTCTGTGAGCCTGGGGGAGAAGACATCCCCGCCGATGCTCCGGAGCCGCGGCCCGCCCGAGCTCCGTTCGTGACAGGCAAGATGGCGCCGGGAGCACATGTGACATGCCCCCGGCCCGAGCGCTGAGGCTTCGGATCCTTGGGTACCTTCCCCTTGGGCTTGGGCGACATCACGCTAGGACCTTGAGGATCCAGGGAAGGACAGCAATCCAGCCAGCTGGGTCTCGGGGACAGGATCGCCCTGTAACCGGAGGATTAAGTCGGATGGACACGGAGCTCTGCAGCTGCAAGTCTTGTCCCGCTCACATCCCGGCCACGCCCCGTCCTCTCCTCATTTTGAGGGTTCCACCGTACATGATTCTTTGTGCTACCCAGTTTATTTTTTGGTTGTTTCTGTTATCCTTTTCAGCGTTGGACCCGGAGGTCTCCTATACTTGAGGCTCATGTACTCCTGCAGCTCGGATGCTATATATTTGTGAAACTTGTTGTGGCCCCGGAGGTCCACATAAACTATGCAACTTTGTGTACTTTCCCTACGGTTCTACACCTGGTTTTGTTTGGGGTATAGGTTAGCAGCAGTTGGGGTTGCGAACAGGGTGGGGGGTTCGGGTTTTTTTTTTTTTGGGGGACTGTTATCCGACCTATTGTAAGGTTCTGGCACTCTCAGTGCCTCCTATCACATTTATTCCGGGTGATTTCCATCTACCTAGACAGAAGAAACACATATAGGTGTGTTTCCCTTTAAGGCTGAAGCTGTCATCACCCAGCGCCGGACTAGATGGCTATTTAGGGCGTCGGTTCTCACTCACATGTGTTCGTTCAAACACCAGTACCTGGATACTAATCTTGCTTGAAGCTTCCATGCTTGCAAGCTCTCCTCGCTGACGAACCTCGCTGCGCTGATCCCTGCATCCTGCTACTGGATCATCCGCATCTCCTGAGCGATCCTTCGGCTATCGCTATTAGTGCTAAGTACCCCACAGGGGAAATCTCTATAGACTTGTACTAGGCTTACACTATTTATCTCTGCATAGCAAGGACTGTCTTTTACATCTGCATAACTAGATTGCTAGCTCTTGAGGCTACTGCTACTATTTCCTGCACTGGGTTGATCTCTCCTGTATGCACCTGCTACTCTGTCATCTGTTATCATACATGATCGCTAACCCTTCCTGCATCCATCTGCACTGTGTCACCTCAAGTGTCTGTCACCTACCACTTCCACTCAAACCTATCCCTAAGACCTTTATCATTGTCTTACCACATGTATATAAAGTCACACTAGGAACCAGCTTAATTACTGTGTGTATTTACTGGCTGAAATAAGACCTTCCATACATGATGAGTCATTGAGGTTGGGATTGGTATCTCAGCATATCTCCTACATGACTACTGAGGTGGAACTACTTCTGCAGCTGAAAATCCACACCTTATAAGAAACGCAAGGAGCGTTACACCTATATATTTTCATGCCTTTTTTTCTTGTTTTTTTATTTCTCTGAGTCCAGTGTTGTCTCTCCTTTACGTGCTTGCCCTGGTGTTTGCTACTAGCGCTACCTTCCCTGGCGGGAGCTGTCATCGTCTCTTCTATTATGATGGCTGAGGAGGCGTTGACGCTCCTGTCTTGGAATGTCAGGGGCTTAAATGACAGGGTTAAGAGGGCTCTTGTGTTCAACTATATCCAGAAGTACAAGCCGCATATTATTTTCTTACAGGAGACTCACCTGACTGGCTCGAGGACTATGGCTCTTAAACGGGCCTTTGTTGCACATACTTTTTATGCCACATTTTCTAGCCATGCTAGGGGTGTCTCCATTTTGGTCGCACGCTCTTTAGGATGTACGGTTAAACAAGTGATTACTGATATTTATGGTCGCTATGTTATCTTGCTCCTTCTCATTGATAATGTGGTATGTACCTTTGTGTCTTTATATATCCCTCCCCCGTTCACCTTGGCTCTCTGGGATGCCATAATGTCCCAGCTTCTCCAGGTGGCGGAGGGACCGGTGTTGATTGCCGGGGACTTTAATTCTGTGTTATCCCCTGGTACGGATAGATGCCCAGGTGAAGATGGGCCTTCTTCCTCGTTGGCGGCCTCCCTTGCCAGGTATACCCTGGTGGACTGCTGGCGATGGAAGAATCCGGATAGTAGGGAATATTCATGCTACTCTGCTACCCACAGAACTCTGTCTAAAATTGATATGTGTTTGGCGTCTCCGGATTTGCTTCCCAGACTTTTGGCTGTCTCATATCTGCCCAGGGCTATTTCGGACCATTCCCCCAAGCTGATAAGGTTTGGCCTTTCCACGGCGAAGGGGATTTAAAACCTGGCGGCTCAGCCCATTGTGGCTGACTGAGGAAATCTTTTTTAATGCCACGGCTAAGAAGATTGCCCACTTCTGGTAGGTTAATCTGGAGACGGCTTCTGGGGCTATTGTCTGGGACGCCTTTAAGGCCTCCATGAGGGGTACGGTTGCAGGGGTTGTTCACCAGTTAAGGGAGGACAGGGCATGGCGGGTGGAGTCTTTACAGTCGGAGGCGACTGCGGCAGAACTGGAGTATGTTAGAAACCCTTCCTCCTCCAACTATTCTTTGTGGCGAGACAGCGCCCGACAATTGGACCTGGTACTTTTGGAAAAAACACAGAAAAAATTGCTTTATCAAAAAAATATCTATTTGAATATGGGGACAAAAATAGTAACATTTTAGCTTTTCTTTCTTGTTCTGAACACCCAGTTGCGGCCATTTCGGCAGTTTACGATGAGACCTCTCAATTATGCACTACTAGGGAGAATATCAAGGCAGCGTTTGTCTCCTTCTTTACATCCCTCTACACCTCTCTGGTTTCCTATACCCCTGCTGAGCTGGATGGCTATTTACAACGCATACCGCTTGCTGTGCTGGAGGATGAGGATAGGTTGGCCTTGGAGGCACCTATCTCTGTCACAGAGATAGAGGCTGCTGTGGCTTCTTTTGCCGCCAATAAATCGCCGGGGCTGGATGGATTTCTGATCACGTGGTATCGTGCTTATTCGGAACTCCTCACCCCACGCCTGTTGGCCATGTACAAAGAGGATTTTTATAGTGGGTAGCTCCCACCTTCTCTTCGGGAGGCCCTCATAGTTCTAATCCCCAAGCCAGGCAAGCACCCCAAATACTGTGAATCTTATTGTCCTATTTCTCTGATTAATGTGGACATTAAGATTTTGGCTAAGGTCTTATCCCGTAGAGTGAATACTGTTATATCTAAACTTATCCACCCCGGATCAAACCGGTTTTACAACCGGACACTCTACGACCATAAACCTGCGTAGACTCTTCACGAATCTTCAGCTGCCTTCGGAGGCTCCGGACGCCAGGGTGGTGGTGTCCTTGGATACTCATAAGGCGTTTGATTCTGTGGAGTGGCCTTACCTGTTTGCCGTTCTCGCAAGGCTGGGTTTTGGCCCTAAGTTTCTTGGATGGGTTAGACTATTATATAATGCCCCGGTGGCTAGGATTCGGGTTAATAACATTGTCACTGAACCATTCTCTGTGAGTCGTGGTACCAGACAAGGGTGCTCCTTTGTCGCCCCTGCTGTTTGCCATGGCCATAGAGCCCTTGGCGGCCCTACTTAGGGGGGATGAGCGGATAAAGGGCTGTAGGATAGGGGATCTAGTTGAAAAAACATCACTATATGCTGATGACATGCTTCTTTACCTGGCAGATTCCGATGAATCCCTGACGGTGGCACTGAGGGTGATAGAAAGACTTTGGGTGGTACTCTGGGTTTAAGGTCAATTGAACTAAGTCGGTGATCTTTCCTTTTGATCCTACTTTGGTGTCCAAGCTGGTTGTTGCTCACCCGCTTCAGGTGGTTTCCAAATTTAAATATCTGGGGGTGAAGGTTCAACAACCGGTCCGGTTTTATGTTGAAAATAATATTACTCCGCTGATTCAGAGACTTAAGTTGACACTGTCCACCTGGATCAAGTTGCCTCTGAATTTGATGGGAAGAATCAATATTTTTAAAATGATTTACCTACCTCTTTTTCTATATCTCTTCTGGCAGGCCCCAGTGTATATCCCAAGTCTCTTTTTAAAGCTATTGAGTCTCTCCTCACGTCCTTTATTTGGGGGGGGGGGGAAGCCGGCGAGGATCTCCCTTCAGACTCTGCAGCTCCCAGCTACTGCTGGGGGGCTGGCGGTCCCTGACCTCCAGGCATATTATCTGGCTGCCCAATTGACCCATGTGCATGCATGGTTCTTCCCTGACCTCCCGAATGCGGCGGTTACTTCTGCAGCAGCAGTCATGGGCTCCTATGAGGCCCTCCTAAACTCATTATACAGGAAGGGCCCTTATCCTTCAGGGGGGGCAGAAATTTTGAAGCTTTCTTATAAAATAACGCATATCTGTAATAAACGTATGGGAGGATCCTCCTTCAACTCTCCTAATGCTCCGTTGTGGTATAACCCTGGGCTCCCTGAACTGTATAAACTGTCAAATCCCCGAAGGTGGGCAGGCTTTGATCTGAAGTATGCGCATCAACTGTTTGAGGATCATGCGTTCAAGTCCTTCCTGATCCTTAGGCTGGAGCTGGGTGTGCCCTTGTCTTGCTGGTTCCTGTATCAGCAACTTCAACATGCAGTGGCAGCACAATTTGGCCTTACGGGGGTGCGCTTGGCTGTGGCACGCCTGGAGAAGGAGCTCATGGACGCTGATCATGGCAAACTTATTTCAAGGTATTACTCTTTGCTCCGGCTGGACTCAGATGATAAATTGGCCAAACTCAAAGGCCGTTGGTGTTCAGACTTGCCACAGTTGGAGGAGGAAGTTTGGGATGAACTTCTTGAATCCCAGTTTGATGGAATCATAGCGGCAGGGGATAGAGTGATACAACTTAATTACTTGGACAGAATATATTATACTCCGTATAGATTACATTGTATGGGTAAGCTCCCTTCTGCCGCATGTTCTAGGTGTCAGGCCTCTAGGGGGGATTTCTTTCACATGGTGTGGGCCTGTCCCAGCATCCAGGTCTTCTGGATGGGGGTATGCCGACTCATGGAGGAGAAACTGGCTCTCCCGAATGTCTGTTTTCTGGATAGGTGTCTTCTTGGTAACCTGTCGGAGGAAGACCTTTTGGCAGTCTCAGAAGGTGTTATCACAGATTCTGTTCTTCTATGCCAAAAAACTGATTGCGCTGAGGTGGAAGAGTCCTGATCCCCTGTCTGTGGGGGCGTGGGTCTCTCTTGTTAATAATGCACTACCTCTTTACAAGCTTACTTAGTTAGCTAGGGGTTGTCCCAAAAAATTTAACAAAATATGTTTGGTTTGGGTGGACTTGGTTTCGGATTCCCTGGAGGTGTAATGGAGACTGCTCCTCTGGGAAATCTCCTGGGCATAATGGTGGTGCTCCTATGAGCCCTGTCTATATGTGTATTGTCATAATACTGGTACTCATATTTTATCTTGTTTTTTTGTATGGGTCGGATGGGGGGGTGGGGGGGGGGTGGGGGGAGTTAGGGGTTTTCTTGTTCACTCCGTTTCATGATGGTCTGTTATGTCGAATTTTCTGCTGCATGTATAATCCTTGTATACGCATCTCCTGTTTTTTTGACTGTCTTTTGTAAACTGTTTTATTGCCACTGTTTGGCATTGTTCTCTGTTCACTTTTGAATTAATAATAAAATACCTTAAAAAAAAAAAGAAAAACAGATACAATCTGGATCTTTGTGAACTTTTTTACTTCTATCTTTTATATAGAAGTAAAAAAGCTGGCAAAGATTAAGATAGTATCTGGTTTTTCATGTTGCACTGTCCTGACTGTAAGAAATTAGGCAGAGCAGTTTTGAACCCAATTTCTCACAGTCCTCTGCCCTGCTGTCACCCAGTCCTCTGCCCTGCTGACTCACCCCATCCCATCCCATCTGCCACTCATCCCATCCCTGCTGACTCATCCCATCCCATCCCTACTGCCACTCATCCCATCCCTGCTGACTCATCCCATCCCATCCATACTGCCACTCATCCCATCCCTACTGCCACTCATCCCATCCCATCCTTGCTGACTCATCCCATCCCTACTGCCGCTCATCCCATCCCTGCTGACTCATCCCATCCCATCCCTACTGGCACTCATCACATCCCATCCCTGCTGCCACTCATCCTATCCCATCCCATCCTTACTGCCACTCATCCCACCCCATCCCTGCTGACTCATCCCATCCCATCCCTACTGCCACTCATCCCATCCTATCCCTGCTGACTCATTCCATCCCATCCCTACTGCCACTCATCCCATCCCATCCCTGCTGCCACTCATCCCATCCCATCTCTGCTGACACATCCCATCCCTACTGCCACTCACCCCATCCCATCCCTTCTGACTCATCCCATCCCTACTGCCACTCATCCCATCCCTTCTGCCACTCATCCAATCCCATCCATACTGACTCATCCCATCCCATCCCTACTGCCACTCATCCCATCTCATCCCTGCTGCCACTCATTCCATCCAATCCCTGCTGCCACTCATCCCATTTCATCCCATCCCTACTGCCACTCATCCCATCCCAGCTGACTCATCCCATCCCATTCCTACTGCCACTCATCCCATCCCTGCTGACTCATCCCATCCCATCCCTACTGCCACTCATCCCATCCCTGCTGCCACTCATTCCATCCCATCCCTACTGCCATTCATCCCATCCCATCCTATCCCTACTGCCACTCATCCCTACCCATCCCTGCTGACTCATCCCATCCCTACTGCCACTCATCCCTACCCATCCCTGCTGACTCATCCCATCCCTACTGCCACTCATCCCATCCCTGCTTACTCATCCCATCCCTGCTGCATTTATCCCATCCGTGCTGCCACTCATCCCATTCCATCCCTGCTGACTCATCCCATCCCTGCTGCCACTCATTCCATCCCATCCCTGTTGCCACTCATCGCATCCCATCCCTGCTGTCACTCATCCCATCCCCGCTGTCACTCATCTCATCCCATCCCTACTGCCACTCATCCCATCCCATCCCTGCTGCCACTCTTCTCATGCCTGCTGCCACTCATTGCATCCTATCCATGCTGCCACCTATCCCATCCTATCCCTGCTGCCACTCATCTCATCCCTGCTGCCACTCATTTCATCCCTGCTGCCACCTATCCCATCCCATCCCTACTGCCACTCATCCCATCCCTGCTGCCACGCATTCCATCCCATCCCTGCTGCCACTCATCCCATCTCATCACCACTGCCACTCATCCCATCCAACCACAGCTGTCACTGATCTCATCACCACTGCCACTCATCCCATTTCCCCCCACCGCTGCCACCCATCCCATCACCGCCACTCATCCCACCCCACCACCGCCACTCATCCCACCACCGCTGCCACTCATCCATCCCATCCCACCACTGCTGCCACTCATCCCCATCCCATCACCACTGCCACTCATCCCATCCCTCCACAGCTGCTACTCATCCCATCCCATCACCACTGCCACCCATCCCACCATCGCTGCCGCTCATCCCATCCCATCACCACTTCCGCGCATCCCATCCCACCATTGCTGCCAGTCATCTCATCCCACCACCGCTGCCGCTCATCCCATCACCAGTGCCGCTCATCCCATCCCACCACCGCTGTCACCCATCTCACCACCGCTGCCACTGATCCCATCCCTACTGACACTCATCACATCCCATCCCTGCTGCCACTCATCCTATCCCATCCCATCCTTACTACCACTCATCCCACCCCATCCCTGCTGACTCATCCCATCCCATCCCTACTGCCACTCATCCCATCCTATCCCTGCTGACTCATTCCATACCATCCCTACTGCCACTCATCCCATCCCATCCCTGCTGCCACTCATCCCATCCCATCTCTGCTGACACATCCCATCCCTACTGCCACTCACCCCATCCCATCCCTTCTGACTCATCCCATCCCTACTGCCACTCATCCCATCCCTTCTGCCACTTATCCAATCCCATCCATACTGACTCATCCCATCCCTACTGCCACTCATCCCATCTCATCCCTGCTGCCACTCATTCCATCCCATCCCTGCTGCCACTCATCCCATCCAATCCCTGCTGCCACTCATCCCATCCCATCCCTACTGCCACTCATCCCATCCCAGCTGACTCATCCCATCCCATTCCTACTGCCACTCATCCCATCCCTGCTGATTCATCCCATCCCATCCCTACTGCCACTCATCCCATCCCTGCTGCCACTCATTCCATCCCATCCCTACTGTCATTCATCCCATCCCATCCCTACTGCCACTCATCCCTACCCATCCCTGCTGACTCATCCCATCCCTACTGCCACTCATCCCATCCCTGCTGACTCATCCCATCCCTGCTGCATTTATCCCATCCGTGCTGCCACTCATCCCATTCCATCCCTGCTGACTCATCCCATCCCTGCTGCCACTCATTCCATCCCATCCCTGTTGCCACTCATCGCATCCCATCCCTGCTGACTCATCGCATCCCATCCCTGCTGCCACTCATCCCATCCCCGCTGTCACTCATCCCATCCCATCCCTACTGCCACTCATCCCATCCCATCCCTGCTGCCACTCTTCTCATGCCTGCTGCCACTCATTGCATCCTATCCATGCTGCCACCTATCCCATCCTATCCCTGCTGCCACTCATCTCATCCCTGCTGCCACTCATTTCATCCCTGCTGCCACCTATCCCATCCCATCCCTACTGCCACTCATCCCATCCCTGCTGCCACGCATTCCATCCCATCCCTGCTGCCACTCATCCCATCTCATCACCACTGCCACTCATCCCATCCAACCACAGCTGTCACTGATCTCATCACCACTGCCACTCATCCCATTTCCCCCCACCGCTGCCACCCATCCCATCACCGCCACTCATCCCACCCCACCACCGCCACTCATCCCACCACCGCTGCCACTCATCCATCCCATCCCACCACTGCTGCCACTCATCCCCATCCCATCACCACTGCCACTCATCCCATCCCTCCACAGCTGCTACTTATCCCATCCCATCACCACTGCCACCCATCCCACCATCGCTGCCGCTCATCCCATCCCATCACCACTTCCGCGCATCCCATCCCACCATTGCTGCCAGTCATCTCATCCCACCACCGCTGCCGCTCATCCCATCACCAGTGCCGCTCATCCCATCCCACCACCGCTGTCACCCATCTCACCACCGCTGCCACTGATCCCATCCCACCACTGCTGCAACTCATCCCATCCCCCCACCACTGATCCCATCCCTGCCTCTCCCTCCACTGCTGCCACTCATCACATCCCCTTCCCCACCACTGATCCCATTTCCCCCTCCCCCATTACTGTTGCCATTATTACCATCCCACCACCACCGCTGCCACTGATCCCATCCCCTCACCACCACAGCTGCCACTAATCCCATCACCACCACCGCTGCCACTCATCCCTACCCATCCCTGCTGACTCATCCCATCCCTACTGCCACTCATCCCATCCCTTCTGACTCATCCCATCCCTGCTGCATTTATCCCATCTGTGCTGCCACTCATCCCATTCCATCCCTGCTGACTCATCCCATCCCTGCTGCCACTCATTCCATCCCATCCCTGTTGCCACTCATCGCATCCCATCCCTGCTGACTCATCCCATCCCTGCTGCCACTCATTCCATCCCATCCCTGTTGCCACTCATCGCATCCCATCCCTGCTGACTCATCGCATCCCATCCCCGCTGTCACTCATCCCATCCCCGCTGTCACTCATCCCATCCCTACTGCCACTCATCCCATCCCATTCCTGCTGCCACACTTCTCATGCCTGCTGCCACTCATTGCATCCTATCCATGCTGCCACCTATCCCATCCTATCCCTGCTGCCACTCATCTCATCCCTGCTGCCACCTATCCCATCCCATCCCTACTGCCACTCATCCCATCTCTGCTGCCATGCATTCCATCCCATCCCTGCTGCCACTCATCCCATCTCATCACCACTGCCACTCATTCCATCCAACCACAGCTGTCACTGATCTCATCACCACTGCCACTCATCCCATTTCCCCCCACCGCTGCCACCCATCCCATCACCGCCACTCATCCCACCACCGCTGCCACTCATTCCATCCCATCCCACCACTGCTGCCACTCATCCCCATCCCATCACCACTGACACTCATCCCATCCCTCCACAGCTGCTACTCATCACATCCCATCACCACTGCCACCCATCCCACCATCGCTGCCGCTCATCCCATCCCATCACCACTTCCGCGCATCCCATCCCACCATTGCTGCCAGTCATCTCATCCCACCACCGCTGCCGCTCATCCCATCACCAGTGCCGCTCATCCCATCCCACCACCGCTGTCACCCATCTCACCACCGCTGCCACTGATCCCATCCCACCACTGCTGCAACTCATCCCATCCCCCCACCACTGATCCCATCCCTGCCTCTCCCTCCACTGCTGCCACTCATCACATCCCCTTCCCCACCACTGATCCCATTCCCCCCTCCCCCATTACTGTTGCCATTATTACCATCCCACCACCACCGCTGCCACTGATCCCATCCCCTCACCACCACAGCTGCCACTAATCCCATTACCACCACCGCTGCCACTCATCCCATCCCCCCACTACCGCTGCCACTAAGCCGGGGGGGGGGGGGCGTCAACATTAGGTTTCGCCTAGGGTGTCAAAAATCATTGCACCGGCCCTGTTTATACAATACAAGTTTATCACTTTCCAGTTGCCTTTAAAGTCCCACACGTACTTGGGGGTTACCTTTTTTCTGCTTGAACAAAGGGATGTTGGCAACAACTATATATGGATTTCTCAGGTGGTTTGTTTTCTAGATTGCACTATTTAAGATTCAAATTATTTTTATTTGAGTTTAGTTTTGGATATCACACCCCTGGAGGGTGTTTATTGTTCCTTTTATTGCCATACATTTGTACACACTTTTGATTATTATATTTTTGCTGCATGTTTCATTTGGTGGGGTTTCATATCTGGAGGGTTTTTAAGTTTTTGCATAGTAACTATTAAAGTGGAAGTAATCTCCCATACATGAATGTTATCTATAGGCAGTGTACATATCTCCTAACCATGCACAGTTTAGGAGATACTTACTGTACATGCAGCCGGTGACATCACCAGCACAGGCACTCTGAAGGAACTGCCACCCGGACCATTCTTTCAGAGTCGTGTGCTGGAAATGATGGCTCCTGTGTGCATGCGTGGGAGTGACATCATCGCGCCTTCAGCCAGTCACACAGCCGGAGTCCAAAAACCCAGAAGGAAGATGGGAGAAGATGGAGGCCCTGTCAGCGGTGACAGCGCCACTGGAAGGGCTTTGTTCTAAGGCAAGTGTCACATAATGTGTCGGTATGGGATGCACACTATCACATTATAACTTTGCCTTGCAGATTTTTGTGTACATGAACTATTTGCCCCTGATTACTCATCCATAGTTTTATTGCGTTCACTGATTGCTGTTTTTCCAAAGGGTTATCAACCGTGCAGGGTGTTTATTGATTGGTTCTCATTATTTGTTGTAGTCAGCAGTGCAGCACCGATTCATTTGTCATTTGGCCTTTGTGGTGTGGGGTCACTATTGGGGTGTCTGCAGCAGCTTTCTTCTTTCGTCTGTTTGTATTTATCTACTTTAGTGTTGGCAGTGAGTAAGCTTCCTCTCTGCTATCTGATATTTATAACACTTTTTGAAGCATTTCTGGATGTACTCCAGATGTTTGTTTTTTTCTTTTTTGCATTTTGTTTCCCCTGTACTGGGGTCCGATGCTTTTTTGATGTTTTTTAGCACATTCCAGTACAATTCTGTGCAGGAAAAAAGCAGCATGATGTAATTTTTGTTTTGGGATGGAAAAGCACTGGAACGCACTGTGCTGGTGTGAACTATGCCATTGGAACCCATATAACCGACTTTCCATGCTTTTATGATGCAGAAAAATAAGCACTGCAGTGCATGTGGTGTGACCGGTCCCAGAATATTATTGTCTTAGTCAGTCCTGTTATACTCACTGTAATTTCTCTATCCGGCTTGTTGTCAGAGCTTCCATCACATCCCTGAAATGAGGACCCTCCAGATTGTTCCTAGACAGGTCCAGTGTCCTCAGTGTCTGGTTATTTCTTATTCCAGATGCCAGGTGGGGGCAGGAACTGTTTGTCAGGTGATTATTATCGAATCTGTAGAAGAATGTTACCAAAAGAACATGAATTTCTCCCCCAGGAATGAATGTAACTATTCTCTACATACATGGAACTCATTTCTCTTTATTGGAATAATTTATATTAGATCACTTTATAAAACTGCAGGAAATAGAATTTTATAAGAAAAATGTTATAATGGAGTAGACCCCCCAATATTGTCCTCCATGTGTAGAGACGGTGATAGCTCCATACACAGGATGAGCAAAGAATACCACTGACATGACTCGTATTGTGCTATAATCTCCCTGTGTATGGAGCATGAATGGTATCAGCAGACAGTGTAAGGCCAGAATCAGCATTGCTAGTGATTGGACGGGATGATTTTTATCACGTATTTTTGACAAATGAAATTGGTGCTGCATTGCTGACTACAACAAATAATGAGAACCTAGCAACAAACACCCTGCAGGGTGATAACCCCTGGGGAAAACCAACAATCAGTGAACACAATAAAGCTATGGATGAGTAATCAGTGGCAAATAGTTCATGTAAACACAAAAATCAGTACATATATTATTAGTTACTACACAAAAAAAGTAAAAACCCTCCAGAGATGTAACCCCACCAAATGAAACATGCAGCGAAAAAATAATAATCAAAAGTGTGTACAAGTGTATGGCAATAAAAGGAACAATAAACACCCTCCAGGGGTGCGATCTCCAAAAGTGAACTCTATTAATAAAAAATATTTTTAATCTCAAAAAGTGAAATCTAGAAAACAAACCACCAGAGAAAGCCATAAATAGTTGTTGCCAACATCCCAGTACTTGTGGGACTTTAAAGGCAACTGGAAAAAGATAAACTTGTATTGTATAAAACATAAAATATATTTGTTAAATCCATAAAAAAAAGGCTTGAACCATCAGTGTAAATGATAAAAACAAAGTCATCAATTGTAATCATCTGACTTGTTACAGAATATGCACATATTCGTAACACGGTCTTCTCTATGTACCCGACGCGTTTCAGGAAGAGTTCAATCCTTTCCTCAGGGGTGTTATTAGGAGAAGGTCACAGGGTTTATATTCTATAACAAAACACAGCAATCATCAAAACAAGAAAATGTTGTTTACACCTCTGGCCAGTGAGCAGATTTGGGGTAGTGGGCAGGCCCTGGGGAATGTTGGCGGTCAGGCACAGGGGGGGACCAGGCCTAAAGTTGTGTAAGAACCCTCAAAGCTTTTGATGGCTGCCCTGATCAAATTGTTTAGTGTAATCACAGCATTTTATTGTGTGTCTATAATTACCAGCCAGACTGAATGAGTGTTCCTTCTTGCCCAGTGCCACTCACGTACAGATATCAATCTTATATACACTGCTCCAAAAAATTAAAGGACTGCTTTTTAATCAGAGTATAGCATTAATGTAGCAGAGAAGTAGTTTAATCTACAGGGTCTCCGGTGATAGACAGGAAAACAGGTAACAATCCAAATAGGCAGGTACAGCATGCAACAATCCAGGTAGCGTTATACCATCCTTCCCTCCTAAGAACTAGACAATCCACACAGGTGTTGAGAGTTCAACATGCAGAGCTTAAACTGTTTATTAAATTCCAAGACATACAGTTTTACCCACAGTTAGGGAAACTCCCCTTAACCTTGGCAAAGGGGGGGGGGGAGGGGACAAGGAACAACCCATGGGAACTGAACATGTGTACATTGAAACAGGCTACAGATAACCTAATGAGCTTATGGTAAACAGGCAGTCTTTCAATACACACCCCCTGCGAAGAGATGTCTCCAGTCCAGACCATTGTCTATGTGTCATGAATCCAAACACTTAGACACAGAAACAGGAGGGGGGGGGTGGGGGAGAAGGGCTGTAGCATTACATTACAAACACTTGGTTCTTAAAGTTCTTAAAAGGTATACACCTGCAATAAACTAAATGCATACACAAAGGGCAATATACAGCTGCTTTGGTGTTAATGAAATTACCAACAGGTGCACCTGATGGGCAACAATGAGACAACCTCCAAAACAGGAATGATTTTACAGGTGGAGGCCACTGACATTTTTTCCCTACTCATCTTTTCTCACTGTTTTTCACTAGTTTTGCATTTGGCTATGGTCAGTGTCACTACTGGTAGCATGAGGCAATACCTGGACCCTATAGAGGTTGCACAGGCAGTCTCCTCCAGGATGGCACATCAATACATGACATTGCCAGAAGGTTTGCTGTGTCTCCCAGCACAGTATGTTTGCTGTGTCTCCTAGCACAGTCTCAAGAGCATGGAGGAGATTCCAGGAGACAGGCAGTTACTTTAGGAGAGCTGGACAGGGCTGTAGAAGGTCCTTTGAATTCAGCCCTCTGTAGGGTGATCATTTTAATTTTCATCAAACAATGTGGCATCCTTTCATTCCTAACACATTACCCAGCCCATACCAGTATAGATCCTAACACATTATCCAGTCCATATCAGTATTAATATCCAGCATGATTTTTTTTTTCCGCATTGAGATCTGATGTGTTTTCAAAGTGTTCCCTTCATTTTTTGAGCAGTGTATAAGGAATAGCACTCATTGTGGTACAGATATCAGTGTTATAGGTGCTAGCAATCATTTTACAGAGATCAGTGTTCTATGTAGAGAATAGTACTTAGTGAGTGTTTTTCCTGATATAAAAACTTATATCTGTACACTGAGTGCTTTTCCCATAATACGGACATCTGTACACTTTGGCGGGAAGAATGCTCCTTACATTGGTGGTCAGTGAGAAGAATGTTCCTTACATTGGTGGTCAGTGAGAAGAATGTTCCTTATATTGGTGGTCAGTCAGAAGAATGTCTCCTTACATTGGTGGTCAGTGAGAAGAATGTTCCTTACATTGGTGGTCAGTCAGAAGAATGTCTCCTTACATTGGTGGTCAGTGAGATGAAGGTCTCCTTACATTGTTGGTCAGTGAGAACGTTCCTTACATTGGTGGTCAGTGAGAAGAATGTTCCTTACATTGGTGGTCAGCGAGAAGAATGCTCCTTACATTGGTGGTCAGTGAGAAGAATGTTGCTTAATATGGTGTTCAGTGGGAAGAACGCTTCTTACATTGGTGGTCAGTAGGAAGAATGTCCCTTATATTGTTGGTCAGTGAAAAAAATGCTCCTTACAGTGGTGGTCAGTGGGAAGAACGCCCCCTTACATTGGTGGCCTGTAGGAAGAGTGCCCCTTACAATGGTGGTCGATGGGAGGAATGGCCCTTACATTGGTGGTCAGTGAAAGTTATATAAAGTAAATAAAATTATTTAAAAAACAAAATGTAAAGCACACTCATGTAGGGAGTTATGTAGGACGAGCACATGTGTGTAAAAAAATAATGGCGCCACATATGTATGGTATTGTCAGGAATGTCGGAGTGAAAGCAATTTTAGGGCCATAATTTCATAACATGATGGTCAGAGCTTTTTATTTTTTGTATCTTTTTTATTAAACTGTTCAGCTAAGAAGACATTTGTTGCACCTATTATATTTTGTTACTGAAAAAACTGAATTTTTGTAAAATCTTACTGTAAAATTCCTTTCTCTGAGTCCTCTGACAGTCGCCGCCCACTCATTCAGTCTTCACCAATGGGTATTGACCTCTTATCCACAGGAGCAAGCTAGGCATAAGACTTGTTAAAAACAAAGTAATTTACATAGACACACCTCTAGGGGGCTGTCCCACTGGTCCAATACCCCCCTGCTATCAGCCTTCCCAACTCAGTTTGGTAGCAAGCAGTTAAGTCCATAAAAACCCCAAAAGAGGGGCGGGGGCGGCCACTGTCAGAGGACTCAGAGAAAGGAATTTTACGGTAAGATTTTACAAAAATTCAGTTTTCTCTTACGTCCTCTGACAGTCTCCGCCCACTCATACAGTCTTCACCAATGGGATGTCCCAAAGCAGTGTAGACATGAGGGGTGGGAAACGTAACCGTCACAAAGGCAACGCAGCACCCAAGTCAGAGAAAGGAACCTTACTCGAACAGAAAGGTAAATCCTCTGGGTAACCGAAAAGCTCAACTGGAGCAAACAACCCAGGAAAGCAAATCAACAAGGGGGAAAAAAACAACCCCAACAGTCAGGGACCCGCAAAAACCAGGGTCTCCTTAAGGCATTGCCGCACGGAGAACTTTGCGGCCAAAGGAGGCATCTGCTGATGCCAGAACATCAAGTTTGTAAAATTTGGAAAAGGTGTGCATGGACGACCAAGTCGCAGCCTTGCACACCTGGACCACCGAAGCCTGATGCTGGAAGGCCCAGGACGCACTCACCGCCCTTGTAGAGTGCGCCTTGACAGGGAAGGGTGCGGTGCCCATTCCCTAAGCGAATAAGCCTGTACAATCGTCTGTCTGATCCATCTAGAAATGGTTGCCGCAGACGCAGCCATACCCTTCCGAGGTCCCTCAGGAAGGACAAAAAGAGAATCCGACTTTCTGAAGGATTCAGTGGACAACAGGTACACCCTGATCGCCCTGACCACATCCAAGGAATGCAAGGCACACTCCTTAGGATTCTTAGGGTTCGCACATAGCGAAGGTAAGACAATATCCTCGTTAAGGTGAAAATCAGAAACCACCTTAGGAAGGAAGGATTGGTTAGGTCGCAAGACCACCTTATCCCTATGAACCACCAGGTAAGGGGAGCAGCAAGACAAGGCCGCCAACTCCGACACTTTGCGAGCAGACGTGATAGCCACCAGAAAAGCAACCTTTTTCGTCAGCAGAGGCAGAGAAATTTCCCTGATGTTCCCAAAGGGAGGACGTCGCAAAATGGACAGGACCAAGTTTAAGTCCCAAGGAGGTAAAGGCGCTCTCTGAGGAGGAGCCAAATGACGCACACCTTGAATAAAGGTGCGTATCAGCGAATTAGATGCCAAGGGGTGCTGAAAAAGAACAGAACAGCCAGTGCAGACAACTGGCCCTTAATATTGGTCAGCGCAAGGCGCTGGTCCACACCAGATTGGAGGAAGGCTAACACCAAAAAGAGCAAGGATGGACGTCCCTGGACTCACACCAGGCAAAATATGCCTTCCAGGACGAGGCCTTCCTAGCCTTAAGCAGGGTAGGAATGACTGCCGACGAGAGACCTCGATCTCTCAAGACCTGGCTTTCAACAGCCACACCGTTAAAGCCAGCGACCGTAAAGCAGGATGGAAGATCGGCCCTTGAGACAGCAGATCGTCCCGTAAGGGAAGTCGCCACGGAGGTTCGACGACCAGCTGTATGATGTCAGCGTACAAAGACTGGCGCGGCCAGTCAGAGGGTCACCAGAATCACCAACTTTGGTTCCGAAACCAACCTGCGAAGGAACCTGGACAATAACTGAATCGGGGGGAAGGCATAGATCAGGCGATACTGATGCCAAGGCACCACTAGCGCATCCGAGGCGTCTGCCAGAGGGTCGCGCGTTCTTGCCACAAACCTTCCCACCTTGTTGTTTAGCCGAGATGCGAACAGATCCACATCTGGGGTTCCCCATCTCGCACACAGCAGCTGAAACACATCCGGGTGCAGGGACCATTCCCCCTGGTCCAAGGCCTGCCAATTCTCCACACCCGGAATGTGAACTGCCGAAATCGCCAGGACATGAGTCTCGGCCCAAGCCAGAATCTCAGTCACCTCAAGGGCCGCCCGGGCACTCCTGGTGCCCCCTTGGTGATTGACCGCAGTGGCGTTGTGCGCCTGCACCCGAACAGGGCGACCCCGAAGTTTAGCTGACCAACGGAACAAGCACAGCCTGATCGCTCGCAGTTCCAAGATGTTTATTGGCAGAGAGGACTCCTCCTCGGACCAAGTGCCCTGGGCAGACAGAATGCCCAGCACACCACCCCAGCCCGACAGGCTGGCATCCGTGGTGATCACTGTCCACAACAACAGGCGGAAGGATTTCCCCTCCGTCAGAGCCGGGGACTGAAGCCACCAGAGGAGATCTACTCTGACGTGGCGGCTCAGGGATATCCTGCTTTCCAAGGATTGAGGAAGTCTGTCCCATCTGGCCAGGATCTCCGCTTGAAGAGATTGTATGTGGAACTGTGCAAATGGTATCGCCTCGAAGGCCGAAACCATCAACCCCAGGGACCGCATGCAGGTCCTGAGTGATGAGGACGGGTTGTCCCTGAGGGACCTGGCCTCGTGTTGCAAAGTCCAGAGCTTGTCTTCCGGCAGGAAAACTCTTGCTTGGGCAGAGTCCAGAACCATTCCCAGGTAAGGGAGACGAACAGAAGGAGACAAGGTCGACTTCTGCACGTTGATGGTCCACCCGAACTCCTGGAGTGTCTGAACGGTAGTTGACAGATCGCGTAATAGACTCAGGCTGGCACTCAATCTTTGTGCAAAAAGGTAAATCAGTGAATTAAATATAAAGTGGTGTAGTGTTAAGACCGAATAATTTGGGACACATAAAGAAAATACAGCAGCTATATAAAACCTCCTTCACTAACGGGAGAAATAAACTATAAACAAATATGTATAAAGCGCTATATAAAATCAAATAAAGTGACAATGTGCATCATATAAATCAATAAACTCGCTTAAAGTGCAATATATATTCATCTTAAGTGCAATATATAATGTCCATAAAGTCCATTCAAAGTAAAGTGCATAAGAGTCCACTAAAATATAAATATAACCGTGGATTAAAATTCAATAAGGTGCTTGATAGATGTTTCATATAAAAGTGCAAGTGACACCACCACCGTTTAGCCACCAGATGGCCTCTCACCTCACTGAAGCATTAAACCAGCATTGAATCCTCAATAAGACCAGTATAGGGAATACTTTAAGCGAGTTTATTGATTTATATGATGCACATTGTCACTTTATTTGATTTTATATAGTGCCGAATACATATTTGTTTATGGCACTTAATCTTAACAGGAGATCGTCCAGATATCCCAAGACCGCAATCCCCTGTGCCCGCAACAGGGCCAGAACAGGGGCCAGTACTTTGGTAAACACCCTTGGAGCCGAAGCAAGACCAAAAGGTAACGCTACAAACTGATAGTGCTCCTCCGCGATTGCAAATCGGAGGAACCTCTGGTGACCCTCGAATATGGGGATGTGTAAATACGCATCCTTGAGGTCAATGGAAGCCAGGAAATCTCCTGGGCTTAAAGAGGCCACCACCAAACGGAGGGATTCCATGCGGAACCTCTGAACCCGCACGAAGCGGTTCAGAGCTTTCAAGTCCAGAATCGGACGTAGCTTGCCCTCCTTTCTTGGCACAGTGAACAGATTTGAGTAAAACCCCCTAAATCTGTCCTGATGAGGCACTGGGACAACCACCCCCTGGGCGAGGAGATCCTGAACCGTCCGATGAAGATCGCGTAACCGATCTGGGGTCAAATGAAGATTTGAGGGAAACAATCTGTCTGCTGGACGCAAAAAGGAATTCGATCTTGTAACCCGATCAAATGATTTCCTGAACCCAAGCTGCCCTTGTCCTGCGTCTTGAAGGCACGAAAGGACCCCTGACTTGGTTTAAAGGAAGGACCCGGCTTGCCGCAGAAAACTTTGCCCTTGGGGTTCTGGGGCAGCAGAGTGCTCTTGCCCCCAGTGACTCCTTTAACCAATTCGTCCAGGGATTCTCCAAAGAGATGAGTCCCCGCATAAGGAATGTCAGACACCGTCTTCCTGGAGGACTGGTCAGCCGACCAGCTCTTTAGCCATACCAGACGACGGGTCAGCACTGCGACACCAGACAGTCGTGCTACTAGAGGAGCCTCATCCAAGGCCGCGTCACACAGGTACAGAACCGCCTGACGCATCTGATCCAACATCTCCACAGTAGTTGGAGGGGCGGAATCCGCCTCTAGAGTGTGCTTGAGCACCCGGGCCCAATCAGCCACAGCCTGAGAGACCATAACAGATGCGAAGATAGGTTTTAGCAAAGAACCCGCCCCCGTATAAGCGTGGCGAGCCAGAGATTCCATCCGCCTATCCGTAGGGTCCCTAAACACCGGATAATCCTCCGAGGGCATAAGAGTGGCCTTGTTTAGTGTTGAGCGAACACGGACTGTATTATTCGTGTTCGTACCGAATAATTGGATTTTTTTTACCCGAACACGGACACGGACACTTTACTGTATGTTCGGGTAAAAATCCGTGTTCGGTCGTTTTATTTCCGGGTTTTGCATGCTTTGGCGCTCTTTTCATGGCGGGCTTTCAACAGCCAATCAACAATTGTTTAACTGGTGTGCCTTAAGCCATCCCAGCCATGCCTGCAAATGTCTTAGTAGCTGTGATTGGCCGTCTGAAGCATGTGACCAAGTCTTTATAAGTTCGAGGCAGCCGCCGCAGCAGCGTCATTCTGCTGCTTAGCTAAGGGACAGAGCACACATCAATGTGCTGGCTGCTGATTAGGGAAAGATAGGCAGGAAAAAACCATTTGTGTCCGGATAGAATTGAGGGACAGGTCGGAGTGTTTAGGCAGGGCGAGTTGTAGGCATTTTAGGGATAGAGTCTGCTGAATTATAGGGTCAGTGTCTTCTACAAACTACAATCGATATTGCTGTGTGGGGGGTGGGGTGAATCTGCACTCAATCCTGATCTACGATCTCTTCTCAATCCTGTTAGGGACAGAGTCTGCTGAATTTTAGGGAAACTGTGTTCTACAAACTACAATCGATATTGCTGTGTGGTGTGGGATTGGAGATAGGCAGGTGTCAGTGATCCACATCCATTTTTCTGTGTGTGAGCTGCAGTGAACACAATCTTTTTGGGCTGCAGTGAACACAATCTTTTTGGGCTGCAGTGAACACAATCTTTTTGGGCTGCAGTGAACACAATCTTTTTGGGCTGCAGTGAACACAATCTTTTTGGGGTGCAGTGAACAAAATCTTTTTGGGGTGCAGTGAACACAATCCTTTTTGGTGTGCAGTGAACACAATCTTTGTGGGGTGCAGTGAACAAAATCCTTTGTGGGGTGCAGTGAACACAATCTTTTTGGGGTGCAGTGAACAAAATCCTTTTTGGGGTGCAGTGAACAACATCCTTTTTGGGGTGCAGTGAACACAATCTTTTTGGGGTGCAGTGAACAAAATCCTTTGTGGGGTGCAGTGAACACAATCTTTTTGGGGTGCAGTGAACACAATCTTTTTGGGGTGGAGTGAACAACATCCTTTTTGGGGTGCAGTGAACAAAATCCTTTTTGGGGTGCAGTGAACAAAATCATTTTTGGGGTGCAGTGAACACAATCTTTTTGGGGTGCAGTGAACACAATCTTTGTGGGGTGCAGTGAACACAATCTTTTTGGGGTGGAGTGAACAACATCCTTTTTGGGGTGCAGTGAACAACATCCTTTTTGGGGTGCAGTGAACACAATCTTTTTGGGGTGCAGTGAACACAATCTTTGTGGGGTACAGTGAACAGAATCTTTGTGGGGTGCAGTGAACACAATCTTTGGGGGGTACAGTGAACACAATCTTTTTGGGGTGCAGTGAACACAATCTTTGTGGGGTGCAGTGAACACAATCTTTTTGGGGTGGAGTGAACAAAATCATTTTTGGGGTGCAGTGAACAACATCCTTTTTGGGGTGCAGTGATCAAAATCCTTTTTGGGGTGCAGTGAACACAATCTTTTTGGGGTGCAGTGAACAAAATCCTTTGTGGGGTGCAGTGAACAGAATCTTTGTGGGGTGCAGTGAACACAATCTTTGGGGGGGTACAGTGAACACAATCTTTTTGGGGTGCAGTGAACACAATCTTTGTGGGGTACAGTGAACAGAATCTTTGTGGGGTGCAGTGAACACAATCTTTGGGGGGTACAGTGAACACAATCTTTTTGGGGTGCAGTGAACACAATCTTTGGGGGGTACAGTGAACACAATCTTTTTGGGGTGCAGTGAACACAATCTTTGTGGGGTGCAGTGAACACAATCTTTGGGGGGGTACAGTGAACACAATCTTTTTGGGGTGCAGTGAACAACATCCTTTTAGGGTGCAGTGAACACAATCTTTGTGGGGTGCAGTGAACAACATCCTTTTAGGGTGCAGTGAACACAATCTTTGTGGGGTACAGTGAACAGAATCTTTGTGGGGTGCAGTGAACACAATCTTTGGGGGGTACAGTGAACACAATCTTTGTGAGGTGCAGTGAACACAATCTTTGTGGGGTGCAGTGAACACAATCATTGTGGGGTGCAGTGAACTCAATCTTTGTGGGGTACAGTGAACACAATCTCATACTTCTGAAGATTTGAGGGTGCTGCCTGTTCCATACTCCCCCTACTCCTCATCTAGCCTTTTAGGGGTACAAACAATAGTAATTGGGGCCTAGTGTGGTTGTGTACGTGTGATATACATACACTTTTTTTGGATCATATTTTCTATTCCGCTATTTAATCAAAAACCTTTGGGGATCAGTTAAATTGGGGGATAGTCTGTGTTGGTACGTGTGAGAGAGATCCACCTTTCCAAGTTGTTGGGGTTCATCTCATACTTCTGAAGGTTTGAGGGTGCTGCCTGTTCCATACTCCCCCTACTCCTAGCCTTTTAGGGGTACAAACAATAGTAATTGGGGCCTAGTGTGGTTGTGTACGTGTGATATACATACACTTTTTTTGGATCATATTTTCTATTCCGCTATTTAATCAAAAACCTTTGGGGATCAGTTAAATTGGGGGATAGTCTGTGTTGGTACGTGTGAGAGAGATCCACCTTTCCAAGTTGTTGGGGTTCATCTCATACTTCTGAAGGTTTGAGGGTGCTGCCTGTTCCATACTCCCCCTACTCCTAGCCTTTTAGGGGTACAAACAATAGTAATTGGGGCCTAGTGTGGTTGTGTACGTGTGATATACATACACTTTTTTTGGATCATATTTTCTATTCCGCTATTTAATCAAAAACCTTTGGGGATCAGTTAAATTGGGGGATAGTCTGTGTTGGTACGTGTGAGAGAGATCCACCTTTCCAAGTTGTTGGGGTTCATCTCATACTTCTGAAGGTTTGAGGGTGCTGCCTGTTCCATACCCCCCCTACTCCTCATCTAGCCTTTTAGGGGTACAAACAATAGTAATTGGGGCCCAGTGTGGTTGTGTACGTGTGATATACATACACTTTTTTTGGATCATATTTTCTATTCCGCTATTTAATCAAAAACCTTTGGGGATCAGTTAAATTGGGGGATAGTCTGTGTTGGTACGTGTGAGAGAGATCCACCTTTCCAAGTTGTTGGGGTTCATCTCATACTTCTGAAGGTTTGAGGGTGCTGCCTGTTCCATACCCCCCCTACTCCTCATCTAGCCTTTTAGGGGTACAAACAATAGTAATTGGGGCCTAGTGTGGTTGTGTACGTGTGATATACATACACTTTTTTTGGATCATATTTTCTATTCCGCTATTTAATCAAAAACCTTTGGGGATCAGTTAAATTGGGGGATAGTCTGTGTTGGTACGTGTGAGAGAGATCCACCTTTCCAAGTTTTTGGGGTTCATCTCATACTTCTGAAGATTTGAGGGTGCTGCCTGTTCCATACCCCCCCTACTCCTCATCTAGCCTTTTAGGGGTACAAACAATAGTAATTGGGGCCTAGTGTGGTTGTGTACGTGTGATATACATACACTTTTTTTGGATCATATTTTCTATTCCGCTATTTAATCAAAAACCTTTGGGGATCAGTTAAATTGGGGGATAGTCTGTGTTGGTACGTGTGAGAGAGATCCACCTTTCCAAGTTGTTGGGGTTCATCTCATACTTCTGAAGGTTTGAGGGTGCTGCCTGTTCCATACCCCCCCTACTCCTCATCTAGCCTTTTAGGGGTACAAACAATAGTAATTGGGGCCTAGTGTGGTTGTGTACGTGTGATATACATACACTTTTTTTGGATCATATTTTCTATTCCGCTATTTAATCAAAAACCTTTGGGGATCAGTTAAATTGGGGGATAGTCTGTGTTGGTACGTGTGAGAGAGATCCACCTTTCCAAGTTGTTGGGGTTCATCTCATACTTCTGAAGGTTTGAGGGTGCTGCCTGTTCCATACCCCCCCTACTCCTCATCTAGCCTTTTAGGGGTACAAACAATAGTAATTGGGGCCTAGTGTGGTTGTGTACGTGTGATATACATACACTTTTTTTGGATCATATTTTCTATTCCGCTATTTAATCAAAAACCTTTGGGGATCAGTTAAATTGGGGGATAGTCTGTGTTGGTACGTGTGAGAGAGATCCACCTTTCCAAGTTGTTGGGGTTCATCTCATACTTCTGAAGGTTTGAGGGTGCTGCCTGTTCCATACCCCCCCTACTCCTCATCTAGCCTTTTAGGGGTACAAACAATAGTAATTGGGGCCTAGTGTGGTTGTGTACGTGTGATATACATACACTTTTTTTGGATCATATTTTCTATTCCGCTATTTAATCAAAAACCTTTGGGGATCAGTTAAATTGGGGGATAGTCTGTGTTGGTACGTGTGAGAGAGATCCACCTTTCCAAGTTGTTGGGGTTCATCTCATACTTCTGAAGGTTTGAGGGTGCTGCCTGTTCCATACCCCCCCTACTCCTCATCTAGCCTTTTAGGGGTACAAACAATAGTAATTGGGGCCTAGTGTGGTTGTGTACGTGTGATATACATACACTTTTTTTGGATCATATTTTCTATTCCGCTATTTAATCAAAAACCTTTGGGGATCAGTTAAATTGGGGGATAGTCTGTGTTGGTACGTGTGAGAGAGATCCACCTTTCCAAGTTGTTGGGGTTCATCTCATACTTCTGAAGGTTTGAGGGTGCTGCCTGTTCCATACCCCCCCTACTCCTCATCTAGCCTTTTAGGGGTACAAACAATAGTAATTGGGGCCTAGTGTGGTTGTGTACGTGTGATATACATACACTTTTTTTGGATCATATTTTCTATTCCGCTATTTAATCAAAAACCTTTGGGGATCAGTTAAATTGGGGGATAGTCTGTGTTGGTACGTGTGAGAGAGATCCACCTTTCCAAGTTGTTGGGGTTCATCTCATACTTCTGAAGGTTTGAGGGTGCTGCCTGTTCCATACTCCCCCTACTCCTCATCTAGCCTTTTAGGGGTACAAACAATAGTAATTGGGGCCCAGTGTGGTTGTGTACGTGTGATATACATACACTTTTTTTGGATCATATTTTCTATTCCGCTATTTAATTTAACTGGGCCTCCATGCGAGACCTGTGTGCCTTGTTGCGCTGTTTTGAGTACTCCACCAACATGGCCAGTGGCAATGACGCCGTTCTCAGCTTAACTATCCCACTTCTATGCCTCCTTGAAAAAACAATTCGGGCGATGATGGAAGAGGATGTGGCACAGGATGAGGAGGAGGAGGAGGATGAAGAGGTAACATTTCCAAGGCTTTCAGGGCAGTCATTCGCAAGGGGCTCCGAGGGTGGGTTCCTGTACACGCAAACGCCAGGGACGCAATTGTCCAGCAGGGGCACAGTTCTGGAGGATGAGGAGGATGAGGAGGAGGAGGAGCTGGAGGAGGAGATGGAACCATGTTCACAGCAGGGTGGCACCCAGGCCAGCTCATGGCCATCACTGGTGTGTGGCTGGGGGGATACAGAGGACACGGACGATACACCTCCCACAGAGGACAGCCTTTCGTTGCCTCTGGGCAGCCTGGCACACATGAGCGATTACATGCTGCAGTGTCTCCACAACGACCGCCGAGTTGCCCACATTCTAACTTGTGCTGATTACTGGGTGGCCACGCTGCTGGATCCCCGTTACAAGGACAACGTACCGTCCTTAATTCACTCACTGGAGCGCGATCGCAAGATGCGCGAGTACAAGCGCACGCTGGTAGACGCCATGCTGCTGGCATTCCCATCTGACAGCGGGGCCACAGTGGAAGCACAAGGCAGAGGAGGAGGAGGAGGAGGTCGCCAACGCAACCAGGGCACCGCCAGCACCTCAGAAGGCAGGGTTAGCATGGCCGAAATGTGGAAAAGCTTTGTCAGCACGCCACAACAAACAGCAGCACCAGCAGCTCAGATGGAACGTCTTAGCAGGAGGCAGCATTTTACCAACATGGTGGAGCAGTATGTGTGCACACGCCTACATGTAGTGAATGACGGGTCTGCCCCCTTCAACTTCTGGGTCTCCAAATTGGGCACATGGCCTGAGCTTGCCCTTTACGCCTTGGAGGTGCTGGCGTGCCCTGCAGCCAGTGTATTATCTGAACGGGTATTTAGCACGGCTGGGGGCGTTATAACAGACAAGCGCAGCCGCCTGTCCAGAGACAATGTGGACAAGCTCACGTTCATTAAAATGAACCAGGCATGGATCCCACGGGACTTTTCCGTACCTTATGCAGAATAGCAATGGATACCGACCTTACCCACCCATTGTTCCATTTTTGCTCTTTCTCACTCTTTTGGGGTGTACCCTCATTTAAAATTTTTGAAAAGAAGCAGTGTTGGCTACCTCGTCCTCCTCCTCAGGGCCAGATTAATGTAGGGGCTATTGGAGCTGCAGCTCCAGGCCCCTACCTTTTATATAGGCCCTGGGTTGGCCATATTCACTGTTACCGCTCTTCTGTCACTTGTAAACACAGAAGTCTGGCTTCTATGCTCGCTTCCCCAGGCAGCACCCTCAGAACCTCCCCACACAGCGTGAAGGCCGGACAAGGAGGGACAGTTGGCGATGCATGGATGTGTTTATGGGCTTCAGAGACAGCATCCCATGTTGAATTAGGCATGCATGGCTGCACCCTTCCTCCTCTGGGTGCATGGCAAGGCACGGCCCTTAAGGCCCTTCAAAATCCTCAGCACCAAGCCCATGATGCTGTTAATCCGGCCCTGGTCCTCCTCCACCGCCGCTTCCACCTACACCGCCCATAGGTGTGCGCAGCCTATTGCATTAAGGTGTGCACCCCAAAGTTGAAATACACATGCATGTGTTTGCCAGCAGGGAGAGTAATGTATCGGGGCCATGTACCTGTAGGCAAGGAGAAATAGAGCAGAGCAGGTCCCAGGGAGATCTTTCCCATCTCCTCACTGGCAATGCTATGTGCCCTAGGTGATTAGGGTGTGCCCAGGCACACCCAGCACACCCTGTGCGCACGCCTATGTCACCGCCACATCCACCACCACCTCAACCTCCCTCCTACTCCATATGGGCCTCGTCCTTCAGAGATGAAGAAGAACATTGTTTTATTTTTCTGTTTTTTTTTGTTGTTTTAAGTTATTTCCCTATCCACATTTGTTTGCAGAGCACTTGCCATGCTCTTAATTACGTTTTGCTGCCATTTGCAGCACTCTAGCCCTTTCCTTTGGTGTTTTAGAGCCATTTTAGTGCCTTAAAGTTCGGGTCCCCATTGACTTCAATGGGGTTCGGTGTCCGGGAAAAGTTCGGTAAAAGTCCGGGACACGGACCCGGACTTTTTTTTAAAGTTCGGCCGAACCCGTCGAACACGGACATCTAGGTGTCCGCTCAACCCTAGCCTTGTTCAACCCGGACACCATGTGATCCACCTTAGGGGACACCGTCCAGCGTAAATCCGTAGGAGACACGAAAAGGTAACGGAACCAAAACCGTTTTGGTACCACAAAAGGGCGTTTTAAATTACGCCATTGTTCGTTGACCAGTTCGGGAAACTCAGTGGGACAGGGAAAAACCTGTGCTGCGACAGGGAAAAACCTGTGCTGCGAGTCCCAAAGGAAGACTGCTTACCCGGCGGGTTGGGCTCATCCTCTAAATGTAGTGTCTCCTTAATAGAAGCATTAAGCGCAGCCACAGCAGCGCGTTCTTTGGCCAATTCAGGGGAAAAATCATCCCCATCATCCTCTTCCACATCCCCTAGAAGCCCGTTCTGACATCAACAAGTCCACCTTGGATACTAAAGTAACTAGTGCAGCTGCTAGAGAAGGAGAAGAATCAGGAGTACCCGATCCATTAACCAAGGCTGGGGGAAGTTTGCTGTCCTGGGACTCCATGATAAGTATAAGGACGCTGGCCCTTTAAGACGCGATCGCGGCGCCCACCGCAATGTACTGCAAGTTAAAATATCCCACTGAGAGAGGAAAGCAGAGAAATATTCCCCAAAACAGCACAAAAAGACCCCCAGTAGTGTTACCACGCTGCTCCACGATCTATCTTCATGCAGAGAGAGGAAGTGATGTCACACCGCTAGAGGCTAATCGGATTTGGCCTAAGGAAAAATGGTGGCCTATGTATAAGAATGGGAGGCTCCAGGAAAATGGCCACGAACATGTGTAAAAGGAAAGCACCTGCCACACACAATATGGCGCCCGAAGGTGCCAAAAACACTACAGAGAGGAGCTGCAGAAGTGCCCACAGTGAGGCCAAAGCAGCTGCCCACCCTTAAAATGGCAGTCCCGCGGTTTTTGCACCGCAGCGGTCCGCCGCACCATGACTGTACCCCGAAACACACCAAACAGTGCGGACAGGGATAGGGACCCCAAAGACCCCCACCCAGCATAACATGCTCAGGAGCCCCCGCAGGGACCGGGAGGGATGTGAGCCCCGGACACAGACATGAGGGGAGACAGACACACAGAATGTAATCCCCACCCAGAGGCCCCACACAGAGTAATACTCACCGCTTTGCAGGGCGTGGGAGCCTACAGAACTCGGGAACCCCCCACCCCAGATGGCGGGGGGGGGCGGCAGCCAAGAGGAGGACGCGTCTCACGGTCAGAACCACATGTTGAGGCTTGTGCCCCTGAGGACAGGGGCAGGTCGTTTGCACGGCCAGGGCGCACACATAGCCTGCTATATACTTCATATTCCTATCGCACACCTTCCTGGTTTGTAGGCTCATGCCTGACGAAGGGGTCCTGTGCGGCTCCGAAATGTTGCACTATTTTTTGATGTGATCGTAACTTGAATAAAAGTTTTGGACTGCTTTTGCAAGATCCTTGGTGTGCTGGCGAATATGTATTTACACATAGCCTGCTGTGACAGGAAGTCAGGTAAATCTGGGAATGTAGTCACAGAGAGGAGACACATTCCCACCTGGTTTGGAAAGTTCACCAATTACTATAGGGTGTCGGCTGCCAAAGGCAGCAGGAAGGTGTAAAGAAGTTGAAAGGCCTTCAGCTGTTCGGAATGAGGAAATGAAGGCCTCTATAATTTGTCCAGAGGAAGTCTATGGATTGCTGCCTCCTGTCGCCATGTGGGCTGGGAGAGGAGGACAGACAGACGTGTGCCCCCTGAAAGCTGTGTGAGCATGGGGAAGACCTCCGGAAGCGATGTGAAGCTGAGGAGGGTAACCAGTGTGAAGACTACTCGAAGTGAGGTCTTGGATCATTTCTAGGTGAAAAGAAACAAATGGACATTTCCTGTGTGAAGGGTAAATTATGTAAGACCGAAGGCTACTCAAGGTGAGGTCTTGAACTATTTCTATGTGGGAAGAAATAGATGAACTGTGTTCAATGTGAAGAGATAAGGGACATGTTCAATGTGAAGAGGAAAAGGGACATGTTCAATGTGAAGAGATAAAACATGGACTATTGAGAGTCTGCTGTGTGATCAGCCAAGTCTGCCCAACAGTAGGTTGGGGACAGACTTCGTTAGTTAGGTTCCAGTGTGTGAAGGTAGCCGCCCACAGTGGCAAGGATTTATTTTATTTATGTTTATTTTGAATTATGCTGTTTTTGGAGCTTGCACTTGTGTGAAGAGATCTTGCATGAATAAACCACACTGTTGTTTGCAACCACTTCTCGGCTATCTCCTTGTGTAAACGCACCCCCAAAAGGGTCATCCACACCCGCCACCGAGCTAATCCCTCACACTGCTAAACGCTCGATGGCGGGCTGGGAGTCCCTAAGATCCTCTGTCCTGACAAGTCAGGACGACCAGTTCGATTCCCAGCTCCGCAAACGCTGTAGTCTTCCGGAGAAGCAAAGAAAAACACATTGCAGAAAATAAAGTAGACCGTAGCCCCAGCACAGGGATAGCCTATCTTACTCCTTAACTAGGCAGAAGACAAACTGAGTTGGGAAGGCTGATAGCAGGGGGGTATTGGACCAGTGGGACAGCCCCCTACAGGTGTGTCTATGTAAATTATTTTGTTTTTAACATGTCTTATGCCTAGCTTGCTCCTGTGGATAAGAGGTCAATACCCATTGGTGAAGACTGTATGTGTGGGCGGCGACTGTCAGAGGACGTAAGAGAAACGTAATTTTGGAAATTTACAATTGTTGCATCTTATTTAACCACTTGCCGACCGCCCACAGTATATTTACTGCGGCAGTCAGCCCTGTGCAGGCAAAGCGACGTAGTACTACGTCGCTCGCTCCCGCCGGTCTGGGGCGCGCGGCGGTCCCACTGATGACCTGATTGGGTTCAGAACCGATCAGTCATCAGGTCCAGGCAAATGATTTTTGGCCTGGACCTGTTGATCGATCCTGCCCAATCAGATTCTATGCTGAGCCTGTGTAATGTAAACACAGTTTTAGAAAAGACCCGCTCTCTCCTCCCATGATCCTTTTTGGATTCATCGAGAGGAGAGAGCACATCTAACTGTGAGTACTGCACCAAGCACATACATACACACTTAGATAGGCACATTTCACCCCCGATCGCCCCCCCCCCAGTTAACCCCTACACCCCCTGTCACAACACACACTGTATACTGTATATAGCATTTTCCTACATACCCGTATAAGTGTGACTTGTGACCAGGTTTAGCGTTTGTGGCCCTTCCTTTTAAACTTAAAATACCTGCCACCCCCCCCCAAAAAAAATATTTAACCCCCTGATCACCCCCAGTTAACCCCTTCCCCCCTGTCACATTGCACACTAATATACATGTAATATAGTATTTTACTGTATTTTGTATTAGTGCGATTGTGACTTGAGTTAGCCCTAGCGGGTTCGTTTATGTCCCAAGGAGGTTTAGGGTCCCCGCCACCCCCCAATAAAGATTTAACCCCCTGATCCCCCCTAATCACCCCTACACCCCCTGTCACAACACACACTGTATACAGTATATGGCATTTTCCTATATACCCATATAAGTGTGACTTGTGACCAGGTTTAGCGTTTGCAGCCCTTCCTTTTACACTTAAAATACCTGCCCCCCAATAAAGATTTAACCCTCTGATCACCCCCAGTTAACCCCTTCCCCCTTGTCACATTGCACACTAATACACATGTAATATAGTGTTTTACTGTATTTTGTATTAGTGTGATTGGAACTTGAGTTAGCGCTAGCGAGTTAGTTTCTTTCCCAAGGAGGTTTAGGGTCCCCGTCACCCACCCCCCCATAAAGATTTAACCCCCCTGATCCCCCCCTGATCAACCCCAGTTAACCCCTTCATTGCCCTGTCACAGTGTCACTTTTATAGTGTACAGTTTTTTTTCTGATCGCTATTATTAACGACACAGGTGACATTAGCTATTGTTAGCGTCAGTCTAAAATAGTGCAGATCCCCGGCACATAGTTAGAAATAACCCCTTGATTACCACACACACACACACACACACGCACTTCACTAGTATAGTGTTTGAACAGATCAATATCTGATCTGATCAGAACTACTAGCCTCCCCATAGTTTAGGGTTCCCAAAATGCGGTGTTTGCACGATCAGCACTGATTCCTGCCAGCACCTGCGTTTAACCCCTCCGCCCAGCCCACCCCACCCAGGCAAGTGTAGTAATCAATAGATTACTGTCACTTACAAAAAACACAACACACAAAACTGCTGTGTTAGCAGAGTCAGGCCTGATCCCTGCTAGCATTAGCAGTTTTTTTTTTGGTAGCTGTTGAAATAGTCCATGACAACCAGGTGCTTTTATTATCTGTGAGTCACACTACTGTACTGGTAAATTTAGTTACTAAAATGTCCAAACGTTGGTACAGTAGTGCAGAGGCTTGAGTGCAGAGTATACTGACCATGTCAGATGAGAGCGATGGGGAAGCCTCACTGGCAGAATCAGGGTCAGTATACGAGCCTGATGACAGCAGCGGCTCCCTGACAGATAGCTCCGACGACAGATGGGTCCCTGTTAGACCCAGGTGTACCCGACCCCATTCTGGAGTTGTTGAGATGCAGGAATCGCAGGGTGCTTGTATGGAGCAGAGTGTCGGTACTAGTGCCGCTCATCCTTCTGGCGGCCTGGCAAGCGCCAGAGGCCTAGTACACCCTGGACCTAGTACAACCAGCACTGCAGTAACACTTGGTGACGTGGCGAGTCCCATAAGTGCAGTTGAAGCTGGTGAGGTGGCTAGCATGAGTAGTGGCCCGCAGCCACTGTGTATTCGAAGACAGGCCCGTAGAGCCCATATTTCCCTCCCTGATGCGCTGCCGTATCCCAATTGGCAACCCACTGATACTACAGCGCCAGTACTTCCCCCATTCACTGCCCAACCTGGAATCCACGTGGAGACAGCTGGTTTTACGCCCCTGAACTTTTTTGAGCTGTTCTTCACGGTAGATCTTTTCGGATCTATTGTGGATCAATCAAACTTATATGCACAACAATTCATCGCCGCCAACCCAAATTCGCCCCTTGCCAGACAATTTGCCTGGAAACCTATAACTGTTCCCAATTTTAAAATCTTTCTGGGCCTTTCCCTGAACATGGGCATAACCAAAAAGAGTGAATTGCGGCTATGTTGGTCCACTAGCCCACTTCACCATATGCGCGTGTACTCTGCCTCCATGTCCAGGGCGAGATATGAGCAAATTCTACGATTTATGCATTTTAACGACAATGAAATCTGTCGTCCTCGGGGAGACCCTGAATACGATCGGCTCCACAAAATTCGGCCCCTCATAGACCACTTCAATCAGCGGTTTGCAGCCTTGTTTACCCCCGAACAAGTTGTCTGCGTTGATGAGTCCCTGATTAAATTTACTGGCCGCCTTGCTATGAAACAGTACCTCCCCAGCAAGCGTGCCAAGTACGGGGTCAAACTGTACAAGCTCTGTGATAGGGCCACAGGCTATATAGTTAGTTTCCGGGTCTATGAGGGAAAAGATAGCTGTGTGGAGCCCCCCAACTGCCCAGACTACATAGGGATCAGCGGCAAGATAGTTTGGGACTTGGTGTCACCCTTATCCGGAAATGGGTACCATTTGTATGTGGACAACTTTTACACAAGCGTGCCACTATTTAGTCACCTTCTTCAATTACAATTTGGTGCATGTGGCACCGTGCGACCTAATCGACGGGGCTTCCCCCAACGGCTTGTAAATTCCCATCTTAGTCAGGGGGAGAGAGCCTGCTTGAAAATTGAAAAATTGCTTGCAGTGAAGTGGAGGGATACACGGGATGTTTTCGTTCTGTTCTCCCTTCACCCAGACACGATAGTCCAAATTTCTACGGCAACTGGCGTTATGGAGAAACCCCTCTGCGTCCACGACTACAACCTTAATATGGGAGGGGTGGACCTTAACGACCAGCTTTTGGCACCGTGTTTAGTTGCCCATAAAGCCAGAAGCACACAGCCTTTGAGAACGTCACCGGATGTGACAAAACGCATCAGGACGTGGACCGCACAACGTGACTCACCATTGGAACGCAAGCCGGATTTACCTCCGCTCGCCACTCTGCATGGTCGTACTGAATGTCACGGACATCAGCATAATAGATCCTTGCTGGAACTTGCTGAATCGTTGTTAAACCTTGCTATTTTGGGAATAAACCATGAATTTACAATATCACACTATCTGGAGTTTTATCTTCTTTCCATTTATAACAACCTGAGCTGCTTTATGGAATGGTGAGGAGGAAAAAAATGCCAGCGGCATAGGAGGATCTTAAAGGGAACTTGCCATTAAGCGTGATTGGTCTCAATATTATAAGATATATGAGACCCACTACATTTGGTAAGTTACCCATCTTATAAATTACTGCACGGGAAGAAGGCTTTAAGCACCTGCACTTTACCAGTCACCATTTGCATTTTTGAAAGAGCACTTGCACATCTCCTAAGAAAAGGAATTTTCACGGATGTTTTGCTCATCAATTTTTCATATATTTATATTTTTGATAATCTAATATATATATATATATATATATATATATATATATATATATATATATATATATATATATATATACACAAGATGGATTTTTATTTGTATTTTTATTAATTCATTTACACATGGATTTGTTGATATTGGATGATTGATTGGCACAAGTAGTTTGCACACTTGCACTTATATTTGTGATTTTACAAATTTATGTATTACTATTGCACAGATTTATGTTTTATATTTTAGCAAGCGCTGTAGATAGCCCTATTTTTAGGACTATTTATTTCATTTTTACCATTTTATACTACTGCTGCTGCTATATCTTATAATTTTACACAATTTTCACTAATTTATAGGTAATTTATATATTTATATCCCATAACATTAACTCCTTTGCGCGGGGAGTACACCTTTTTTTCGGAAAAGGGTACTTGTTTTCATAAATTATTTTCTCCTAGTCCGGTTTCCCCTGCATTTTCTTCCCCGGAAAGACCTGAACCTACTGGCCAATCCGATCCTTTCTGTCTATCAGGTATTGTGCTACCTCTGGTGCTTCTGTTTCTCCCTATATTAATAGGATGAATTGGCATCTGCGCTGGCTAGCCTATAAGGTAAAGTAGCAGGGATGATTTCTTCTGTTACTCAGGGTGGGAAGAAAAGGGGATAGATCCCCTTCCCATGCACCTGGGCCCAGCAAACCGGTAAGGCCTATAGCCCTAGATCCTGCGGAGGCCTAGAACCTGATTGGACAGTAGAAGATAATGAAGAGATAGCCATTGGTGACTTAGAATCACAAGTGGATTATGTTTCCTCTTCAGAGGATTCTGATCCTGAGGAACCATTTACAGCATCTCACTTGCAAAGATTGCTGACTCAATCCCTCATTTAAATGGTATGGATTGGTTTTATATTGCCTCCTTCAGAAAGATCTGAGGCCTCTTGTTCCTTTTTGCATCCTCAAGAGTGTTCAAGCCTTTCCTTTCCTTTCCCTGCTGCAGCAGTTGGTGTATGAAAAGGATCCAGCAAAAAAAAAAAAAAAAAACTGGAGTCCTTGTTTAAAGCTCCTTTGCTGTTGCTGGCTCTGCTGGTCAACCAGCCATTTTCAGCTAAGAGTATGGCAGTCCTTGAAGGGTCGTTTTATAAGGCTATCAAAAGATTTGCCTATTCAGAGTGAATCTGCAGATGATCTAGCAGAGATATCTCGCGCTTTATTGTTTACAATTGATGCCCTTAAGGATTCTATCCAGCAAGTATCCTGGATCCTCCTCTCTGTTTATATGCACAGAGTCCTGTGGCTAAAAAATTGATCGGCAGAAATGCCTTGTAAAGAATTGCTGACAGTTCTCCACTTTCACGGAGAACGGCTTTTTGGTGAAAGATCTGCATAAATATAAGGAAGGGGAAAAGGTGCATTATTGCCTGTTAAGAGAAGGAATAAATACCCGTCTTTTAAGGCTCCGAGTGTCACTGTCCCTACCAATGCAGCATCTTCGATGCAGTTTTCGACGGCCTCAGCTGTCAGCTTTCAGGAAACCCCAACAGCAAAAGAAGCTCTTGGTCCAAAAGCCTGGTAAAACAGGTTTTAGTCCACCTTATGAAAGGGCGCCCCCACTTGCTCGAGTGGGGGGAAGTCTTTTACAGTTTTCAAAAACATGGGAAGGAATGGTTCAAGACAGATGGGTCTTGTCCACTATAGCTCGGGGCTACATGATAGAGTTTCGAGTGTTTCCTCCCTATCGGTTTCTGGACTCAAGTATTCCTACTTGCCCAGAAAAAAAGAAGGCCCTTGTTCCAGGTCTTAGATTACCTATGGATCAAGGGTGTGATTGTGGAGGTTCCAGTCAGCGGAAGATTCACTTGCTTACATAAGCACATATCTGCTTGCTTGCAAAACATTTTTTCTTGCATAACCGCATGCTTGCTTCCATAAACGCCTGCTTGCTTGCATAAGACGCATGTCTGCTTGCTTGTATTAGACGCATAAACTTCGGCTTGTGTAAACGCATGCTTGCTTCCATAAATGCATGATAGGACAAGGTGAGACCCATTCTGAATCTCAAGGCTCTGAATTAATTTCTGAACGTACGTTTTTTTCACCTGAAATCAATCCGTTTGGTGGTAGCCTCTCTAGGAAGAGGAAACTTTATGGCCTCCATAGATATCAAAGATGCATATCTTCATTTGCCAATCTTCAGGACTCATAAAAGGTTCTGCGTTTGCAGTGCGGCAGTGTTATTTCAAGTTTGTGGCCCTGTTTTTCGCCTTGCTACAGCTCCCAGTGTGTTCACGAAGGTTCTGGCGCCGGTGTTGGCTTCTTTAAGGGCCCAAGGCATTTCTTTAGTAGGATACCTGGATGACCTACTGCTCAAGAATCATTCAAGCTCACGTCTGACACAATATGTGTTCCTTACAATCCAGTTCTTAGAGAGTCTGGGTTGGATTATCAACAGAGAAAGTCGGCCCTAAGGCCTGTTCAGGTCCTACAATATCTAGGTTTAGGCCTAGACACTGCTCAGCCAAAATTTTTGCCATCAGAGAATGTTCTAGCTCTAAGAAAGCTAGTCCGGTTCGTAAGAGGGAAGAAATTTCCCTCCATCCTGCTGTGAATGAGGTTACTGGGCAAAATGGTTTCCTCCTTCGAGGCGATTCCTTATGCACAGTTCCACTTCAGACTGTTTCAGAACAGTATTCTTTCAGCTTGGAACAAATAGGTTCAAGCTTTGGATTGCCAGATGTTCCTTTCCCCAAGGTAAGGCAGGATCTGATCTGGTGGCTGGTTCCCACCAAATCGATCAAGGGAAAATTTTTTCTGCCGATAGCCTTGAAGGTGGTACACACAGATGCCAGCCTGCTGGGCTGGGGTTCTATCCTGGAGGATCTGTTTGCCCAGGGAACATGGTCTCAGGCAGAAAAGATTTTACCCATCAATATTCTGGAAATCCGAGCTGCCCATTTGGCACTGAATTATTGGACAACCAGGTTACAGGGGTGTCCTGTCAGGATTCAGTCCGACAACTCCACCCTGGTGGCTCAACTCCATCCACCCTGGTGGCTTATATCTTCCACCAGGGCGGCACCAGAAGCCAGTCAATTCAGATGGCAGTGAATATCCTATCGTGGGCAGAGAGGTATGTTCCATGTCTATCAGCCGTATTCATTCCAGGGGTGGACAACTGGCAGGCGGACTATCTAAGTCACCAGCAGCTGTGTCCAGGGGATTGATCCCTACACCCCAAAGTGTTTCGGCTGATCTGGCTACACTGGGGTGCTCCCGATGTAGATCTTTTGGCATCCAGGTTCAACAACAAGGTGGACAATTTTGTTTTCAGTGATCCGATTGCGGTCGGAATGGATGCTCTGGTGCCCCCTTGGTCACGGTTCAATCTGGTTTATGCATTTCCTCCAGTTCAGCTTCTACCTTCGCTGCTGAACAGGATACAGGTGGAGGAAAAACCGGTGATCCGGGTGGCCCCAGCTTGGCCCAGAAGGTCTGGGCTCGCAGAAATCATAAAAGTCAGCAGTGGGGAAACCATTGCTACCATGTCGTCTGGATCTACTATCTCAAGGTCCTATATTCCACCCTGCTTTACGGTCATTGAATTTGACGGTCTGGCTATTGAAAGCAGAATTTTTAGAGACCGGGGGGTCTCGGCTTCGGCTCTGGCAACATTGGTCAATGCCAGGATGCCTGTTTCTAGGAAAATCTGCTATAGAGTTTGGAAAGCCTGTATCTTTTGGTGTGGATCCAAGAAATGGCATCCTAGAAAGTATGTCATTGGAAAAATCCCTGCTTTTCTTCAGTTAGGGGTGAATTTGAAATTGGTATTAGGAATCATTAAAGGACAGGTCTCTGCCTTATCAATCTTTTTCCAGAGACCATTGGCTACACACTATTTGGTTCGGACCTTATTTCCAAAGTGTGATTTGTATGGTTTTGCCAGTCAAACCACCCCTATGGCCTTGGGACTTGAATCTGGTTCTCACGGTCCTGCAGAAGCAGCCCTTCGAGCCTATCAGGCATATACCCTTGTTACTTTTATTGAGGAAGCTGGTCGCTATAGCCTCAGCTAGAAGGGTATCAGAGATCGCGGCTCTTTCATGTAAAGAACCAATTTTTCTAAATCTGTATCAGGATAGGTAGTTTTTTCATCATCATCCTGTTTTTTTCCTTAAGGTAGGTTCTGGTTTTCACTTGAACCAGGATATTATTCTGCCTTCATTTTTCCTAACCCTCAGTCTTCTGAGGAAAGGTTGTTACATTCTCTTGATGTTGTACATGCGGTTAAAGTCTATTTAACCAGGTCAGCACAGTTTCGTAATACTGATGCTTTCTTTATTTTGCAGACTGGGCCTAAGAAAGGCCAAGCGGCAACTTCCTTCACTATTTCTAAATGTATCTTGGGCCCAGATCTGCAAAGCTGCTACCTGTTCTTCAGTACATACGTTCACAAAATTATACCAAGTGAACGTTAGATCCCGTGAAGGGGCTCAGTTTGGTAGTAGCGTACTGCAAGCAGCTGTATAGTCCTACGTTTTTTTTCTTTGCTCAGGGGCAAATGTGGGACTCTGTGTCCCCTCCCCTCAAGGGCATTGCTTTAGGACATTCCAAACAGTAATTATTACTAGCTCTGTGTCCCGTGATGTACGATAAAGAAATTAGGATTTTTATTACAGCTTACCTGTAAATCCTTTTCTTGGAGTACATCACGGGACACAGAGCTCCCTCCCCTCTTTTCTGGGATCTTCATTGCTTGCCTCAAAAACTGATGTTCTTCCTGTATGGGAGGGGTTATGTAGGAGGAACTTTCTTTCTATTGGTTGCCAGTGTCCATTCACCTGAAGGTAGCGTATGACCCAAATAGTAATTATTACCAGCTCTGTGTCCCGTGATGTACTCCAAGAAAAGGATTTTACAAGCAAGCTGTAATAAAAATCCTAATTTTGCACATTTTGTCACGTTACAACCTTATTCCAAAATGAGTTAAATCATCTCTGTAGCACTCCACCAATCAGGCCTGTATGGTAGAGTGCCAGAAGCCACTCCTCAGTAAAAGGCACATGACAAGCCCGTCTGGAGTTTGCCAAAAGGCACCTCTGAAGGACTCTCAGACCATAAGAAACAAAATTCTCTGGTCTGAAGAAACACAGATTGAACTCTTTGACCTGAATGGCAAGCATCATATCTGGAGGAAACCAGGCATCATTCATCACCTGGCCAATACCATTCCTACAGTGAAGCATGGTGGTGGCAGCATAATGCTGTGGGGATGCTTTTTAACCGCAGGGACTCTGAGACTAGTCAGGATCAAGGGAAAGATGAATGCAGAAATGTACAGCGACATCCTTGATAAAAGCCTGCTCTAGAGCGCTATGAACCTTTAGACTGGGGTGAAGGTTCATCTTCCAACAGTACAACAACCCAAAGCACACAGCGAAGAAAGGAGGGGCTATGGGATAACTCTGTGAATGTCCTTAAGTGGCCCAGCCAAAACCCAGACTTGAACCGGATTGAACATCTCTGGAGAGATCTAAAAATGGCTGAGCAACGAAGCTCCCCATCCAACCTGATGGAGCTTCAGAGGTCTTACAAAGAAATGGAAGAAACTGCCCAATAATAGGTATGCCAAGCTTGTAGTATCATGCTCAAAAAGACTTGAGGCTGTAAATGGTGTCAAAGGTGCTACAACAAAGTATTGAGAAAAGGCTGTGAATACATACGTACATGTGATTTATTTATTTATTTTTTAATTTTTAATATGTTTGCAATTATTTCAAACAAACTTCTTTCACGTTGTCATTATGGGGTATTGTTTGTAGAATTTTAATGAAAATAATTAATTTATTCCATTTTGGAATAAGGCTGTAACATAAAATGTGGAAAAAGTGAAGTGCTGTGAATACTTTCTAGATGCACTGTGTATCTGAAAATTGATCAATCCTGAGGTACTGACACCCTATCTCATTTCTTGAGGCCCAAAAATGCCAGAACAGTACAAATACCCCCCAAATGACCTATTTTTGGAATGTAGACAGTCTGAGTAATTTAGTAAGAGGCACAGCTAATTTTTTTGAAGCTGCAATGTTTTTGTCACAATTTTTTGCAAAATGAAGACATTAAAGGGAAAACAATTCACAATACTGTTACCAGTGCAGTACAGAGTTATCATATAACTGGTGTGGCATTGATCAGCGACACTGACTGGTGACAGTATGTAAAAAACAACTTTCACATTTTCTTTGTTTTTTATGACTTTCTTTCTAACACACTGTGGCCAGAGCAATACAGTGTTATCATAATAACACTGTACTACTCTGGAGAAGTGACCAGGTTTTTTTCCCCGACATATTATGATTGCTTATACCAATGAATTTAATTGATATAAGCAACCATTTTTACTTAATGAAACTGGTTCATTCAGTGTCTTTTGTTGTGAATAGCTGTGATTGGCCAAAGCTAATCACATGATACAGATGGGCTGGGAGTTGCCCTGTGTGTACCATATAATTACTCTGACCAATCACAGCTAGCATCATAATTCTATACAACAAATGACACTAAAGGAAGCCATCCATTGTTTACAATTGTCATATGATCTGCTGTGATTGGTCACAGTGATCAAATGGTACTGCCAGCGGACCAGTACAATGTTCAGTCATCGGCTGTTTACGGTGGAAACAACCTGTGATAGATTTCATCACTGCACAGCCCCGCGGTTGCACTTTCTGGGAGGACATCATATGATATCCTCCCAGAACAGTGCTCCTGCCTGGCCTACGGGAGTACAATGACAGCTGGGCTGGAGCACTGTTGTTCTGAAAGGATGTCATATGACGAGGTGTTAAAAGGCTGTAAACCTAAAAATATCTGGCAGAGACAAAAAAGCTTAAGGAGTTCAGTGACCTTCAACTTGCCAAGGTTGATACCCACCTACCTGGTCTCACTTACCTAAACATCAGACAAATCCTGTGCCAAAATATAAGGGTAAATATAAAAGGGCTGTAAGACTGTATACTACTAATGCCATTGCTCGCGCTTCTGTCAATCAAATCCCGTGACACCGGACCAGGGGTGGGGTCAAGTCCCGCTGTCTGTGTCAATGGATGCAGCAGTGGGACTCAGGAGCGAGCACCCATGGGTGCCCCCAGGGAATGCGTCTTTCTATGGGGGCACCTGATGAAGAGGAGGGGCCTGGAATGCCGGAGGGGGACCCCAGGAGGAGTGGATTGGGGCTGTTCTTGTTATTTTTTGTAAAAAAAAAAATCAGAAGGTTTACAAGCAAGAGTCTGCAGTCTCTGACCATCTCCTGTACCATGTCTGCAGTCTCTGACCATCACCTGTACCATGTCTGCAGTCTCTGACCATCTCCTGTACCATGTCTGAAGTCTCTGACCATCTCCTGTACCATGTCTGCAGTCTCTGACCATCTCCTGATTCATGTCTGCAGTCACTGACCATCTCCTGTAATAATGTGTCTGCAGTCTCTCACCATCTCCTGTAGTGTCTCTTTGGTGTGTGAGGTGATGTGAGTTGTATATGTTTTATACAGACTGCATGTGAGTGACCTTACACAGACCCACCTACACACATAAAAAGATATTCACACATATACTGACAAAAAAGATACACAAAAAAAAAATTACATGTATACTGTTATTGCATACAGATGAAACAAAATAGGTAATAGCCCTGCCCCCTCTGCATGTAGCCTCCTCCTGAACCCGGCACATAGCCTCCTCCTGATCCTGGCGCGTAGCCTCCACCTGAACCCGGCACGTAGCCTCCTCCTGAACCCGGCACCCTGCACGTAGCCTCCTCCTGAAACTGGCAGGTAGCCTCCTACTGAACCCGGCACCCTGCACGTAGCCTCCTCCTGAACCCGGCACATAGCCTCCTCCTGAACCCGGCACGTAGCCTCCTCCTGAACCTGGCACGTAGCCTCCTCCTGAACCCGGCACCCTGCACGTAGCCTCCTCCTGCACCCTGCACGTAGCATCAAAGTGCAAAGTGCAGTTGCCCTCTGAAAGTGCATTTCCTCCAGAGCCTAGTAAATTAGGTAAGGCTTCAGTTTGCAAAGAGTACTCAATGACATGCAAGGAAAGGGGAAAAAAAACAGTATTTTTGCTTGTACATTATTGGATGATGGAAGTCAGCAGAGCTCCTGCTCATTTACTAAGCTCTGGAGCAACTGCTCTTTGCAAAGTGCACAGTCTTTTTGCCTTTAGTAAATCAACCCCCAGAAATAGGCTTGGTCCTTAAGTGGTTATTGGCCTCTGAATTTGGTTAATATCCTGCCATCTTGTGATAATTTTGGTTATTGCACCATCTTTTTCTATATTGCCTCCATGCCACATCCTGTTTTCTGTAATCCGAAACATTCAATAAAGATCTTTGTGGATGAGATAAGGTATTTGGTCAGGTACAGAGGTCTCAGCAAGGGATAAGTCACTAATATAACATTTGGCATCAAAATAAAGTGCAACCAGATTCCAACCAACAGAGAGGAGATCCCTACTCCTGTTGCTTCCCACTTGAGGGGTATAGCTGACCTTATACCAGCTCATTACAAAGATGCCGATATTCTTCTACTTCTCTGCAGAGACATCCCAAGGATACACAAGGTTCACCAACAAATAAAACAGGTCACACGATATACCATTTGCCCACCCATTGCCTGGACCTAGGTTGAGTCATTATAGGCAACATCTGCTTGGGTAATGTCAGGAGGTTTTCCACAGTTTTCTGACCATCTCCTGATTCATGTCTGCAGTCTCTCACCATCTCCTGTAATAATGTGTCTGCAGTCTCTCACCATCTCCTGTAGTGACTCTCTAGTGTGTGAGGTGTATATGTTTTATACAGGCTGCGTGTGAGTGACCTTACACAGACCCACCTACACACAGAAAAAGATATTCACAAATATACTGACAAAAACGATACACACAAAAAAATTACATGTATACTGTAATTGCATACAGAAGAAACAAAATAGGTAATAGCCCTGCCCTCTGCACGTAGCCTCCTCCTGAACCCTGCACGTAGCCTCCTCCTGAACCCTGCACGTAGCCTCCTCCTGAACCTTGCACGTAGCCTCCTCCTGAACCCTGCTCCCTGCATGTAGCCTCCTCCTGAACCCTGCTCCCTGCACGTAGCATCCTCCTGAACCCTGCTCCCTGCACATAGCATCCTCCTGCACATAGCATCCTCCTCCACCCTTCACGTAGCATCGTCCTGAACCCTGCACATAGCATCCTCCTGCATGTAGCATCCTCCTGCACCCTGCACGTAGCATCTTCCTGCACCCTGAACGTAGCACCAGCATACAGGGGGCACACTGAACACCAATATGCAGGGCCACTGGTTACTAGTCCACAGGGGACATAACAAATCAAGTAAAACAACTACCATGCAACTAAAAAAATCTTTTGAAGAGAATCTTGTTAGCTGGTTCCCTCATCTAACGTGCAACAATAAAAAGCAAAAAATGCAGCACTGCCCTACACTTCATCTATAAAATTGTACAAATGGACTTATAAGTGCAATGGTAAAACCTATAAATGAATATCCTGTGCAAATCAACCAATGTAATACAATATAGTAGTGATGGTGTCACCCTCTCTGCAAAAATATTTTGAGAAATTGCAGAGCTTCAATGTGCAAATAATGGTGAAACCCCCCACATATCATAACAACAGAGATGCTAATCAACCAGAGTATTAGAACATAGTAGTGATGGTGTCACCCTCTCTGAAAAAGGTAAGAGCTATTGCAGAGCTGCAATATGCAAATAGTGGTGAACCCCCCCATATATAATAATAATAAAATGTACAATTGATGTGCATATTTTACATTTTATTATTATTATATATAGGATGTTTCACCACTTTTTGCACATTGCAGCTCTACAGTATTACCTTTTCATGAGAGGATGGCACCATCACCCCCTCCCTCCAATTTGTTCCTCTATCTTATCTTCTTAACATTTGGTAGTCCGATCCCAAAATTTCTAAACAGTATCTTTATCTTTTTTTTTTCTATCTCATGGACAAAATGTGAGAAATAATGTATATCATACAATCATTCCATGAACACATACCACATACACTGAAACACATTTCAAGAAAATATGCTTATAAAATAGTTTACCATTTGCCAAAAAAAAAAAATGTCCCCAGATCTCATTTTAAAAATCTGGTCACCTTATGCTACACATATATTATATACAGTATATATATATATATATATATATATATATATATATATATATATATATATATATATATATATATATATTCTTTCTTTTTATCTTTCAGGTCTTCAAGACAACTGCAAATTGCAGTATTGTCTTTTTGCACTTGCACACCTACTGTTATGTTGTAATATATTGGTATTTTACAATACCAGATGGGGAGTGTGCTGTTACACTTGTTGTATGAAAATATAATACGATACATAGTAATGGGTAATGTTCATATTACTGGATTGAAAATGTATAAAGTTAATTTCCCTAAAGGGGTTGTAAAGTCTCATGGATTTTCACCTCTATGCATTAAGGTGAAAAACCTTTTGTGCTTCAGCTGCCAAGCAGACCCCCCACCCCCTTTTTCTTACCTGAACCCGATCACTCCAGCGAAGAGCACAAGCCCAGTGGCTCCAGCCACTTTCTTGGGTCCTAATTGGATAGATTGCTAGAAATCCAGTTACATGGTAGCCAGGCCGAGTCCTGCTGTGTGTAAATGGACACCGCAGTGGGACTCATGAGCTTGCCCACACAGGTGCCCCATTGAAAGTGGCTCTTTGCGGGGGAACCCAATTATAAGGAGGAGCCTAGAGAGATGTTGGGGCACCCCATAAAAGGAGGATCAGGCTACTCTGTGCAAAACAATCATCCCGGTATAGTTTTTTTAGAGCCGGTAGTCGGCTTTCAGGGGATAACAGCCGATGTGGCTTAGCAGTAGCTCGGACATTATCCCAGAGAGCCTTTTGCGGCTCTGCCTGGGTCTCTTGTCCCACCGGATACCGAGGCCATTAAACACTTAACCTCCCTGGTGGTATTTCCGAGTGTGGCTCGGGGTTAATTTTCAGTACCAAAAGCGATAACCCCGAGCCACACTCGAGATTACCCCAGAATCACACTCACTTTCCCTGCAATCCCCCGCTGTCCTCCCCATCGTCCTCACACTCTCTCCCCGCTCTGTGCTCTGCAGATGCCGGCACTTGCCTTCCAGTTCCCTTCCCTGCGAGCGTTGCGACGCAGGGGGGGTGGAACCGGCGGCAAATTCAAAAATGTAAATACACTAAATGACATGATACAAAGCTGTGATCCTAAGGGATTACACTGTATCATGCCATTTCACCACAGGACAGTTCTGGGCACCGGTCCTCAGGAAGGATGTGCTGGAACTGGAGAAAGTCCAGAGAAGGGCAACAAAAATAATTAGGGGAATGGAGGACATCAGCTATGAGGAAAGACTACAAACACTGAACCTATTCTCTCTGGAGAAGAGACGATTGAGGGGGGATATGATATCAATGTACAAATACTGTACTGGCAACCCTAGCATATGGAAAAACCTATTCAGAGAAAGGAAATACAATAAGAAACGTGGCCACTCACTAAAACTAGAGGAAAGGCGGTTTAACCTTAAAATACGCAGGGGGTTCTTCACTGTGAGAGCAGTAAGGCTGTGGAATTCTCTTCCGCAAACAGTCGTATCAGCAGGGAGCATTGATAGTTTCAAAAAACTATTAGATGGGCACCTTAAAGACCACAACATAAAAGGGTATACAATGTACGGTTAACAGCAAACACACACACACATCATAGGTTGAACTGGATGGACTGATGTCTTTTTTCAACCTCACTAACTATGTAACTATGTAAGGATTTCACCTGGTGACTGTTCCAGTGCCCTGCCTGTGCTTTTCCAGTGCTTTGTGTCTGGAAAATTGAGAACGACCATGGCGTCCAAAAAGCGTTTTTTTTTTTTTTTTGCCCAAAAGCGCTTTTAGACAAACTGGAAAACAGCGACAGCAAAACTGAGTCACTTGAAGAACTGAGCGATAGCGTTTCGTGGGAAAATTCGTCATCAGGTATGGAAAGTGAGGACAGCGACGATTCTGATGTCTCTTTCTGGCACATCGCTTGTGGAATTTGGGAAGTATATCAAATGATTCTTCAGAATTTCCAACAGAGCGATGTGCCAGAAAGAGACATCAGAATCGTCACTGTTGTCACTTTCCGTACTTGATGACGAATTTTCCCACGAATCGCTATTGCTCAGTTCTTCAAGTAACTCTGTTTCGCCGTTGCTATTTTCCAGTTCGTCTAAAAGGGCTTTTGCTCAAAAAGAACGCTTTTTGGATGCCATGGTCGTTGTCAATTTTTGAGGCACAAAGAATTGGAAAAGCACAGGCAGGGCACTGGAAAAGCACAGGCAGGGCACTGGAAAAGCACAGGCAGGGCACTGGAAAAGCACAGGCAGGGCACTGGAAAAGTCACCAGGTGAAATCCTGTGGTGAAATGGCATGATACAGTGTAATTCGTTAGGATCACAACTTTGTATCATGTCATTTAGTGTATTTACCTTTTTGAAATTGCCGCCGGTTACACCCCCCTGCGGTGGTGCCGGCATCGGCTAAGCACGCAGCAGGACAGCGGGGGAGGACTGAGGGGGAATTGCAGGGGAAGGTGAGTTTTAAACTATAAAACAACAGATTTCCATGCAAAACAATGTACCGCTTTTAGCACAGAAATCCTGACATAATCAAACCGCCAGGGTGTTTAAGGACCAAGCCTATTTCTGACACATGGGGGTTGATTTACTAAAGGTAAATAGACTGTGCACTTTGAGAAGTGCAGTTGCCCTCTGAAAGTGCATTTGCTCCAGAGCTTACTAAATGAGGCAAACTTCTCTAAACCACCCTAAAGCTGAAGTTTAATCTGCTTATAGTTTGCCTTCCTTGGCCCCATCCCCTTCAAAATAATAATGACATTTTTAAATCAAATCTTTCCCTTTTCATTGCATACCTTTCTTTAGACCCAGTAATGTAATCACTGGGTTTCTGTGTTTCTCTATGCAATGCAGGCAGTTTGTGGCTGGTGGGAGGAGTCATCAGGGTGCTGTACATAGCTTCCTGAAAACATCACAATACCCTGTCTCAGAACTCTGATTCGAGCATTGGGCTGGCTCTGGGGAGTAGTTATGCAAATATTATAATGCCCAGATGACAGTCTGGAGGAGTGAGCATTCCTAGGCAGAGTACATTGATGTGCAGCCCACTCTAAGTAATACACACCTATTATGTTGAGCCCCTGTGATTGGAAGACCTGAAATCCAATGAATGAAAGAGAGGCAAGCCAGGGACAGCCAGGCTGAGAGGGAAAGAGCTAAAGGATGTTGGATGTTTTCCAATCACTAAATGATGTGGGCTCTGACTTACTGCAACTTCTAATGCACAATGTGAAAAGCAGAACCCACTTCAACCTCCTTGTAGCTCTGTAAGGTCAGAGCGGAGACCCCACAGACATTGGACCAATCACTGCTATCTGACAGACATCCCATAGATCAAATTCTGCTGCCTCTACTCATCTGATCATTGTGTGCTCTTATCTAATGTGTTCACATAAATACATATAAAGTCCACATATAGAAAACAAGTATTCCGATAATCAGTCATTTATTTGGAGAAGCTGTTAATAGTGTTGAGCGAACACGGACTGTATTATTCGGGTCCGTACCGGATAATTGGATTTTTGCTACCCGGACACGGACCCGAAAACTTTACTGTATGTTCGGGTTTAAAATCCGTGTTCGGTAATTTTATTTCCTGTTTTGTATGTAATGGCGCGCTTTTAATGGTGGGCTTTCAACAGCCAATCAACAAGCGTTTAACTGGTGTGCCTTAAGCCATCCCAGCCATGCCTACTAATGTATTAGTAGCTGTGATTGGCCATTGAAGCATGTGACCCATGTGTTTATAAGCTCGAGAGACACAGCGCGGTGCGTCATTCTGCTGTAGTGTAGGGAGAGAGCACACATAACGGTGCTGGCTGCTGCTGATTAGGGACAGACAGGGAAAAACAACATTGTGCCCGAAAAGAATGCAGGGACAGGTCGGAGTGTAGGCAGGGAAAGATATTTGAGCATTTTAGGGACAGGCCAGAGAGAGTAGGCAGGGACAGATAGGAGACACAGGACAGAACAATCGTCCGTTAGCGATCTACATCGATTTTGCTGTGTGGGGGGTGGTGCAGTGAATGATCTTTTTGCCCTCGCTTGAGCCCACTGAGGAGGAGGAGGGAGAAAAAAATATATTTTTATCAGTCTGTTGTGTGCAGCGTTCAGCTATATTTTACTACAGATTGCTGTTCTAATCTGCTATTTAAAAATTACAAAGTTAAAGTGGAATTTTTTTTTCCCCTTCATAGCCTGCTGCTGACCGTGACATAAAACATAAGACACTGCTGTGTTCACATGTGCTATTAAAAAATCACCAATTTTATATACTTTTTTCTATTCCGCTATTCAATATACACCCTTTTGGGGTAAAAAAAAATTAAATTGTGGCATAGTCTGTACTAATCTGCTATTTAAAAATTACAAATTTAAAGGGGAATTTTTTTTTTCCCTTCATAGCCTGCTGCTGACCGTGACATAAAACATAAGACACTGCTGTGTTCACATGTGCTTTTAAAAAATTACCAATTTTATATACTTTTTTCTATTCCGCTATTTAATATACAAACTTTTGGGGTGAAAAAAATTAAATTGCGGCATAGTCTGTATTGATACGTGTGAGATACACCTTTCAAATTTTTTGGGCGCATCTTCCACTGCCAAGGATTGCAAGGCACTTCAGTTTGCCTCCTGTTCTGAACTCCTCCTACTCCTCTTCCTCATCCTCATCCTCATCCTCATCCTGCTTTTAGGGTACAAAAAATTGTAATCGGGCCTAGTCTGGGTTTGTACGTGTGAGATACACCTTTTTATATCATATTTTCTATTCCGCTATTCAATCTACACCCTTTTGGGGTAAAAATAAATAAATTGCGGCATAGTCTGTATCGGTACGTCTGAGATACACCTTTCAAATTTTTTGGGCGCATCTTCCAGCGCCGAGGATTGCAGGGTGCTTCAGTTTGCCTCCTGTTCCGAACTCCTCCTACTCCTCATCCTTGTCCTGCCTTTAGGGTACAAAAAATTGTATTCGGGGCCTAGTCTGTGTTTGTACGTGTGAGATACACTGTTTTGCATACTTTTTTCTATTCCGCTATTCAATATACACCCTTTTGGGGTAAAAAAAATTAAATTGCGGCATAGTCTGTATCGGTACGTATGAGATACACCTTTCAAATTTTTGGGGCGCATCTTCCACCGCGGAGGATTGCCGGACGCTTCAGTTTGCCTCCTGTTCCGAACTCCTCCTACTCCTCATCCTGCCTTTAGGGTACAAAAAAATGTAATCGGGGCCTAGTCTGGGTTTGTACGTGTGAGATGCACCTTTTTATATCATATTTTCTATTCCGCTATTCAATCTACACCCTTTTGGGGTGAAAAAAATTAAATTGCGGCATAGTCTGTATCGATACGTGTGAGATACACCTTTCAAATTTTTTGGGCGCATCTTCCACCGCCAAGGATTGCAGGGCACTTTAGATTGCCTCCTGTTCTGAACTCCTCCTACTCCTCTTCCTCATCCTGCCTTTAGGGTACAAAAAATTGTAATTGGGGCCTAGTCTGGGTTTGTACGTGTGAGATACACCTTTTTATATCATATTTTCTATTCCGCTATTCAATCTACACCCTTTTGGGGTAAAAAAATTATATTGCGGCATAGTCTGTATCGATACGTGTGAGATACACCTTTCAAATTTTTTGGACGCATCTTCCACCGCCGAGGATTGCTGGGCGCTTCAGTTTGCCTCCTGTTCCGTACTCCTCCTACTCCTCTTCCTCATCCTACCTTTAGGGTACAAAAAATTGTAACCGGGGCCTAGTCTGTGTTTGTACGTGTGAGATACACCGTTTTTATAAAAAATTTTCTATTCCGCTATTCAATATACACCCTTTTTGGGGTAAAACAAATTAAATTGCGGCATAGTCTGTGTTTGTACGTCTGAGATACACCTTTTTATATACTTTTTTTCCTATTCCGCTATTCAATATACACCCTTTTGGGGTAAAAAAATTAAATTGCGGCATAGTCTGTATCGGTACGTGTGAGATACACCTTTCAAATTTTTTGGGCGCATCTTCCACCGCCGAGGATTGCAGGGTGCTTCAGTTTGCTTCCTGTTCCGAACTCCTCCTACTCCTCTTCCTCAGCCTCATCCTGCCTTTAGGGTACAAAAAATTGTAATCGGGGGCTAGTCTGTGTTTGTACGTGTGAGATACACCGTTTTGTAAATTTTTTTCTATTCCGCTATTCAATATACACCCTTTTGGGGTGAGAAAAATTAAATTACAGCATAGTCTGTATCGGTACGTGTGAGATACACCGTTTAAATTTGTTTGGCGCATCTCCTTCCACCGCCGAGGTTTGCAGGGCGCTTCAGTTTGCCTCCTATTCCGAACTCCTCCTACTCCTCTTCTTCATCCTCCCTTTAGGGTACAAGAAATTGTAATTGGGGCCTAGTCTGTGTTTGTACGTGTGAGATACACTGTTTTGCATACTTTTTTCTATTCCGCTATTCAATATACACCCTTTTGGGGTGAAAAAAATTAAATTGCAGCATACTTTGCATATTTGACTGTGAGATATACCCGTTGTATTTGTATACGGTTTTTCTATTCCGCTATTTAATAAACACCCTTTTGGGGTAAAAAAAATTAAATTGCGGCATAGTTTGTATATTTGACTGTGAGATACACCCGTGCGATACTGTTGTTGTTTTGTTCCGCTATTCAATTAACACCTTTCTAGGGCAAGATCATAAATTACAGAAATATGAGGAGAACGTCAAATAGGGGTCGTGGCCTGGGTCGTGGTGCTGCTGGTAGAGCTCCTGTTGCAAGGAGAGGACGTGGTCGATCTGTGCCGGCTACACGCACAAGTGAAACACCTTCCTCAAGTGTGAGTAGGCGACAGAACCTGCAGCAGTATTTGGTAGGGCATCATCCGCCTCTACAAGTGTTGAGGCAAGAACAAGTAGAGGCGATAGCAGATTGGTTTTCTGCTGACAGTGCCTCCAGTTCCTCCACATTGTCTCCCACCCAGTCTACTGCAGAAAGGTCAGAGTTGGCACCTGCAGCCGATGTCCAACCGTCTTTCACCTCACCCCCTTGCAAATCAGGCAAGCAGTCTGAGCCCCAAGTCATGCAGCAGTCTCTTCTTCTTTTTGATGGCTCTGTCAACAGGGTTTCCCATCCACCTAGCCCTGCCCCAGAAGTGGAAGAGATTGAATGCAGCGATGCCCAACCACTTATTTCTCAAGATGAGTACATGGAAGGACCATCGCAGCACGTCTCCGATGATGACGAAACGCAGGTGCCAACAGCTGCGGCACTTATTGAAAAATTAAAAAAAATAAATAAAAAAAAAAAGAGATTTTTTGATTTTTACTTTGGATTTCAGATCTGGGGGGTCTAAAAAGTGTACATGTGAAGTTTCAGCTCTGTAGCATGTCGAGAACCATAAAAAAAAAAGATTGTTTGTATTAAAAAACTTTAAGCACAGGAATATGGCTTCTCTGCTGTAACACCTTGCCGGTTTAATAGAAGGCATTTTTTTGGGTTCTTTGCAGTCAGGAAAAACATCTGAACTTGTGTATAGTGGTACTGTGCACAAGTTCTGATGTTTTGCCTGCCTCCAAAACCCCCCAAAAAATGCCAGCAAAAACACACCTGGGCATTTTTTTTTTTTGATGCTAGCGTTTTTTTTTGGCATTTTTGTGGGGTTCTTTGCAGTCAGGAAAAACATCTGAACTTGTGTATAGTGGTACTGTGCACAAGTTCAGATGTTTTGCCTGCCTCCAAAACCCCCCAAAAAATGCCAGCAAAAACACACCTGGGCATTTTTTTTTGACGCTAGCGTTTTTTTGGGGTTCTTTTGAGGCAGGCAAAACATCTGAACATTTGTATAGGGGTATATATAGACATATATGTCTGAATATATACCCCTAGACATATATAGGTGTGATAGTAGCAGAAATATATTTCTGTAAATGATTTAATTAGCGCAAGCATTTATTTCTGCTACTATCACACCTATATATGTCTAGGGGTATATATTCAGACATATATGTCTATATATACCCCCTATACACATGTTCAGATGTCATGTCCTCAAAAAAGCACTGGCAGTGGCAGCCCCTGCAGCATAAAAAATGCTTGGCTGGTGAGAAGCCATATTCCAGTTACGAAGCAATTCAGAGAAATTATCATTTCTCTATAGCGATCACCCTGCTATGGAAGGGTTTTGTCACCCTGCCATAGCAGTCACTGCCAGTTAACCCTACATTACACTACGGTCCCCTTACACTTAACACTTTCCCTACAGAAACTCAATTTTTGAAGCTAACTTAAGTGTAAAGGAGCACTCTAACTACACTAGATATCCCTTTCCTCACACTAAAAATAGCTAAATGACACTTTTAAAGTAAAATTAACAGAACTGCTTCCATTCTCTTCCATGTCCAGTATAACAATGCTAGGAATATGGCGGGGGCGATCTTATATACTGGGGGGCGTATTCACTAATGATTGGTGTAGGGACCCCCTAGTCACTCCAATCACATTCCTAGAATTCTCCTGCCCCCTCAATTGGCTTTTGCTAATGGTTCTGGTCCAATCACGGGCTTTTAAAGCCCATTTCCTGAAGCATTGCATTTTGGGCGGTTCTGGTTGCCGAATTCCGAACTTTTTGGGCAAAAAGTTCTAAATTCGGCCGAACCTCGAACACCCAATTTTCGGGCCGAACCGATGGTGGACCAGTGTATTATCTGAACGTGTATTTAGCACGGCTGGGGGCGTTATCACAGACAAGCGCAGCCGCCTGTCCAGAGACAATGTGGGCAAGCTCATGTTCATTAAAATGAACCAGGCATGGATCCCACGGGACTTTTCCGTACCTTGTGCAGAATAGAGATGGATACCGACCTTACCCAGCCATTGTTATATTTTTGATCTTTCTCACTCTTTTGGGGTGTACCCTAATTTAAAATGACTAAAAAAAAGCAGTGTTGACTACCTCGTCCCCCTCCACCACCGCTTCCACCTACACCGCCACATCCACCGCCACCTCAACCTCCCTCCTACTCCATATGGGCCTCATCCTTCACAGATGAAGAAAATTGTTTTATTTTTCTGTTTTTCTGTGTTTTGTTGTTTTAAGTTATTTCCCTATCCACATTTGTTTGCAGAGCACTCGCCATGCTCTTAACTACATTTTGCTGCCATTTGCAGCACTCTAGCCCTTTCCATTGTTTTTTTAGAGCCATTTTAGTGCCTGAAAGTTCGGGTCCCCGTTGACTTCAATTGGGTTCGGTGTCCGGGAAAAGTTCGGAAAAAGTCCGGAACACGAACCCGGACTTTTGTTTCAAGTTCGGCCGAACCCGCTGAACACGGACATCCAGGTGTCCGCTCAACTCTAGTTGTTAATAATTTCAATTTAACAGAAATAGCATTTATAGTTTTTATTTTTACCTCAAACTCTTGATGTTGTGTAGAGCCGGTATAAGTTTCCTCAATCCTTCACTCGGAATATTACATGAACTTAGATTTACTTCTTCTGTCTCTCTGCAGGATTGAAGGATAAAAGACAGCACAGAGCAGTCCAGAGGGCTTAGGGGGTCACCAGAAAAGTCAACTTTGTTTGATCCAATACATTGTGACACCAGAGCCTTATTCCTGGTCTCATGAAGATAGTAGAATATATTAAAAAGATTTCTGTTTCCTCTTATGGATTTGTCAGATCTTTGTTCTGGTATTTTCTTCTGGATCCAGGTGATGACATGTCTGGCAGCCTGAGTAGACAATTCTCCCACATGAGACTTTAACATGGATCTAGTAGAAGAGTCTGAGAGACCGCAGAGGAAACGAAGGAATATTTCAGCACGGCCATCTTTGTAAGATTCAGCCTTATCAAGTGTTTCCTGTAATCTGTCAGCATTATAGTTAATAAAATGAACTAAAGCAGCAAAAAACTCCTGAAGAGTGAGATGTAAGAAGGTGTAATCCACATCAGGGGGCTGACCAGATTCCATCATGAAAGATGAAAAGAGATGTTTATCATTTCTCACACTGAATGACTCCAGTTGACGCTTATCAAATACAATCATGTGATTCATGACTCCATGTTCTGCCATCCGCCCAATAGATGTCAGCAGTTCCCGGGCAGTGTGAACATCATCTTTATTCTGGCTGTGATTGGCCAGAATGTTGGAGACAAAAGTCACAAAGAGTTGTGTCACTGTTTTGGGTAATGATGTCATCAGCTGATCAGTGATTGTTGGTTGGGCTCTGAAGCACATTGATAACACTGTACAGATGATCCAGCAGTATGATGGGATATAACAGAAAGTGTACAGCATGTCATTCTCCTGTACATAATGAAAAGCCTTCTCTGACAACTCCTTATTTCCAAAGAAATTATTAAAGAAGATCAGTCTGTCGTCATGGAGAAATCCCATGATATCAGCTATTCTCTGGAAAACACCGGTATCAACTGATGCCAGTCTGGTTGGGCGGCTGGTTATCAGTACAGAGCAACCCTTAAGAAGACTCTGCCTCACCAAACTGACCACAATCTCACCACAATTTGTCCTGTAAGCGAAGAGTCTACTTGATCTAAAATCCATTTGGCAAACACTTTCATCTAATCCATCAAATATAAAGAGAAGTCTCTCTGGATCTTTTAAAATATCTCCAATCTGACTCCCCAGATATGGGTATTGTTGAAGAATCATCTCCTCCAAGCTGACCTCTCTCAGTCTATTAAGGTCCCGAAATCTGAAGAAGAAGACAAAGGCAAATCTCTGGTAGTGTTTTCTGGTCACCCAGTCATAGACAAACTTCTGCATCAGTGTGGTCTTCCCTATTCCCGGCACTCCGCTCACCATTACTGCATGTGGTACACGTTGTGACTGGTGGTTCCATCGGAACAGCCTGTTGGGGGAAATGTGTTCCAGTCCAGTCTGTGTTTTCTTCAAGCATTCCTCATGTTTTACCCCAGTCTGTATTATCTCATTCTGGGGACGCCCCCTGAACTGATTAGTGGAGACTACAATCAGCTTCACATAACGCTCATTGATGAGGAATCTTTGTGGTTCCAGGGTAGTTCCTGGGGGTCTATGCTCCACTAGAGTCTCAGTCTTCTCCATCAGATATTGTTTGTGCTTTTCCTGAATATCTGGGAATATAATGCAAATATTTAATGATTGGTTAAAACAAAAATGAACAATGTCATGTTTAGTCTTAGCAAAACTTTGTGTCATATTCTGAGCACAGATCTTTGTTAATGCACTACAAATACATATATTTTAACTCATTGATAAAAGTAATACACAGACTTGCAGTACGTAGTTAACCACTTAAGCCCCGGAAGATTTTACCCCCATTCCGACCAGGGGCACTGCGTGACTTTAACGGAGAATTGCGCGGTCGTGCGATGCTGTACCTAAACGAATTTGGCGTCCTTTTTTTCCCACAAACAGAGCTTTCTTTTGGTGGTATTTGATCACCTGTGCGATTTTTTGATCACCCGCTATAAACAAAAAAAGAGCGTCCATTTTGCAAAAATAGCAATATTTTTCCCTTTTTTTTATATGATATTCCCCCAAAAAAAAATGTAAAAATCAAAATTTTTTAAAATTTTCGGCCAATTTGTTTTATGCTACCTATGTTTGGTAAAAAAAATCGCAAAAAGCGTATTTTGATTGGTTTGCGCAAAAGTTATTGCGTTTACTAACTAAGGGAAAGATTTTTGTCATTTTTGTTGTTTTTTTTTTTAACGCGTAATGGCGGCGATCTGCGATTTTTTTTGCGGTACTGCGACATTGCGGCGGACAGATCGGACCCTTGACTGACATTTTTGACACTTTCGGGGTTACCAGTGACATTTCTACAGTAATCAGTGCTATACATATGCACTGTTACTGTAAAAATACACTGGTAGTGAAGGGGTTAACTTTATTTGAGAGGGAGGGGCTGTGTGTGTCCCTAGGGGCGTGATTCTAACTGTGATTGGCTGGGGCTTCAGCTGTATGCAGAGTGATCAACAGATCTACATAGTAGATCCAGATGATCAGCTCTCATACAGCGAGGAGAATGACAGGCAGCTTGTTTACACAAGCTGCCTGACTTTCTCCCTCTCCCCCGCCGATCGCAGAGTGGCCGGCGGACATCGGGTCCACCGGTCACACGCGCGGGGGGGTCCGTGACCACTCGGGAGCGGGAGCGCGCCTCCGGGGGCGCGCACTCGCTCCCTAGACCCTCACAAGCTAGTGACGTAGCCCTACGTCACTTTGCCTGTGAGGGGCTGACCGCCGACGTAGATAGTCGTGCGGCGGTCGGCAAGTGGTTAATGAATACCTGAGTCAATATTAGATGCATACATTAACTGATTAAAAACGTTGGTGATTGGCAAATCATATCTCCTGTTTTTCTTATAAATCATTTTTATATAGCATGCATTCTATCTTCTAAATCCACTGTCACCCTAAGACTTCTGAGTTGTTGATCCTCATGGATTGATTTACTAGAGGCATAAACTGTAGGCTGTTCACTTTGCAAGTGGATTTGCCTTTGGCTTGGTGAATGAGATGAAACTCTGCTGACTTAAAGGGTTTGTTACCCCAAAACTTCATATTCCTTATACGTGGCTGCTGTACCATGTACTTGTATGAGAAAGTATCCTGTTCTCTTTGTATTGCTTCCTTTATGTGAAATCCCGGTGTTCCCACCAGTCCCTCTGCTTTCCTATTAAAAACTGACCACACTAAGCAGGATAATACACTGTTGTCAGTTCACTATCTATGCTGGGAACTCAGCCTTCTCTCCTCCAATGATCAGACTTGTCCTGACACCCCGCCCCGCTGCACAACCATTCACTGGGAAGCTCAGTGTACTTCTGCTTCACCTCCCCCAGCTCTTATGCAGCTGAGTTCAGAGGGAATGTTATCACTTATAGAAAAGTGGAAAAAGTTATTTATAATGTTTTTTATATCTATACAATCATGTGTTGCCTTTCATTTCTATTTTAAACTGAATGGGTTGTTTTACAAAGTGATCCTCTGCAATCACTTTAAATGAACTAATCATGTTAATTTTCGGAAATGCAAGAAGAATCAACATGGGTGAAATAAATAATGAAAATGATTAACCATCATGCTGTTTGGGGGCAATTTCTTTAATTTTTAACCACTTCTGGACCGGAAGGGTTTGCCCCCTTAATGAACAGGCCCTATTTTGCGATTCGGCACTGCGTTACTTTAACTGAAAATTGCGCAATCGTGCGACGCTGTACTCAAACAAAATTTGCATCCTTTTTTTCCCCACAAATATAGCTTTCTTTTGGTGGTATTTGATCACCTGTGGGGGTTTTTTATTTTATGCGCTATAAACAAAAATATGCAAAATGTACAACAAAGAAACCTCCAATGGGACTTTAAACGGCATCACACTGAGATGAATGTGTAAAATATATGTCATTTTATTAATACAACATAACAGAAAAAAGGGTATAGAAAAAATGGGTACACAATAATGTGACACAAATAAAATGTTAGCGACTAATGACAAACAAGACCGGTTAGGAGTATGATATTCTCTGTTGGGCTGTGGAGACCCAATGCATTTCGATGTAATACAATGTCATAATCTTCTTCAGGGGTCTTTTTACACAGAACCAATGAAGGTGTCTGAGATAGAAACAAATAATAGAATTTTTGTAAGAACTTACCCTATAATTCTTTTCTCTGAATCCTCTGACATTCGCAGCCCATTCAGATGTTCTTCACTATTGGGTAATGGCACCCTCTGCAGGAGCAGGCTAGGTAGTGAAAACTTGACAAAAGAGAGTTAAACCAACACACACCTCTAGGGGGCTGTCCCTCTCGACATTACCCTCAGCCATTCAGTGCTGCTCTTCAGTTTCGTAGCAAGCAGTATAGGAAGACAACGAACCCCAAAATAGAGGGGCGGGGGCTGCGACTGTCAGAGGACTCAGAGAAAAGAATTTTACGGTAAGTTCTTACAAAAATTATATTTTCTCTTACGTCCTCTGACAGTCGCAGCCCGTTTATATGTTCTTCAGTATTGGGATGTCCCAAAGAAGTGCAGGTGTGAGGGGTGGGAAAAGACGCAAGGAAAGAAATGGCAACAAGGCCAGAGAAAAAAATGAGCCAACAGGACAACAGAAGCTCAGCAGGAGCCAACCCCAGAACAAAATTCACCCCAAGAAGAGACAGAACAACACGTCTCTTCAACAAACCGCTGCGCTCAAAACTTTGCGGACAAAGGAAGCATCCGAGGATGCCATCACGTCAATCTTGTAGAATTTTGTAAAAGTGTACATAAGCGACCATAAGCTTTGCACACCTGAGCCACAGAAGCCTAATGGTGAAAAGCCGAAGAGGCACTCACAGCTCTAGTAGAATGTGCCCTCACAGGAAAAGGAAGCGCCTGACCCTTTTGTGAATAGGTCTGAACAATAATCTGTCGGATCCATTTGGAAATGGTTGCAGCGGACGCAGCCGAATCCTTCCGAGGTCCCTCAGGAAGGACCAACAGGGAATCAGACAGCCGAAAAGACTCCGTGGTTGACAGGTAAACCCTGAATGCCCGGACTACATCCAATGAACGCAAGGCAAATGCCTTGGGATGCTTGGGCTTAGCGCAAAGTGAAGGCAACACAATATCCTCGTTGAGGTGGAAATCCGACACCACCTTGGGGAGAAAATACAGATTAGGTCGCAGGACCACTTTATCCCGATGAACCACCAGATAAGGTGAACGGCAAGGCAGAGCCGCCAGTTCAGACACTCTGCAAGCAGAAGTGATAGCCACCAGAAAGACCGTTGCAAAATGGACAAGACCAAAGTTAGGTCCGACGGAGGCAAAGGAGCCCTCCACTGTGGAGCCAGATGACGCACCCCTTAAATAAAGGTACGAATAAGGGAGTTAGTCACCAAGGGACGCTGGAAGAAAAAACAGTCAAGGCTGATAACCGACCTGTGATCGCGCCCAGCGCCAAATGCTGATCCACACCTTCCTGCAGGAAGGCCAAATCCCTCGCCACCAAAAAGGAGTGAGGATGAAACCCTTGCGACTCACCCCAGGCAATAGACGCCTTCCAGGTATGAAGGTAAATCTACCTGGAGGTAGCCTTCAGCAAGGTAGGAATGACAGCATCAGAGAGACCTCTGTCTCTCAACACCTGGCTTTCAACAGCCACGCAGGATTGAAGATCGGCCCTTGAGACAGCAGATCTTCTCTCGGAGGTAGCCGCCAGGGAGGCTCGACAACCATCTGTACAAGATCTGCGTGCCAAGACCGGCGAGGCCACCTGAATCTCTTGTACTTGTTCCAACGCTAACCTGCGGAAGAACCAGGACAACAGTTGAATCGGGGGAAAGGCATAAACCAACTGATACTGGGCCAAGTCACCACCAACGCGGCCGTGGCGTCTGCCAGAGGATCTCGAGCTCTGGCCACGAACCTTTCCACCTCCTTGTTGGGACGAGATGCGAACAGATTCGCGTCCGGAGTCCCTCACTGGGCGCACAGGAGCTGAAACACCTCTGGATGCAGGGACCATTCCCCCTGATCCAGGGACCGACGACTCAGATAGTCCGCCTGCCAGTTCTCCACACAGCAGAGACAGCTGGAATGTGTGCCTCGGCCCAAGACAGAATCTCGGCCACTTCCGTGGCCGCCCGGGCACTCCTGGTGCCCCCTTGGTGATATATGTAAGCCACAGCCGTGGCATTGTTGGTTTGAACCCAAACCAGGCGACCACGCAAACGAGTCACCCAATGGAGTAGGCACAGCCTGATTGCTCGGAGCTCCAAGACATTTATCGGCAAGAAGGATTCCTCCGCCGACCACGTCCCCTGGGCACACAGGGTGTCCAGAACTCCACCCCAGCCCATCAGGCTGGCATCCGAGGCGATTACTGTCCACAACAGAAGCAGAAAGGACTTGCCTGGGGTCAGAATGGGTGACAAGAGCCACCACAAAAGTTCCGTCCTCATGATGCGGCTCAAACCTATCCTCCTGTCCAACGACTGAGAATCCTTGTTCCACTCGGCTAGAATCTCTGCTTGCAGAGTTCAAGAGTGAAACTGAGCAAACAGGATGGCTTCGAAAGCCAAGACCATCAGCCCCAGGGACCTCATGCAGTCCCATAGAGAGGAGAGATTGTTGTCCCTGAGGGACCTGATCTCGCCCTACAAGGTCTGAAGTTTTTCCCCTGGGAGAAAAAACTTTCGCTTGAGCGGAATCCAGACCATCCCCAGGTAACTGAGATGAACTGAGCCGATTTCTGAAAGTTGATGGTCCACCCGAACTCCTGAAGCGTCTGAATCGTGACTTTCAGATCGCTCGACAGAGTGGCACACGAGCTCGCCCTCAACAGGATGTCGTCCAGATAACCGAGGACCGCAATCCCCCTCTTGCGCAGCAAAGCCAGCACCGGAGCTAAAAACTTTGGTGAATACCCTGGGAGCCGAAGCTAGACCAAAGGATAATCACACAAATTGAAAATGCTCCTGTGCCACTGCGAAGCGGAGATACCGCTGATGACTTTCGTTAAGTCGATGGAGGCCAGAAAATCTCCTTGACTTAACGCCGCCACCATCGACTGGATGGATTCCATCCAAAACTTCTGCACCCGCACAAAGTGGTTCAGAGATTTAAGCCCAGAATCGGGGGCACTTTGCCCTCTTTTTTGGGCACCGTGAACAGGTTGGAATAGATCCCGCGAGACCTGTCCTGCTGAGGGACTGGTATAATAACTCCTTGGACAAGAAGATCTTGCACAGCCCCCATGAGATCTCGCAAACGATCGGGAGACAGATGTGATGATGTCAAGAACCTGTATGCGGGGCAAGATCGAAACTTGATCTTGTACCCTGAGCGAATCAGCTCGTGAACCCACCTGTCCCGGATTTGGGACAACCAGGGTTTCCAAAAACAACGCAGATGTCCCCCCCCCACTCCTGAAATGGGTGAGAGCGTCCCTTCAGGCAGAGGAGGACTGGGCCACCACACCGGACTGACCGGCCTTGAGCTTCCCGAACCATGGCTTGAAGGATTTACCCTTATTTTTTCCTGTGCTCCTGAGGCACGAAAGGATCCACGATGAGCCTTGAAGGAAGGACCCCGCCGACCAGAGGGTGATTTTCCCTTAGCGGGTTGGAACAAAAGGGTACTCTTACCTCCTGTAAGACCCTTGACCATCTCTTTTTAGAGGCATGGTCAGCCGACCAGCTCTTTAACCAAATCATGCGGCAGAGTGTGAACCCAACCGCAGATAACCTTGCGACCAAAGGAGCCTCATCCAGGGCCGCGTCACACAGGTATACCAAGGCCTGGGCCATTTGATCCACCAGGTCAAGGACAGTCGGAGGGACCGACTCCGCCACCAAGCTGCACCTAAGCACCTTGAACCATTCAGTGACCGTCTGTGAAACCATCACAGAAGTGAACACATGCGTTAGCAGAAAGCCCACCACCAAATATATGTGGCGGGAAAGCGTTTCTACGCGCCTATCCGTCGGGTCTCTGAACACCGGGGAGTCCTCCACGGGCATCACCATGGCTTTATTCAACCTTGAAACAGTGTGGTCCACCTTAGGTGACACCGTTCAGCGATTGTTGACAGGGTCCCAAAGGGATAGCGGTGTTGAAACTGCTTAGGCACCGCCAGCATTTGCATAATGCGACGCCACTGTTTGTTCGCGATTTCGTGAAACTCCTCGGGGCAGGAGAAAATATGACCCGACTTCTGGGCTTTGCGGGACCCGAAGGAAACCCGCTTACCTGACTGGGTGGGCACGTCATCAAAATGCAAAGTGAATAAGTGCTTCTACCCGAGCGCGTTCCCGCGCCACAGTGGAGGAGGACTCCCTCTACTCCCCTTCAGAATGTGTAGACTATAAACCCTTAGGGGGAACATTGTCCGTGGCAACCAAATCAGGCTCTGAGTCAGAAGACTAAGAGGGAATCGGCCGTTTTTGAACAGTACTTGGAAAGTACTCAGCAGATCAACCTTTGATGCCAAAGTCGCAAGAGCAGCGGATAAGGAGGCCATGGACGTTGCTTCAGGAGTTCCCGAAGCACCAACCAGGTCTGTGGGGAATATGTTATCCTGGGACTCCATTTTTGTGAAAATAAAATTTTTTGGACACTGGCCCTTCACATCGGCGATTTTCGCGGACCGCACCGCAAACCTGCACCGCCGCCGGAGTCCCCCTTTAAATAGATGCAGAAACAGGGAAAGCACAGTTTTGAGGTGAAATGCCAGAAAAAGCTGAAAAAACAGCCCCCTAGTGTCAGAGTGTAAGTTATCAGACCCTCTCACGTTTTGCTGCAGGAACAAGGAGGAAGTCAGAAGGAAGTGACCTCATCCACAAGAGGCTGATACAGCGCCCTGAGCCACTGAAAAATGGATGCCTATTAAAATCAATGGGGAAAAAAGCACCAGCAAAATGCTAGGCAAAATTACTAGGCGGCTGCCCACATCTAAGATGGCGCTGGAAACGGCACCAAATTGCAAAGAAAATGGCTGCTGCCCTCACAGGGAGTCAGCCAGGCTGCCCTCACCCAAAATGGTGGCCAAAACAGAACGGCACCAATTTATCAGGAACCCAGGACCTGGCCACCACGGGAATCCACCAGGAGGACCCCCAGGACAAGGTAAAAAGCCCCCCATGCAGCGTTTACCGCAGAGTTCCCCCCAAAGGGGGCAGAGACCGTCTAGGGAGGGATGTTACAGAAGACCGCATGTTCTGCCATCCCCATGGAGTGGGCCCACATAACCCCACCTCAGATGACTGTCCCAGGGACACGGGGGGGTAGCATCACTCACCATACCATGGACTTAGTTGGGGTGCCATCAGCCAAGGGGGGCGCTGCAACACAGGGCGTTCCAGAGTTGAGACATCCCGGCGAAGAAAAAGTTCTCCGCAGGCTTGTCCCCATCCACAGGGGCATCGTCATGGCGAGGCCTGGGCAGACCAATAACCTGCTGGTCAGGCTGGGACACCATAAGGATCTAGATTATACAGTGCGAGGCCCAGCCCGGCTGTCGCTTGTAGTTCTCCATGAGGATCCCCCTGACTAACTAGCGATAGTGAGTAAGGAAAATAAAATCAAAACATTTTTCAAAGAAAAACAAAAAAACTGAGACAGGAGTCCCAGCTGGGAAACCTAGTCCTACTGCTAACGCTAGGCAGCAAGAAAACGGAAGAGCAGCACTGAATGGCTGAGGGTAATGTCGAGAGGGACAGCCCCCTAGAGGTTCATCTCGGTTTAACTGTTTTTTTGGCAAGTTTTCACTACCTAGCCTGCTCCTGCAGAGAGTGATTAGCCAATGGTGAAGAACATATGAATGGGCTGCGACTGTCAGAGGACGTAAGAGAAATATAAATTTAAGAAATCGTTAAGCAAACAGGATTATTAAACATCATCTTGTAATAAGAAACACACATATCCAAATGTAGGTTTATTGAGATTATTTTCTCATGAACACAGAGTCTTTTATGCCCTGTTTCCCAATTATGGAACTACACCACTGATATGTATATAAGTCAGGTCCATAAATATTGGGACATAAACACAATTCTAATCTTTTTGGCTCTATACACCACCACAATGGATTTGAAATTAAACAAACAAGATATGCTTTAACTGCAAACTTTCAGCTTTAATTTGATGGTATTTACATCCAAATCAGGTGAACAGTGTAGGAATTACAACAGTTTGTATATGTGCCTTCCACTTTTTAAGGGACCAAAAGTAATGGGACAATTGGCTGCTCAGCTGTTCCATGGCCAGGTGTGTATTATTCCCTCACTATCCCATTTACAAGAAGCAGATAAAATGTCCAGAGTTAATTTCAAGTGTGCTTTTTGCATTTGGAATCTGTTGCTGTCAACTCTCAATATGAGATCCAAAGAGCTGTCACTATCAGTGAAGCAAGCCATCATTAGGCTGAAAAACAAAACAAACCCATCAGAGAGATAGAAAAAACATTAGGTGTAGCCAAATCAACTGTTTGGAACATCCTTAAAAAGAACAAACACACAGGTGAGCTCAACAACACCAAAAGACCCAGAAGACCACGGAAAACAACTGTGGTGGATGACCGAAGAATTATTTCCCAGGTGAAGAAAACACCCTTCACAACAGTTGGCCAGATCAAGAACACTCTCCAGGAGGTAGGTGTATGTGTGTCAAAGTCAACAATCAAGAGAAGACATCACCAGAGTGAATACAGAGGGTTCACCACAAGATGTAAACCATTGGTGAGCCTCAAAAAAAGGAAGGCCAGATTAGAGTATGCCAAACAACATCTAAAAAAGCTTTCACAGTTCTGGAAAAACATCCTATGGACAGATGAGACCAAGATCAACTTGTACCAGAGTGATGGGAAAAGAAGAGTATGGAGAAGGAAAGGAACTGCTTATGATCCAAAGCATACCACCTCATCAGTGATGCATGGGGGTGGTAGTGTCATGGCGTGGGCATGTATGGCTGCCGATGGAACTGGTTCTCTTGTATTTATTGATGATGTGACTGCTGACAAAAGCAGCAGGATGAATTCGGGCAATATTATCTGCTCATATTCAGCCAAATGCTTCAGAACTCATTGGACGGCGCTTCACAGTGCAGATGGACAATGACCCGAAGCATACTGCAAAAGCAACCAAAGAGTTTTTTAAGGGAAAGAAGTGGAATGTTATGCAATGGCCAAGTCAATCACTTGACCTGAATCCGATTGAGCATGCATTTCACTTGCTAAAGACAAAACTGAAGGGAAAATGCCCCAAGAACAAGCAGGAACTGAAGACAGTTGCAGTAGAAGCCTGGCAGAGCATCACCAGGGATGAAACCCAGCGTCTGGTGATGTCTATGCGTTCCAGACTTAAGGCTGTAATTGACTGCATAGGATTTGCAACCAAGTATTAAAAAGTGAAAGTTTGATTTATGATTGTTAATCTGTCCCATTACTTTTGGTCCTTTAAAAGGTGGGAGGCACATATACAAACTGTTGTAATTCCTACACCTTTCACCTGATTTGGATGTAAATACCCTCAAATTAAAGCTGAAAGTCTGCAGTTAAAGCACATCTTGTTTGTTTCATTCATTGTTTCAAATCCATTGTGGTGGTGTATAGAGCCAAAAATATTAGAATTGTGTCAATGTCCCAATATTTATGGACCTGACTGTATACACACATGTAGTTACATGTATATTTATTTATCCATCTCTACACAGACATCAGAATTGGTTGCCTCTGAGTTGGGTACCTTGTTACCATTTTTGCGGACCCTTGTGGAGCTTTTTCTACGCCCCCCCCCCTGTTCTCATTGGGATGTGCGCCTCTGCTGGTGAAGAGCGTCCGGCAACCACCCTGTTTGGTCCTGAACATTGTTTTTAAATTTGCGACTATATCTAAAAACCTGACCACATTTGGGTATGTATGTTTCTTATTACAAGATAATGTGACTAATCCTGTTTGCTTAATTACTTAAATGTATGTATTTGTTTCTAGTTTCTATCTCAGACACCTTCATTGGTTCCATGTAAAAAGACCCCTGAAGAAGATTATCACATTGTATTACATTGAAACGCGTTGGTTCTCCACAGCCCAATAAAGAATATCATACTCCTAACCGGTCATTTTTTCTATACCTTTTTTTCTGTTATTTTGTATTAATAAAATTACATATATTTTACACATTCATCTCAGTGTGATGCCTGTTTAAAGTCCAATTGGAGGGTTCTTTATTTTACGTTTTGCATTAATTTACGGATGTGTGCATCCCATAAGCTACTCCCATTCATGACCTAACTAGTCCCTATTTGTCTATAAACAAAAAATGAGCGACGATTTTGAAAAAAAAAAAAAAAAAAAACAATAATTTTCACATTCTTCTATATAACATTACCAAAAAAACGTAAAAATCAAAATTATTTAACATTTTTGGCCAATTTGTTTTCTGCTACATATTTTTGGTTAAAAAAACAAAAATCACAATAAGCTTTTTTTTTATTGGTTTGCGCAAAAGTTATTGCGTCTACTAACTATGGGAAAGATTTATGTCATTTTTATTATTTTTTTTTTTTTTTTTTAATAGTAATGGCAGCAATCTGGGATATTTTGCAGGACTGTGACATTGCGGCGGACAGATCGGACCCCTGACTTACATTTTTGACACTTTTTAGGGACCAGTGACACTAATACAGTAATCAGTGCTAAAAAATATGCACTGTTACTGTATAAATGACACTGGCAGGGAAGGGGCTAATGCTGGGGGTGATCAAAGGGGTTAATGTATGCCTAAAGTGCTTACTGACTTGTGGGGTGGGGGGTTCTGTGACAGGTACAGACAGATCGCAGTTTCAGCTTAGCTGAAACTGCTGATCTCTCCCTGCCTGTCTGACAGAAGATCCGCCTGCTTTGTTTACATAAGCAGGCGGACATTCACTTGATTCCCAGATGATCGCGAGAGGGCAGCGCCAATCGCCGCTGGTCCTCCCACGGCCCGCCTCCCGCTGTGTCTAAGCACCGCCGAAACCACATGCACTTCAGTCACGGCGGGCGGTCGGCAAGTGGTTAACACGTGGTAAAATCTGCATTTTTTTGCTAGAAAATTACTTGAAATCCCCAAACCTTATATATTTTCTGAAAGCAGAGACCATTGAGAATAAAATGATGGCTATTGGAAATTTTTAAGTCAAATGATATGTGTGCAGTGTTTTATCAAATGCAATTTTTTATGAAAATATACATCAAAAATGAATTTTAGTGCACACAAACACACCTTCTGCAGCCGCCTGATTGCTTTCACACACCCCCAGTAATGGCTGTCCCCCTGCACTCAACCCTGCCCTACAGCTTGGCATGCCCAGGACCAGCACGGCAGGTGCCACCAAGTAGAGAGAGGCAGTTTAGAAAACTTCTGTTCATTGTCCATCCCTTCCACATATACAGACATTAACTAGGATCAGGCTGGGAGAGTGGTACTTTCCCTTTATTCATTTACACTACTGGATCAATGATGTTCCATGCCAGAACCCCAACTCCTTAGTACCAGTGGGTCCGTGTCTTATAATCTTTCTTGGCGTGGCACCATACGATTTATACTTGTAGGTCCCTGTGCCACTTTCCCAGCCTTTATTGCTGGGGAAGAATCCAATGCAATGTGATCTGCACTGCATAAGATTCATTAGAAGGTGGGGCCTTTTAGACCCCTCATGTCTCATTAACTACTTGCCTACTGTGCACTTAAACCCCCTTCCCATCCAGACCAATTTTTAGCTTTCAGCGCTCTCACACTTTGACTGACAATTGCGCGGTCATGCTACACTGTACCCATATGAAATTTTTATCATTTTTTTCACACAAATAGAGCTTTCTTTTGGTGGTATGTAATCACCTCTGGGTTTTTTATTTTTTACAAAAAAAAAGAAAAAAGACAGAAAATTTTGAAAAAAAAAAAAAGTTTTTCTTATTTTCTGCGAGTAAATTTTGAAAATAAGTTTTTCTCCTTCACTGAAGGGCGCTGATGAGGCGGCACTGATGGGCACTGATAGGCTGCACTGATGGGCACTGATGAGGTGGCACTTATGGGCACTGATGAGGTGGCACTTATGGGCACTGATGAGGAGGTACTAATATGCCGCACTGATGAGCACTGATAGGCGGCATTGATAGGCGGCACTGATGAGCACTGATAGGCGGCACTGATGAGCACTGATAGGCAGCACTGCTGGGCACTGAGAGGTGGCACTGCTGGGCACTGAGAGGTGGCACTGCTGGGCACTGAGAGGCAGCACTGACGGGCAGCACTGATGGGCACTGATAGGCGGCACTGATGGGCACTGGTGGATGGCACTGATGGACACTGACGGGTGGCACTGATGAGCACTGATGGGCGGCACTGATGAGCACTGATGGGCAGCACCATCAGTGCCCACACTCAGTGCCCATAGTGCTGCCAGTCAGTGCTCATCAGTGCCTAGATGAGCAGGCACTGATGGGCACTGACTGACAGCACTATGGGCACTGATTGTGGGCATTGATGGGGGGCACTGATGGCGGGCACCGTGGGCACTGATGATGGCAATTTGTGTATGTGTTTTACCTTTTGTAATCAGGGCACTGGTGATCGGTGCCCTGATTACATTTCTTCTGTGTCCCCGGTGCTGTGAGGCTCCCCCTCCTTCCTCACACTGCAGGCTCCGTGTGAGGAAGGCGCGCTGGCGATGAGAGATGATCTCATATGTTTACATATGAGATCATCTCTCATTGGACGGTCCGATCACGTGGTGAATGGCCGCTGTGATTGGCCATTCACCACGATCTGTGATCGGCTGTGTCCAAGGGACAGATTTTCCCCGATGCGCGCTCGCGGGAGCGCGCGGGGAGACTGTTTCTGGGAGGCCGTATAAAGACGGCCTCCCGAAAATTCAAGTCCACGCTGCAGCCGTATATAGGCTGTAGCGCAGATGGGAGGTGGTTAAAGAGAATATGACACCAAAAGTATCACATAAGGGAATATTAAACTGAAGACTTATAGGGGGCTTTTAAATTGCCACCTGTGAAAAATATAGAGTACTGAAATGTCATTGGTGCACAAATGTTTATTTACTTGGTGCATACTCATCTTTCATATTTTGCCACAAAAATGTGTAAGTTGTTATGTTTATAACCCCTAAAGTTAATTTTAATGCATTTTTTTACCGAAATATTGCTTTTCCTAAATTGCTGCAGTATTGTGTGACAAAAAAAAGGGGAACTACCACTATTTTATTCTCTAGGGTGTCTACTTTCAGAAAATATATCATTTCTGGGGGTCAATGCAATCTTAAAGCCGAAAATTATTATTTAAAACATGTTTTCAAAATGCAAAAAACACTAAAAAAAATGACTCTAGCAACAAAAGTGCTGAACTAATTTCATATGTAAAATGTACGAGCAAAGTCTGAATATAGGGAAAACATAACTATCTGCACTATGGAGAAAATTGGTGATATTTATAATTAAATTACCTCTCAGCTCTGGAATCAGTGAGTGTCCAAGTTCATCCAGTAGAATCTGATCAATCAGACCCTCACCTATAGAAAAAATAAAGAAATAAAAGCTATATCCTGATCACATCCATTTGAGGCAAAACCAGGAAATGATGAAAAGATTTCTAAACAAATTGCTTATAATAAAACATGCTCCTTTTTTTTTTTTTAGCGTAGTGGGTAAAAAAACTTATGACAAGTGGGGAACTTGAAAATGACATATTAGCCTGGTAAAGAATACCGTCAAATGTAATATATAAAAAAATACAGCGCTAGATAATATATCTATATATATATAAACACACAGTATCTCACAAAAGTGAGTACACCCCTCACATTTTTGTAAATATTTTATTCTATCTTTTCATGTGACAACACTGAAGAAATGACACTTAGCTAAAAGGTAAAGTAGTGAGTGTACAGCTTGTATAACTGTGTAAATTTACTGTCCCCTCAAAATAACTCAACACACAGCCATTATTGTCTAAACCTCTGGCAACAAAAGTGAGTACACCCCTAAGTGGAAATGTCCAAATTGGGCCCAAAGTGTCAATAAGTGTGGCAACCATTATTTTCCAGCACTGTCTTAACCCTCTTGGGCATGGAGTTCACCAGAGATTCACAGGTTGCCACTGGAGTCCTCTTCCACTCCTCCATGACAACATCAAGGAGTTGGTGGATGTTAGAGACCTTGCGTTCCTCCACCTTCTGTTTGAGGATGCCCCACAGATGCTCAATAGGGTTTAGGTCTGGAGAGTCCATCACCTTTACCCCCAGGCAGTGGTCCTCTTGGAAATACAAAATTGTGACAGGTGCATTCATCATACATATAGGCCAAAGTCCATGGGGGTCAATTGAGTCATAAATGGCATAGGGAGAAAAAGTCCACCAAATAGGGCAGCCGTCCAGAAACTAAAGCCAGGGGTTCCACAGGGCTAAAAACAAAGAAGAACAGAGGCCATCTAAGTGTAGACTTTATATGTACATTTAATTGATAAAAATATGCACTCACATCTGCAAGCATGTACTCGTGTAAAGAAACCCATTTAGATAGTTCCGATGTGGATGGGTGGTGAGAACTGTCATCCAATCCTATGCAGCCATCCCGCTGGAGCCGAAGTCTCCTCACCGCAGCAAGTATGGCGGAGCTGGAAACAGGAAACAGGCTCGATGTAGTCACTGAAAACGAGGCTTGGTTGGCGGTCGGATAAGGATGACATCATGTATGTGTGATGCGTTTCCGAGCGTGCGTACTGCCGGGGGGAGGGCAGCCGCGCTCCTTCTTCACGGCAAAAAAAAAAAAGCTGATCCTCTTGGAGATGTGTTTAGGGGTCGTTATGTTGGAATACTGCCCTGTGGCTCAGTCTCCGAATGGAGGGGATCCTGCTCTGCTTTAGTATGTCACAGTACATGTTGACATTCATGGTTCCCTCAATGTACTCTAGCTCCCCAGTGCCGGCAGCACTCATGCAGCTCCAGACCATGACACTCCCACCACAATGCTTGACTGTAGGCAAGACACACTTGTCTTTGTACTCCTCACCTGGTTGCCACCCCATACGCTTGACACCATCTGAACCAAATAAGTTTATCTTGGTCTCATCAGACCACAGGACATGTTTTCAGTAATCCATGTCCTTACTCTGCTTGTCTTCAGCAAACTGTTTGCAGGCTTTCTTTTGCATCATCTTTATAAGAGGCTTCCTTCTGGGACAACCGCCATCCAGCCCAGTTTGATGCAGTGTGCAGCGTATGGTCTGAGCACAACCTCTGCAGCAATGCTGGCAGCACTCATATGTCTATTTCCCAAAGACATCCTCTGAATATGACGCTGAGCATGTGCACTCAACTGCTTTGGTTGACCATGGCGAGGCCTGTTCTTAGAGGAGTGGAACCTGCTCTGTTAAACTGCTGCATGGTAATGGCCACTGTGCTGCAGTTCAGTTTTACGGTCTTTGCAATCTTCCTATAGCCTAGGCCATCTTTAAGTAGAGCAACTATCCTTTTTTTCAGATCCTCAGAGAGCTCTTTGCCATGAAGTGCCATGTTGAACTTCCGGTGACCAGTATGAGAGAGTGAGAGCGATAACACCAAATTTAATACACTTACTCCCCATTCACACCTGAGACCTTGTAACACTAACGAGTCACATGACAATGGGGAAGGAAAGTGGCAAATTGGGCCCAGTTCAGACTATTTCACTTAGGGGTGTACTCACTTTTGTGAGATACTGTAAATACTGAACATTTATTTATATATATATATATATATATATATATATATATATATACAGTATATACACTTTTGAAAAAAAAAAGTTCAAAAGACAGTCCACAAGGTCAAAGTGGGAAAATCCAAAAGCAGATCCACATTCCAACAAATAGCTCAGGTGAACATCTGCAAACTCCAAAAAACAATAAGGTGTAACCACCCTTCTCCTGCGCTTGGTATCCAGGCCCCTTGACCACACACTTCACGGGACTGACAACTGGCTTCTCAGATGGCTAGAGTCTTGCTGCCCTTATCGGACTGGGGTAGTCCACCGATACTAAAAGCAAAAAGAACAAAAAAGGGCGCACCGACCTAGCGCATTATCCTCAATAAAAGGCTTTATTTAAATGACATAAAAAATGGCTACTCACAGACGTAGATAAAGGTAAAGCATATCAAGCTGGATTGCTCAAAAGTCCGTGTTTAGTCCATATGTCCATGATGAGATGACTGACGCGTTTCGAGGCCTAGCCTCTTCCTCAGAGTCACTGTGTCATGACTGTCTCTTTGGTTTAAATAATGATGTAGTGAGGTAGCGACCCAGTCACTGCCCCCAGGTGGGAGTGCCTCCTCCCCCGGGGTGTGTGGCTAGAGCACCACCTACCTTCTCTTGTGACATTATTAGTAGTATGCAGTTGCATACATCAATCATAAAAATACAATGCAAGTGCTAAAATAGTAATATTATATACGTGAAATAAAAACATGTGCATAAAAACAGTGCAACAAAGTCTAAATAAAAACCACCATGAGCTAATGTTAAAAACAAATAAAAATGCTTTCTCAGTGCACTTAAAATCATTGTGGACACTCCCTGGACTGACAGTAGAGAGCAGCCTATAAAAGTGTTATTATTAGGTAGTTACCCCACAATTTTTATATATTACCTTTACCATCTGTTGTACCTGGTCTAGGCTGGAGACTCATCTATTCATAATGGTGGTGTTCTGCCCTCTCCATATTTTCCCCTTGATGGTCTGCCCTCTCCATATTTTCCCCTTGATGGTCTGCCCTCTCCATATTTTCCACTTGATGGTTACATCCTATTGGGGGGGGGGGCTCAGGGCTAGGTTAGGGGCACAGAGTGCATTATTAGCCTCCTACCCCTCTTCGATCCCTCTTTCCAGTGTGGAGCCCCCCCCCCCAGGTACAACAGATGGTAAAGGTAATATATAAAAATTGGGGTAACTACCTAATAATAACACTTTTATAGGCTGCTCTCTACTGTCAGTCCAGGGAGTGTCCACAATGATTTTAAGTGCACTGAGAAAGCATTTTTATTTGTTTTTAACATTAGCTCATGGTGGTTTTTATTTAGACTTTGTTGCACTGTTCTTATGCACATGTTTTTATTTCACGTATATAATATTACTATTTTAGCACTTGCATTGTATTTTTATGATTGATGTATGCCACTGCATACTACTAATAATGTCACAAGAGAAGGTGGGTGGTGCTCTAGCCACACCCCCCGGGGGAGGAGGCACTCCCACCTGGGGGCAGTGACTGGGTCGCTACCTCACTACATCATTATTTAAACCAAAGAGACAGTCATGACACAGTGACTCTGAGGAAGAGGCTAGGCCTCAAAACGCGTCAGTCATCTCATCATGGACGATTATATGGACTAAACACAGACTTTTGAGCAATCCAGCTTGATATGCTTTACCTTTATCTACGTCTGTGAGTAGCCATTTTTTATGTCATTTAAATAAAGCCTTTTATTGAGGATAATGCGCTAGGTCGGTGCGCCCTTTTTTGTTCTTTTTGCTTTTGAACATCTGCAAACTAATGACTCAGGAATCTTCAAGCAAGATATGTCACCACACGTCTGGTAGGGATGAACTTCTCCTTAAACTATGTCTCAAGGTTTGAGCCTGTGTCCTTAAACATGTGACAGCTCCTTTAGCACCGCTGTGTCCGGGCTGCCTGAATTGTCTCCTGCTGCTAGAAGCCTGCACTGTGCTGGCTTCTAGCAGGATGAGGCAGTTCAGGCCAGAGGAGCTGTCACACGTCTCCAGGACACAGGGTCAAACTTCGAGACATAGTTTACCTAAGGAGAAGTTCATCCCTACCAGAAGTGTGGTGACATATCTCAATTGAAGATCCTGAGTCTTTGGGGTCTCTGTACCGTTGTTGATTATCCCTGCCTGCATGACCCATTTACTATATGGTACCTGGGTCCATAACATCTGATAAGCACAATATCTTCAACCTTGGTGATGGGCTTGTCTTTAGTGATTTCTGGCATCTGGACATCTTTGGTTCCTTATCTGGTTTCCAGATCTTCACCTGAGCACTTTGTTGGAATGTGGATATGCTTTTGGATTTTTCCACTTTGACCTTGTGGACTGTCTTATGAACTTTACGCTATATATTTTTTTTTTCAAAAGTATGTATATGTTCAGTATTTATATTATATATATATATATATATTATCTAGCGCTGCACTTTTTTATATATTTCGTTTGTACACAATTTTGTTGTCGATTGTAGTGCTAGCAGCTTTTTGATTTTTGTTTGTTATCACTGTGTTCTTCTTTACATACAGTGGGTACGGAAAGTAGTCAGACCCCCTTACATTTTTCACTCTTTGTTATATTGCAGCCATTTGCTAAAATCATTTAAGTTCATTCTTCTTCCTCATGAATGTACACATAGCACCCCATACTGACAGAAAAACACAGAATTGTTGACATTGTTGCAGATTTATTAAAAAAAAAAAAACTGAAATATCACATGGTCCTAAGTATTCAGACCCTTTGCTCAGTATTTAGTAGAAGCCCCCTTTTGATCTAATACAGCCAGGAGTCTTTTTGGGAAAGATGCAACAAGTCTTTCACACCTGGATTTGGGGATCCTCTGCCATTCCTCCTTGCAGATCCTCTCCAGTTCTGTCAGGTTGGATGGTAAACGTTGGTGGACAGCCATTTTTAGGTCTCTCCAGAGATGCTCAATTGGGTTTAAGTCAGGGCTCTGGCTGGGCCATTCAAGAACAGTCACGGAGTTGTTGTGAAGCCACTCCTTCGTTATTTTAGCTGTGTGCTTAGGGTCATTGTCTTATTGGAAGGTAAACCTTCGGCCCAGTCTGAGGTCCAGAGCACTCTGGAGAAGGTTTTTGTCCAGGATATCCCTGTACTTGGCCGCATTCATCTTTCCCTCGATTGCAACCAGTCGTCCTGTCCCTGCAGCTGAAAAACACCCCCACAGCATGATGCTGCCACCACCATGCTTCACTGTTGGGACTGTATTGGACAGGTGATGAGCAGTGCCTGGTTTTCTCCACACATACCGCTTAGAATTAAGGCCAAAAAGTTCTATTTTGGTCTCATCAGACCAGAGAATCTTATTTCTCACCATCTTGGAGTCCTTCAGGTGTTTTTTTAGCAAACTCTATGCAGGCTTTCATGTGTCTTACACTGAGGAGAGGTTTCCGTCGGGCCACTCTGCCATAAAGCCCCGACTGGTGGAGGGCTGCAGTGATGGTTGACTTTCTACATCTTTCTCCCATCTCCTGACTGCATCTCTGGAGCTCAGCCACAGTGATCTTTGGGTTCTTCTTTACCTCTCTCACCAAGGCTCTTCTCCCCCGATAGCTCAGTTTGGCTGGGCGGCCAGCTCTAGGAAGGGTTCTGGTTGTCCCAAACGTCTTCCATTTGAGGATTATGGAGGCCACTGTGCTCTTAGGAACCTTAAGTGCAGCAGAAATCTTTTTGTAACCTTGGCCAGATCTGTGCCTTGCCACAATTCTGTCTCTGAGCTCTTCAGGCAGTTCCTTTGACCTCATGATTCTCATTTACTCTGACATGCATTGTGATCTGGAAGGTCTTATATAGACAGGTGTGTGGCTTTCCTAATCAAGTCTAATCAGTATAATCAAACACAGCTGGACTCAAATGAAGGTGTAGAACCATCTCAAGGATGATCAGAAGAAAGTTAAATATATGAGTGTCACAGCAAAGGGTCTGAATACTTAGGACCATGTGATATTTCAGTTTTTCTTTTTTAATAAATCTGCAACAATGTCAACAATTCTGTGTTTTTCTGTCAGTATGGGGTGCTATGTGTACATTCATGAGGAAGAAGAATGAACTTAAATGATTTTAGCAAATGGCTGCAATATAACAAAGAGTGAAAAATTTAAGGGGGTCTGAATACTTTCCGTACCCACTGTATCTAATACCATCAAATCTGCTTTGATAAATACAACACAAAGCTTTAAAAACATTAACTTAAATGACACCCATAAAAAATATGAATACTTACTGTCCTTTACTCTCCAATAGCTGCGTATGCAGCAGCATCTTCAGCATCCAAAATTCCCTTGTTTTAGATATCCACATCCCTGATGCATTACGTGATTCCTTCCTCCACCCATAATGCCACCACTGTGTCCCCGGATTGTCACAATTTTTATTGCACACAAATTTCTATTACCTGTTTGGCTAATTTCCTCCAGAACTGCCAATAAATTAGGGTGAGGATGATATTTCTGTATCGCATAGAGACATTCCCAGAGTACAATCACAGCTTCTCTTCCCTGATCCTGAATATCTTTTAATAAGGTGTGAGAGAAGGCAGTTCTGCTCATATGTTTTTCCCTTGCCACGTAAGTCTGAAACACAAATATGGTTTTCTTTTTTTAATCACTTCCATACAGAGCAGTTACACCCCCTTTCTGCCCAGACCAATTTTCACTCTCACATTTTGAACGATAATTACTCGCTGTACCCAATCACATTTTTTATCATTTTTTTTTTTTTTTCACACAAATAGAGCTTTCTTTTGGTAGTGTTTAATCACCACTGGGTTTTTTTATTTTTTGCGATATAAGTGAAAAAAGAGCAAAAATATTGAAAAAAAAACAAACATTTTGTTTTAGGTTCTATTATAAAATTTTGCAAATAAGTAATTTTGTTCATAAATTTGGGCCAAAATTTATACTACTACATATCTTTGGTAAAAATAACCCAAATTAGTGTATAATATTTAGTCTGTGTGAAAGTTATAGAGTCTAGAAGCTATAGTGCCAATCATTGAAAATTGATCACACCTGATGTACCAACGGCCTATCTCATTTCTTGAGGCCCTGAAATGTCAGGACAGTACAAATACCCCCAAATGACCCCTTTTTGGAAAGTAGACATTCCTGGGTATTTAGTAAGAGGCATGGTGAGTTCTTTGAAGTTGTAATTTTTTCCCACAGTTCTTGGGAAAATGAAGAAATCGTTTTTTTTTTTTTTTACACACAAAAAATTGTCATAACAGGTTATTTCTCACACACAGTATATGAATACTTGCAATACATTTTGCTAATCCTCCTGAGTATGTCAATACCACATGTGTGAGACTTTTACACAGCCTGGCCACATACAGAGGCCCAACATGCAAGGAGCACCGTCAGGTGTTCTAGGAACATAAATTACACATATAATTTCCTAACGACCTATCACACTTTTGAAGGCCCTGGAACACCAGGACAATGGAATTACCCACAAAATGACCCAATTTTGGAAAGAAAACACCCCTATGTATATTCTACGAAGCATATTGAGTCTTTTGAACATGTAATTTTTTTTCCACAAGTTTTAGGAAAATGTGGAAAGAAAATTAAAATTATTTTTTTTTTTTACACAAAGTTGTCAATTTATAAGATATTTCTTACACATAGCAAACATTACACCCCAAAATACATTCTGCTACTCCACACCGTCAGGTGTTTTAGGAGCATAAATTACACATATAATTTCATTACAACCTTTCACACTTTTGAAGGCCCTGGAACACCGGGACAAGGGAATTACCCACAAAATGACCCCATTTTGGAAAGCAAACACCCCAACATATATTCTATGAGGCATAATGAGTCTTTTGAACATGTAATTTTTTTCCACACGTTTTTGGAAAATGTGGAAAGAAAATGAAAACGCATTTTTTTTTTACATAAAGTTGTCAATTTATAAGATACTTTGTATTTCTAACACATAGCAAAAATGATACCCAAAAATAAATTCTGCTACTCCTCCTGAGTATGGCAATACCACATATGTGAGACTTTGTCACAGCCTGGCCACATACAGAGGCCCAACATCCAAGTAGCACCGTCAGGTGTTCTAGGAGCATATATTACACAGTTAATTTCATTACAACCTATCACACTTTTGAAGGCCCTGGAGCACCAGGACAATGGAAACCCCCACAAAATGACCCCATTTTGGAAAGCAAACACCCCAACACATAATCTAGGAGGCATGGGCTGGAGATAGGTACTCAGGTATTCTGATGGGCTTCAGACAGGTACTCAGGTACTCTGATGGGCTGCAGACAGGTACTCGGGTACACGGATCGGCTTCAGAAAGGTACTTGGGTAATCTAATGGGCTGCAGATAGGTACTCGGGCACTCTGGGCTGGAGACAAGTACTCAGGTACTCTGGGCTGGAGACAGGTACTCGGGTATGCTGGGCTGGAGACAGGTACTCAGGTACTCTGGGCTGGAGACAGGTACTTGGGTACTCTGAGCTGGAGAGAGGTACTCGGGTACTATGATGGGCTGCAGAGAGGTATTTGGGTACTCTGATGGGCTGGAGATAGGTACTTGGATACTTTGATGGGCAGAAGACAGGTACTCAGGTACTCTATTGGGCTGCAGATAGGTACTCAGGTACCCTTATGGGCTGGAGACAGGTACTCAGGTATTCTGATGGGCTGCAGATAGTTACTCTGAAGGGCTGGAGACAGGTACTTGGGTACTCTGATGACAGGTACTCAGGGAACTCTATTGGACTGGTGACAGGTACTCGGGTACTCAGCTAACAGGTACTTGGGTACTCTGATGGGCTGGTGACAGGTACTTGGGTATGCTGATAACATGTTCTCGAGTACTCTGATGGGCTGCAGAGAGGTACTCGGGTACTCTGATGGGATACAGAGAGGTACTCGGGTACTCTGGTGACAGGTACTCGGGTACTCTGATGACAGGTACTCAGGTACTCTGATGACAGGTACTCAAAGTACCCGAGTACCTGTCATCAGAGTATCCTAATACCTGTCACCAGCCCATCAGAGTTCCCGAGTACCTGTCACCAGCCCACCAGAGTACCCGAGTACCTGTCACCAGAGTACCTGATGGGCTAGTGACAGGTACTCGGGTACTCTGATGGGCTGGTGACAGGTACTTTGATGGGCTAGTGACAGGTCCTCTTTATTGGGGGGAGGCAAGCAGTGTGTTTTAGGGTGCACTGTGATCGGTAACTAGCTGTTACCACAATCTCCTCCTCACACAGGATCAGTGTGTGAGGAGGAGAACACGGTAACAGCTTGTTAGCGTTGTGTCTGTTGACATTCTGTGACCGGCTGTGATTTGACACAGCCGGTCACGTGGTGAAGAGACAATTTTATTGGCTCTTTACCCTGATCAGGGTTGGACTGTGTCAGAGTGACACTCTCCATCCCCAATCGCCGCTCTGCGCGCCATGCACGAGGGAAATTTTTTTAATGGCTCTTTACACCGATCGGGGATGGGCTGTGTCCCGATGCACACGCCGCATCCCCGATCCCCGCGCTGCGTGCCCCCGGGGGGGGGTGCCGGAGAGCAGCAGATCCGGGCGGACGTCATATGACGCCCGCCCGGATCGACAAAGTGTTCCTGCTGAGGTCATTTTATAATGCGCCGGTATGGAACTGGTTGAAGTTGATCAAAATGTAGCACAGACCCAAGACTGGGCTGGCTGTATTATCCCAGGTTCCATTCCCTGTGAGGCAAATGACAGCCAGGCACAGTAGTTTAGAGCCACTCCACTCATAAAAAAAGGAGTGCATGTCTTTTTGTAGTTTATTTTCTGGTTCATCTTGGAAAGGGTGTGGTTGAATCTTAGGATACTCCAAAGTGGCAGAATTATAATGGAGGACACCTCTAATTGTTCTGTCTCTTCAGGGTGCAGCCACCCTTTTCTATTCAGTATCTGGTAAACTACAAGTCAGGGGACCCCTTTACAAAGGTATAGTCTTAGCCAGCAAACTGTATTAAAGTGATTGTAAAGTCTCTTTCTTTAGTTAAAAATAACAAACATGTCATACCTACCTGCCCTGCGCAGTGATTTTGCAAAGAGCAGCCCAGATCCTCCTCTTCTCGGATCCCTCTTTGGTGCTCCTGGCCCCTCTATTTTGTAAAGTGCCCCCACATCAAGCAGCTTGCTATGGGGATTCTAAGCCAAACCACAGCTCCATTCAGACATGGAGCCAGGCCTGGCCCGCGCCCTCTCTCTGATTGGCTGACTGATTTTAATTGACAGCAGTGGGAGCCAATGGTGCCACGCTACTGTCTTTGCCAATGAGGAGGGGAGCCCTGGGCAGCCGAGACACTCCTGCAACATTGCTAAATCTAGATGGGCTCAGGTAGTTATTTGTGGGATGAGGGGGGCTGCTGCACACTAAAAGCTTTTATCTTAATGCATTGAATGTATTAAGATAAAAAAAAAACTTCTGCCTTTACAACCCCTTTAGGCTCTCCTAAAAGGTGGCAAGGATAGTCTCTGGGTATCTTTATGGCTTGTACTCACTGTGCCCTGGGTACTTTAATGCTTTCTTACAGTACCAGCCAGCCTCTGTACTGGGTGCCTCCAAGTTGGTTGCTCTGTGGACTTCCTGTACTGCTTTCAAGGGATCTAGACATGGGTGCCCTAGCTCTAGCTGGGACCAAGATGGCTTCTTCTGAGCTGTAGCTATCAGCCCAGAGGGCCTCAGCCCTCAGTCTAGGTCTTCTCCCCCAGGTCTCAGCCTACTTATACACAGGTCAGTCCCCTACTGGCCGTTTTTCCTGCCAGGGATTGGCTGAGGCTGCATGATTATACAGGTGAAGGCCTGTCTCCTCCAGCCACTAAATTCTAGAACCTACCAGAATTCAGGGGAAAGCAGCAGAACCTGCAACCAGCAGAATCGAGAAGAGCCAAAAGCAATTGAGCACTGCTCCTCTGCTACAGAGGAATCAAACAACTAAAATTGCATCAACTATAGAAACCTAGCTAGGAGAGCGCTACAAAAAGATAAAAAATATAATTACCATAGAAACAATCCTTAATATTTATGAATTACATTTTACAATGCCAACTATGCTTTCTGGTAACGGTTTGGCATGGTTGTACACAAACCTGTATGAAGAAGGGAAGGGTGGAGGGGGGATGTAGCAAAAAATATATTGCAGTTTATTTCAAATATTTTTGTCTTACATCTATGCTTAAGACTTTCCGAGATTTTAGTTCCTTCAGGAGGGCCCCAGTGTCCATGTTCTCCAGGATGTCGATCAGATCATCCCTGTAATACTCGTATATCCGCCTCAGTGATGAATCAGAATATGAAGACAGCTGTTGGAGGAACTTCCTGATGTCCTCTACAGAAACAAAGAAAATACATTTACAGGATTGTGGTTTTTACTTAGAACCCAATTTATCATTGAGGAAATGTATATTTTGTGTTTGTTACTAATTGCTTTGCGATTCCTTTGTAATCCTAAAGTCTTGTTTTATATTAGTATATTTTTTGGTGTTTAGACCCCCAATGCCTGTACCTATTTAGCATGAATCAGTATACTCAGACAGCTGATTACTCTCCTAGAAAATAAAGCAACATCTTTATCTGTTGCTCTTTTCTTTCTTGTTCTGTGGGGTGATATTACATTTTAATAAAATGGTGTTTATTTTATTTTTTCATTTTTGTGTTTCAGCACCAGTGCAAGAGTCTGTACCACAGGCTAAATATAGTAGGGATCGACCAATTCTCGGCAAGGCCGATATATCGAGGGCCGATGTGCACTTTCCCCAATACATCGGAATTGGCCACGGAGGTTACCGATATTGCCGATATTGTTGTGATGTCATTGCGTCTGTTGAGCCACACGCCTGCGTGCACTGGGAAGCCGCCACATACATACACCTGGCACCTACAGCTGCCCGGTACCAGCCAGCCACCCACACACACACAGGCCTGTAGCAGCTAGCCAGCCACAGGCCCAGGGCCTGCACCAGCCAGCCACCCACCACAGGGTGCCAGCCAGCCACCCACCCACCCACCACAGGGTGCCAGCCAGCCACCCACCCACTACAGGGTGCCAGCTAGCCAGCCAGCCACCCACCACAGGGTGCAAGCCAGCCGCCAAAGGGTGCCAGCCAGTCAGCCACCAAAGGGTGTCAGCCAGCCAGCCACCCACCAAAGGGTGCCAGCCAGCCAGCCACCACAGGGTGCCAGCCAGCCACCCACCACAGGGTGCCAGCCTTAGGGTTAGTCAGTAACAGATTTGTGTTGAAAATTGTGTTTATTTTGCAAAACTTTAAATGTTCAAAATATCGGCCAATACCGATATGCAATGGCCAAAATATCGGTATCGGCAATGAAAAACCGATATTGGAAGATCCCTAAAATATAGTAACTATTGTAAAAGCTGCAGTCTTAACCACCCCCTGCACTGTCATAACTACCTCTCTCCAATCAGCATTGAGTGTGAGCTCCCAGATTGGAGAGATGTAGTTCTGACTATGCAGAGGGTGGGTTAGACCATTGGAGATAGACCTACAACATTGCAATCAGCAAAGTACATGTTTCCAGTTGACTGAAAAGCGCTAGAACAGAAGAGGGTATGTTGGACCTCTGCTGAGAGACCACTGCTTCCACACAGACAGCAATTGTCCTTCTATACAGCATGCTGGCAGGAGACGGCCTTTCTACTGAGTTTGTGACTGGTAACTGCACGGTCTTGTAACGTTATAACCAAATGAGATTTGTGTAATTTTTTCACACAAAAAATTGATCACCACTGGGTTTTTTATTTTTTGCGATATAAACAAAAAAACACCAACAATTTTTTTTTTTACTTTATGCTATAAAATATATTCAATAAAAAATTAAATTTCTTCATAAATTTTGGCCAAAATGTATTCTGCCATGTGTAGCACTGCCCCCTTGGGAGCTGCTGAGAATGGATTCCCCTGGGTTACCCATAGCAACAGTCTGTAAAATTCCTATCGCTTTAACACTTGACGCTTTAACAGTCCAGGGGATTTGTTTTTTTGTGTTTTTATTAGAACTTGGATGGGAGAAGGGATGAGTGGGATACTCCAACTTGAACTATGCACAATATAGAGGCCATCTATCTGTAGAGTATGCAACAAGGCCGCTGCTTCACTAATGTGAAGATAGTGTAATTGATATTGATCATGTTGTGTTGAACCTTCAGGGTCCTAAACTTGGCACCCCCTTTCTCACCTACTGTGCGTGCTAGCTTCTGTCCACTGACCCTCACTGGAGTGGTCCCCTTCCTGGGAAGACCCCCGGCAAGCTCGCTGGTACTCACGGACACAGTTTTTTCCTCAGGTTGCTCTGCCTTCAACTCCCTGGTCAGCATCCACTGGACCTCCTAGCTCAGCACCACACTTCTTGTCCACTAGGCTGGCTGCCTGTATCCACCTTCCTTGCTGACAGAAGGAGAGACAGCCATCGCCCTCCTCCCGGGACCTGGCTTCCCGCCCAAAGACGCCCTGTACACATGTGCCCCTGGCTTTTATGACCTATCCCAGGATGCACTGCGGTTGTGCCCTCCCACTGGCAGTGGCGTAGCGTGGGGGATGCTGGGGGGCCAGCCGCACTGGGCACAAAATCTGGGGGGGCGCATGCCACGGCGTAAAAGTGTCACTGTCCCCCGGCCAGCCCGGCGTGCTCCCGCAGCACCTTAGAATTAAAAATGGCGCCGCCCGGCGCCAACATGTCACCGCCCATGCCACCGGGAATAGCCAAACTCATACAAGCTTTCCCGAGCGGCGGTGGCGCATGCGCAATGACGTGTTTGCTGCGGGCGGCGCCATTTTTAAATCTAAGGTGCTTCACGAACAGGTAAGTGAGACTGTAGGGGGAGTCAGTGTAGGGGGGGTCAGTGTAGGGTTAGTCAGTGTAGGGGGGGTCAGTGTAGGGGTAGTCAGTGTAGGGGGGGTCAGTGTAGGGGGGTCAGCGTAGGAGGGGTCAGTGTAAGAGGGGTCAGTGTAGGGGGGTCAGTGTAGGTGTCAGTGTGGGGGGGGTCAGTGTAGGTGGGTTCAATGTGGGGGGGGGTCAGTGTAGGTTTCAGTGTAGGAGGGGTCAGTGTAAGAGGGGTCAGTGTAGGGGGGGCAGTATAGGTGTCAGTGTGGGGGGGGGGTCAGTCAGTGTAGGGGGGTCAGTGTAGGTGTCAGTGTGGGGGGGGGTCAGTGTAGGGGGGTCAGTGTAGGTGTCAGTGTAGGAGTGGTCAGTGTAGGTGGGGTCAGTATAGGTGTCAGTGTGGGGGGGGTCAGTTTAGGTGTCAGTGTGGGGGGGTCAGTGTGGGGGGTCACTGTAGGGGGTCAGTGTAGGGGGGTCAGTGCAGGTGTCAGTGTAGGGGGGGGTTAGTGTAGGTGTCAGTGTGGGGGGTCAGTGTAGGGGGGTCAGTGTAGGTTTCAACGTAGGGGGGGGTCAGTGTAGGTGTCAGTGTGTGTGTGGGGGGGGGGTTAGTGTAGGTGTCAGTGTAGGGGGGGTCAGTGCAGGTGTCAGTGTAGGGGGGGTCAGTGTAAGTGTCAGTGTAGGGGGGGTCAGTGTAAGTGTCAGTGTAGGGGGTCAATGTAGGTGTCAGTGTAGGGGATCAGTGTAGGTGTCAGTGTGGGGGGGGTCAGTGTAGGGGGGTCAGTGTAGGGGGTCAGTGTAGGTGTCAATGAAGGGGGGTCAGTGTAGGTGTCAATGAAGGGGTCAGTATAGGTGTCAATGAAGGGGGGTCAGCCATTTTTAAATCTAAGGCGCCTCATAAACAGGTAAGTAAGAATCCTCCACAGTAGGACAGAGGATCAGTGTAGGGGGAGTCAGTGTAGGGGGGTCAGTGTGTGGGGAGGTCAGTGTAGGTGTCAGTTTAGAGGGACCAGAGTAGGTGTCAGTGTGGGGGGGGCAGTGTAGGTGTCAGTGTAGGGGGGGTCAATGTAGGTGTCAATGAAGGGGGGTCAGTGTAGGTGTCAGTGTAGGGGGGTCAGTGTAGGTGTCAACGTAGGGGTGGTCAGTGTAGGTGTCAGTGTGGGGGTGTCAGTGTAGGGGGGTCAGTTTAGGGGGGGGGGGTCAGTGTAGGTGTCAATGAAGGGGGGTCAGTGTAGGTGTCAGTGTGGGGGTCAGTGTAGGGGGGTCAGTGTAGGTGTCAGTGTGGGGGGGTCAGTGTAGGGGGGTCAGTGTAGGGGGTCAGTGTAGGTGTCAATGAAGGGGTCAGTATAGGTGTCAATGAAGGGGGGTCAGCCATTTTTAAATCTAAGGCGCCTCATAAACAGGTAAGTAAGAATCCTCCACAGTAGGACAGAGGATCAGTGTAGGGGGAGTCAGTGTAGGGGGGTCAGTGTAGGTGTCAGTTTAGAGGGACCAGAGTCAGGGTGGGTGTCAGGGTGGGGGGGGCAGTGTAGGTGTCAGTGTAGGGGGGGGTCAATGAAGGGGGGTCAGTGTAGGTGTCAGTGTGGGGGTGTCAGTGTAGGGGGGTCAGTTTAGGGGGGGGGGGGTCAGTGTAGGTGTCAATGAGGGGGGTGAGTGTAGGAGGGTCAGTGTAGGGGGGTCAGTTTAGGGGGGTCAGTGTAGGTGTCAATGAAGGGGGGTCAGTGTAGGTGTCAGTGTAGGGGGGTCAGTGTAGGTGTCAACGTAGGGGGTGTCAGTGTGGGGGGGGTCAGTGTAGGTGTCAGTGTGGGGGGGGGGTCAATGTAGGTGTCAGTGTGAGGGGGTCAGTGTGGGTGTCAGTGGGGGGGGGGTCAGTGTAGGTGTCAGTGTAGGGGGGGTCAGTGTAGGTGTCAGTGTGTGGGGGGGTCAGTGTAGGTAGGTGTCAGTGTAGGGGGGTCAGTGTAGGTGTCAGTGTAGGGGGGTCAGTGTAGGTGTCAGTGTGGGGTTGGTCAGTGTAGGGGGGGAGGGTCAGTGTAGGTGTCAATGAAGGGGGGTCAGTGTAGGTGTCAGTGTAGGGGGGTCAGTGTAGGTGTCAACGTAGGGGGTGTCAGTGTGGGGGGGTTCAGTGTAGGTGTCAGTGTGGGGGGGGTCAGTGTAGGGGGTGTCAGTGTAGGGGGGTCAGTGCAGGTGTCAGTGTAGGGGGGGGTCAATGTAGGTGTCAGTGTGTGGGGGGGTCAATGTAGGGTTCAGTGTGAGGGGGTCAGTGTAGGTGTCAGTGTGGGGGGGTCAGTGTAGGTGTCAGTGTAGGGGGATCAGTGTAGGTGTCAGTGTGTGTGGGGGGGGTCAGTGTAGGTAGGTGTCAGTGTAGGAGGGTCAGTGTAGGTGTCAGTGTGGGGTTGGTCAGTGTAGGGGGGTCAGTGTAGGAGGGGTCAGTGTAGGGGGATCAGTGAAGGGGTCAGTGTAGGTGTCAATGAAAGGGGGTTAGCCATTTTTAAATCTAAGGCGCCTCACAAACAGGTAAGTAAGACTCCTCCACAGTAGGACAGAGGATGATGGGGGGTCAGTGTGGGGGGGTCAGTGTAGGTGTCAATGTAGGGGGGTCAGTGTAAGGGTTCAGTGAAGGGGGTTAGTGTAGGTATCAGTGTAGGGGGGTCAATGTAGGGGTGTTCAGTGTAGGTGTCAATGTGGGGGGGGGTCAGTGTAGGTGTCAGTGAAGGGGTCAATGTAGGGGGGTCAGTGTAGGGGGGGGGGTCATTGTAGGAGTCAATGTGTAGGGAGGGTCAGTGTAGGTGTCAGTGTAGGGGGGGGTCAGTGTAGAGGGGTCAATGTAAGTGTCAGTGTAGGGGGAGTCAGTGTAGGGGGGGCCAGTCTAGGGGTCAGTGTAGAGGTCAGTGAAGGGGTCGGTGTAGGGGTCAGTGTAGGTGTCAGTGAAGAGGGGTCGGTGAAGGAGGGGCAGGGAAGAAGGGTCACTGTAGGGGGGCCATTGTATGTGTCACTGTAGAGGGGTCAGTGTAGGGGGGGTCAGTGTAGGTGTCAGTGAATGGGGTTCAGTCTAGGGGGGTCAGTGAAGGAGGGGCAGTGATAAAGGCTCAGTGAAGGGGGGCCATTGTAGGTGTCACTGTAGGGGGGTCATTGTAGGTGTCAATGAAGGGGTCAGTGTAGGGGGGGGTCGGTGAAAGTGTCAGGTAGGTCAGTGTAGGAATGAGGAATGTCAGTTTAGGGGTCAGTGTAGTAATAAGGTAAGTCAGTGTAGTGATCAGGTTGGTTAGTGCAGGAATCAGGTAGGTCAGTGTAGTATAAAATAGGTAAAGAGCTGCGCCAAATGTATGCAAATGTGATAATGATAAATCATATAATCTCAAAACAATAAAGTCCAAATGACAGTCTTGTAGACAAAGCTGAAAAAGGAGGAAAAGACCAGATCTCGGTCAGCCAATCACCCGTGCACAGTAGGAAATCTTAATTGCACCCTGTGCTAACACTCATGGCTCCTTACCAGAGGAAATGACCCTCCTTTCACAGAGCGGTCAAAACAGGCATTGAATGATGTGAACCTTGATGGATTTAATGGATCTTAATTCACTCCACAGCAGACACAAGACCTCTTAGTAGAAAAGTATGATGATTCCCACAAATCATATACCGCTGTCTCTGGCAGAGTAAACTCAGAAGAGGACAAAGGACAGCCAATAGTGAAGTTCGTCCAAACATGTAAGATTTATTAAAAGTAATGCACTTACATTTGAGTTTTTAAAACATCAGCGTTGCAATAATTTTTAAAACCGCGGTGTGTGGCGTGCTCCACATCGATACATCCCCCTTACGCATATCGTCAAACTTGTGACATCATCAGAGGCGTCAGTAGGTCAGTGCAGTGGTCAGGTAGATCTGTGTAGTGGTGAGGTAGGTGTCAATATAGTAATCAGGTAGGTTAGTGTAGGAATCAGGTAGGTCTCTGTAATGGTCAGATAGGTCTCTGTAGGTGTCAGTATAGTGATCAGGTAGGTTAGTGTAGGAAACAGGTAGGCCTGTGTAGTGGTCAGGTAGGTTTGTGTAATTGTCAGTATAGTAATTTGGTAGGTCAGTGTAGTGGTCAGGTAGGTCAGTGTAGTGGTGAGGTAGGTCAGTGTAGGTGTCAGTATAGTAATCAGGTAAGTTAGTGTAGGAAACAGGTAGGCCTGTGTAGTGGTGAGGTAGGTGTCAATATAGTAATCAGGTAGGTTAGTGTAGGAATCAGGTAGGCCTGTGTAGTGGTCAGGTAGGTTTGTGTAATTGTCAGTATAGTAATTTGGTAGGTCAGTGTAGTAGTCAGGTAGGTCAGTGTAGTGATCAGGTAGGTCAGTGTAGTGGTGAGGTAGGTCAGTGTAGGTGTCAGTATAGTAATCAGGTAAGTTAGTGTAGGAATCAGGTAGGTCTCTATAGTGGTCAGAAAGGTCTCTGTAGGTGTCAGTATAGTGATCTGGTAGGTTAGTGCAGGAAACAGGTAGGTCTGTGCAGTGGTCAGTGTAATGGTTAGGTAGGCTTGTGTGGTGGTCAGGTTAAAATGTAGTGGGTTCAAGGGGTTAAATGTGTGCCTAAATATCTGTAGTGTGTGTAAGGTGTGCTGCTTTTTACTAAATGTCTCTTGTTTTCTATCTATATTGTTTTTAAAAGCTGAATTTTAGTATTTTTGAGGGATTCAGCCCCAAACCAATTAGTTCCATGTATTAATGTGTACCCCCATTACCTGCAGGCTCTTGATGAAATGTTCCCTGCAGTGCCTCCTTCACAATTCTTCATGCATCACATTCTGTGAATGGAAGAGGAGCAGTTGAATGACAGAATCTCCACCGCCCATCCACAGAATGTGATGCATTGTGGGAGTGTAGTAATGTGAGTTTTTTTTGAATGGTGGAGTATAGTGGAGAGTATATTTTAAGACTAGTTGCAGGGACTTTAACCACTTTTGGACCGGAAGATTTTCCCCATTAATGACCAGGCCATTTTTTGCGATTCGGCACTGCGTTATTTTAACTGACAATTGCGCGGTCGTGCAACGCTGTACCCAAATAAAATTGGTGTCATTTTTTCCCCACAAATAGAGCCTTCCTTTTGTGGTATTTGATCACCTGTGCGATTTTTATATTTTGCACTATAAACAAAAAAATAGCGACAATTCTGAAAAAAAAAAAAAGTATTTTTCACATTGTGCTATATAACATTTCCAATAATAAAAAAAAAATTAAACATCAAATTTTTTTCATCATTTTAGGCCAATTTGTATTCTGCTACATATTTTTGGTTAAAAATCCCAATAAGTGTATTTTGATTGGATTGCGCAAAAGTTATCATATCTACAAACTAGGGGAAAGATTTATGTCCTTTATTCATTTATTTTTTACTAGTAATGGCGGCGATCTGAAATTTTTAGTGGGACTGCTACATTGCGGCAGACAGATCGGACCCCTAACTGACATTTGACACTTTTGGGTGGACCAGTGACATTACTACAGTAATCAGTGCTCTAAATATGCACTGTTAGTGTACTAATGACACTGGCAGGGAAGGGGTTAACTCAGGGACAATCAAAGGGTTAAATGTATACCTAGGGGGTGTCTTCTAACTGTGAGGGTGGGTGGGCTTATTATTATTTTTATTATACAGGACTTATATAGCGCCAACAGTTTGCACAGCGCTTTACAAAATGAAGGCAGACATTACAGTTACAATACAATTTGGTACAAAAGGAATCAGAGGGCCCTGCTCGTTAAAGCTTACAATCTAAAAGGTTTATGGAATCAACACGGGAAACTGTGTTCCTAAATAGGAGGAACACAGGAGACCTGTGTTGATTACTGACAGGAAGACGGTCTGCTGTATTTACAACAGCAGACCGCCGCTCTGTCTCCACGGGGAGCAATCGCGGGAGCTAGGCGGCAATCGCGGGTGCCAGACTCGCGGATCAGCTTTCCCGCTGGTGAATGGCCGCGCATGCGTGCCCCCGCGAAGCGTGTACAGGTACATCGTTTCGTGGGAACCTGGGTGGTCGGCAAGTGGTTAACCTAGGCCTGAAACAATTAATTGCCATAATCAATTATTGTTAACTAGAGTTGTAAACTATTTTCATAATTGATGAATTGGTCAGCCGATTAGTTGTCCTGCATACAGAATGCATTATTTGTTTACATATCAGGAAACACAGTGCAGCACACAGACAGTTTAGTACACTAACCATACATGTCAGTAAGTGCCTGAGGACTTGTGAATGTCAATGTGTGAGGAGCAATGCCTCATGGGTAGAGTGACCAGACGTCCCCGGTTACCAGAGAAAGTCCCCGGACTGAGGACACTGTCCCCGGATTCAGTGCCAGAATACCATAGACAGGGCATCCCATGCTGGCTGAGAAACAGCCTGGTGTTTCGAATGCCGACCTCTCTGTATATTATGTAGTCCTGTGCCATTTGCCAATAGATTATTTTTACCTTAACGCATTCTTCTGTGACCATCTCCCCCCTAGCCCCCCGCCCCCCCCCCAAATTAACTTACCTGATCCCAATCTTGATCCAGCACTGTGCCTGAGAGCAGCTGCTCTCTCTCACCCTACTCACAGGACTCAGATGCAGCAGCATTGGCTCCTGCTACTGTCAATCACAGCCTGTGAGGAGGGAGGAGGGGGCAGGGCTGATTCACACTGTGTATGTCAACAGAAGCACACAGTGCAGTTGTGGATTTAGCCCACACGAGTACCCCCATTACAAGCGGCTAGCTAAAAGCACTCTGAAGGCAGGAGGAGCCAGGAGCACCAGCGGAGGACCCAGAAAGAGGAGGATTGGGGCTGTTCTGTGCAAAACCATTACACAGAGCAGGTGAGTATGACATGCTTGTTGATTTTGTTTACAGTCATTTTAAGGACTCTGTGCAGGGAAGATCAGCATCTGAACCCAGAGAAGCTGGATGTTGATAGACTGGAGCTAATATAAGGCATTACAATTACATTTAAAGTAAAGGTTTACCAGTGTTGTGCATTATATGTAGAATGATCATATCCATGCAAAAAAGTATCTGCTTTTGGTACTCCTTAACCCAGGGGAGGGCTGGCAGCCTTAAGCCTGGGGGGCAAGTCCGGTCAAGTAGCCCGTTGAACTACCGAATCAACTCACCATCCATGCCCAGCTTTTTAGTGGGACTGCGACATTACGACGGACAAATCTGACACTAATGCCTCGTTTCCACTGAGCGGAACGGTTCAGTTCGGTACAGTTTGGAAGGGTTAGAATGGTCCGGTCTATTCAGGTGAGCATTTCCACTGCAAGTCGGGCCACCAGGGACCATGCGGGGTTTACACCAAATGAGGTGTTTGTTTTGCTCTTTCATTTGATGTGAGCATTGATGGTTTCCTGTCCACCAATCAGTGGACTCTATCGTGTGACGCCAGTAGCTCCGCCCTAACCGTACCGTACCATTTCCTATGGCCCTACATCTGAAGCAGGACCAGGAATGGTGCGGTTTGGTTCGGTTGTATGGGCCGCTTTCATAATGGAAACACTCAAATTAGCGTACCGTACCGAACCGACCCGAACCGATCCGCTCAGTGGAAACGAGGCAAAAGTGACACTTTTTGGGGACCAGTGACACTAATACAGTGATCAGTGCTAAAAAATGCACTGCTACTGTATAAATGACAATGGCAGGAAAGGGGTTAACACTAGGGGTGATCAAGGGGTTAAGTTTGCTCCTAGGGAATGCTTTCTTACTGTGTGGGGGGTTGGATGTACTAGAGAAAATAAAAAGATCTGTGTTTCAGCTCAGCTGAAACACAGATCTCCATCTTCCTGTGACAGAACAGCCGTCTGCCTTGTTTACAAAGGCAGACCGCCGTTCTGTCATTCTCCTGCATGATCGCAGGTGACCTGCTGATTGGCTCCCGCTGTGTCGCGTCCCCTAGAACCCGTGCACAAAATCACGCATCGGTATGTGATTTTGCACAGCCAGGCCGCCCTGCCACACTATATATGCGGTGGGCGGTCTGGAAGTGGTTAAGCTGGATGAGTGGGTCCTGTAGTCCTTCACTATTTGGGGGATCGGGGGTGGGTGACACATGCTGAGCTCTGAGGGGCTTATGCTGGGACCTGTAGTCCTTCACTTTTGGGGGGATTACATCCCCAAAAGCAAAGGACTGCAAGTCCCAGCATTAACCCTGGCTGAGATCTACACATGTGACCTCCTCCTTTGCGGCCAGGTTACGCTCCCATGACACAAGGGGGAGCCCTAGGGGACCTCAGGGACCCAATACCTTTAAAGAGGTTGTAAACCCATGAAACTATTTTTTTTTTTTTTTGCTGCAACCTGAAAGAGAAACCCATAATGAGCTAGTATGCATGCTATGCTAGTATGAAATACTTACCTTAGAACGAGCCCCCGCCTTGCTGCCCGCTTACCTGTATGATGGGCGACATGTCCAGTCACCCGTCTTCCGGGATGGCGGCATCCGGCCATCTGATTGGCCGGAGCCGCGGGAGCCGACAGTCACAGTCACGGCACTGGAGCCGACAGTCACGGCACCAGAGCGCATGCGCCAGTGACTTCACTGGCTGCATGTCAGGTAAATATCTCCTAAACGGTACATGTTTAGGAGATATTTACAGTACCTATAGGTAAGCCTTATCATAGGATCACCTATAGGTACAAGTGTCAGAGGAAAGCTCCTGGGAAACTGGAAGTTCATGTGGGTAAGCGTCCCTCCCTCACATTTTAATTTTGGTTTCGTTCAATAGCGAAAACGGAATTGATTTTCGTCATAGTTTTCGTCAGTGGAGGAAAATGTGCTGTACTTTTCATTTCGTTTTTGTCACTGTAAAAAGGCTGCTGACGAAAATTTTGACAAAAATTGTTTCCTCTACAAAATTAACACTGCTGGTCACCTGATATTCTTTTGGTTGTTTTTATATTTTCTTTTGTTGTGATTATTAAAAAGATTACCGTCTCATATATGCGTACACCTGTTTGCCCGCATGGGTTGCACAGACATTCTATGCACCTGGGTACAGGCAGCCCCATTCATGTCTTTAGGCACACAGTGGCTGCACAGATACAGCCGCTACTCCAAATGTAGAAACGCTGCAAGTGTACATGTGTGTTCCCAAAAGCATACTTACAACCTGCATGGCTGTAAATTTCAAAACAGCCAACTTTTCTAAACTGCACTTCATACCAAAAGATATTAAATAGACTCATTGAACACTGAGGAGTGCTTTAAGATCATATTAAATAAAGGTATCAGCCAGTGCATTCTAATGGGCAACACATATAAAAGAGCTAAGGTTAAACATGGGTGGTTAAACTTTAAAGAGGTTGTAAACCCCCAAAAAATGTTTTTTTCTTTTTGCAACCTGAAAGAGAAACACATAATGAGCTAGTATGCACCGCATACTAGCTTATTATGAAATACTTACCTTAGAACGAGCCCCCGCCGTGCCGCCTGCTTACCTGTACGACGGGCGACATGTCCAGTCGCCCGTCTTCCGGGATCACGGCATCCGGCCATCTGATTGGCTGGAGACCCGCAGTGACGTCACTCACGCACGCGGAGCCGACGGTCACGGCACGGGGCTCTGAAGAAACGGCACCAGTGGCCCGTTCACGTCACTGGCTGCATGTCAGGTAAATATCTCTTTAAAGAGGAAGTAAACCCTCCTCTGACACTTTTACCTATAGGTAAGCCTTTATTAATGCTTACCTATAGGTACTGTAAATATCTCCTAAAAATGCACCGTTTAGGAGATATTTACCTTACATGCAGCCAGTGACGTCACTGGTGCATGCGCTCTGAAGGAACGGCCGCTGGTGCCGTTCCTTCAGAGTCCCGTGCCGTGACCGTCGGCTCCCGTGCACGTGCGTGGGAGTGACGTCACCGCGGCTTTGGCCAATCAGATGGGCGGATGCCGCGATCCCGGAAGACAGGCGACTGGACATGTCGCCCGTCATCCAGCTAAGCGGGCGGCACGGCGGGGGCTCGTTCTAAGGTAAGTATTTCATAATGAGCTAGTATGCGATGCATACTAGCTCATTATGTCTTTCTCTTGCAGGGTCAAAAAGGAAAAAAAAAAAAAAAGGGTTTACAACCTCTTTAACTGGACTGTATACAGCATGTATATTGATGTCTAGCTGCTCCTGTATAATACAGGTATGAGACAGGTATATAGTGCCAGGAACAGCTAGACATCAATATACATGCTGTATACAGTGCCAGGGGGAAAGTACAGGGAAAAAATGTCCACACATGACACTTTTTTTTTTTTGTCACTCACTGGCTGCTCTTCTCCGAGTCCCGACCACCTCACAGACACTGTCCACCGCAGCAGGTAACTTCACTTAGAATCTGGATTGCCGCCGTTGCCCGTTGCAGACTTCAGTTTACCAGGCCAGGCCAGCCCTCTCTTCTGCATCGGCCCCACGTTGATGGGATGGAGGGAGGAGCCTGAGGTGGGAGGGGCCGGGCGGCTGGGGCCAGTGATCGGCGCAGAGGACGGCTGACCGCGGCGCTTTGCATGATGGGTCCTCGTCCTCCTCTCTGCTCTGGAGACCGCTACGTCACTGGTTGCTAGACGCTAAGCGGCCGGTGATCTAGCAACCAGGTCTCCAGGGCAGGGCAGTCGCCGGCCGCGGCCAGCAGGAACTTCCAGGGCAGGAAGTGACAGCGTGTCTGTGACTCCATTTTCAATGCATCGGCATTCGAGTACCGACTAGCGACTACCGTACCGACGGACTGACCCAAAACTGAGCGGCCTTTTCTGAGGGGGATCAGATCGGCCCGGGGGGAAATTGCCACCTTGCCCCCCGGCCCAGCCCGCGCCTGCCTTAATCACTTGACCTCCAGAAGATTTACCAGGCCATTCACTTTAACTGATAATTGTGCGGTCATGCAACGTTGTACATAAATAAAATGTATTTCCATTTTTCCCCACAAATAGAGCTTTTAGTGGTATTTAGAAAACAAAAAGATTAGCACAAAATTTCCTGTAAAAGCAGCCAGCAATAAAAAGGTACACAAGTCCTCACATCAGAATAGCCTAAAAGGATTGCAGCACTCATAACAGGGTTCATACACATTTTTACCAATAAAATTCCATGACTTTTCCATGACTTCACGTAAATATTCATGACCTAATGTTTCATGAAATGTCTATGTATACATGTTAAATAAGAAGAAAATCCATGTCACACCCAGCATATTTTTACTAAAATAAATTACAAGCTTTGTAGTGTACAGTACCTCTGCAGTTAGGGTTTTGTTTCTGGATACAGCTTGACTCAAAATGGTCCCTTGTTTTATAGTGAATGAGATGGAAGCACCACTGCTGCAGCTGGGAGCCGGTGTCACTTCAGGCACATGGGTGAAAAAGCCAGCGATCGGATTGGAAGCTGTCTAGCACACAGCTGCAGACTGGTGCTTTGCACCTTTAGCGTGGCTAGACAGCGCTGCCTCTCCCATGTTCGAAATGTCAAGCGTTTTACGACACACTGTACATTTAGCACGTCCCGGGTCCTGATCTTTCTCCAGCCCCCTCTCAAACTTTTCATCATGAAGTTATACATGTTTAAAGCTGCATTTCCCTGTCATTGCTACACTGTGAACTGTAATGGAAATATTTAAGTCTACTTTTCTTATATGAAATGAACATCATATTGGACCATCGGTGACCCTATCTGTGTACCTGACAAATTCTATGTTGTAAGTTTTGTTATCTACACTGGGAAGGCTGATTTTTTACTGCTTTGTTGTATTGTAGCTAGAGGCAATATCTGAGAAGGCCTTTGTATATCTGGAAACGCTGGTTTCTTTCTTGGTATAAAGATGGTACCTATAAACAATGCTGGGAGGGAATCACCTGGGGGGGCTGTGAGGAGGACTCAAAAACCTGATTTAAAACTTGATCAACAGGTTGTATGTGTGCTTTCATTCATTATTTCAACTAAAGGGGGTTGGTTGGAGAGGTATATAAATATCCAGCCAGAGCTCTAAAAAATTATCTTGGAGCCGAGAGCTCTCTTTGAGCGCAGACCTCAGGAGGTCGACGTAATGTATTACTTTTTCTTGTTTCTCCCTTCTGTAACTTTTTACATCTTGCAATTTGTCCTATAATATTGATAGCATTTGTATTTCCATTGTAACATCATTTTTTTATTGTATTCACTTACTTTTCGGTTCATTTTATTTAATGTTATCAGTGACAAGTTTCTATTCTGTAATTAATGTTTTCTTTTATTTAGCACAGTGGTTATTCATTATTAATATTCTTTTACTGCAAGAGATACAATAAGGTTGATATTAATATATAAAAAGGTGTAGATCACTTATTATATTTATAATCGCAGAAAGGATCAAAGGAATAAGTGTGGTAGGAAAAAAGCAGCAATAACAGATGGTGCCTCGTGTGAGGAGTTTTCAAAGTTTTTCTTGTGTGTAAGCCAGAGCTGAAACAGACAATTCCAACTCCAAAAACGGTAAGCGTTATTTATGTCTTTGTCTTCACCTCTGTCTTCCCAGACTAGCAGACCTCTTAGTACTCATTCTTTTTATTTTACCATTTGTCTGTGCTAATACTTTGATGAGACTGATATGAACAGTATAATTAAAATAAAATTGTACTGAGAGTGAATGAGAAAACCTCCTAACTGCTCAATTGCGCCTCATTGCTGGAGGGTGCAAGTGTGAATGATAAGGGCTCTGATTGGACGCTTGGAGGCAGTGGCTATACAATCTGTGTTTTTCTGCCAAAAAGCAGTTTCAGTTGAGCCTTGAATGACATTAGGTCAAGACGCTTCCGAAAGACGCAATCTTTGTGATTGAAACGCAACTGTGGGCCTAAGTCACACTGAATAATCTTGATGTGTATGAATCTATCTTTATTTGTAATCTACTAACTGGAGATTGTAAGCTTTGTAATTAGACCTGTGAACACTGTTTATATTATAACTGCCTCAAATCATTTTTGCTAATAATTGTGCCTTTATTAACTGCCTTCTGTACTCCAAGCACTCAAAGGGTTCTGATTATCCAAGTTTATGCTAATCTTTTTGAGATAACCGAAATAATAGTCGTACATTAAGCATTTTTTTTGACTACTTCGGAAAAGTCCACGGGGGAGATTGAACTATTAATGAGTTTGGGAAGTCTCCAGGTTGGTTTGAAAGACTATAGTCAGAATAGGGAAAATCCTGTTCTGACAAGTAGTGAAAAATCGGCAACGGTGACAGGGACGGAACCTGTCAACTCAATCATTGGCCAGAGATTAGCTACCTCTGGGGGACAACCGCTTAAGGTTGGGAAATCAGTTCAGGGTCCAGTATCTGTAAGGATGGGAAACAGTATTAAGTCAACGAGGAAATTGAAGTGTGGTAAACCCTACCAACTAACCCAAGGGAAGAGATGATCGACAAATATGGACCCTGGGTGGTACGATATATTAGTGATTGGGATCGCTGGACCGGAAAGAAGTATTCTAAAAAAGGTACATTTAAGGTAAAGCATGGGAGGAGCTGTGGTATGCTCATCATAAAAAGATGACACGCCCAAATGAAAGAGATGCTTGGAGTATATGGATGCTAGAGTCAGTGAACAGGGCAGAGGAAGTTAATGTTTTTGCTTTGGGATTTAAGGAGAAATCTTTCCAAGCAACACTTCAAAGTAGGGACAAGCAGAAATTGTCCCACAAGTCACAACCCCAAAGTTGTGGCAGTTATGAACAGGGGGACAATAAGCAATTGTCAGGACTTGGGCCTTGTCATGCAATTGCCCAGTCCTTGTCAGCAAAGTGCTCAAGCACTGACAAAAAGGGAGAGCAACAAAAAAGCTACAAGTTTGATACTCCAGTAAAAGGTGAATTACTGGGAGATTGTGAGGCACAGGAATAGGAAGAGGAAAGTAGAACAACAAGGCAGGGAATGGATGCCATGCTGGAATTAAGGGAGCAAAGTCTCCAGGCAGAAGGAGCATTTTCTGCTCCTCTGATGGAAGAGGATATGAAATTAAACTTCACTGGAAAATGTTATAGTAAGCGAACGGAAAAGACTCCACTGGTCTTTGCAGCCAGGTGGATACGTAGACAGTATGAACATTTGAAATTGCAAAACACGTCCCTAAAAGAAGCTCTAGAAATAGCCAAAAGTAACATCAGTACTTTAAAAGTTTCTAAGTTAAATTCTGATGCTAGCTACTGCCACCTAGTGTTAGAAAACCAGAGATTACAGGAAGAAGTTCATCAGCTGGTAAAAAGACTGAAGGATGCAGAAAGTGAAGTAAAATCATTATCTGTCAGCTGCCAGGAGCAGTTTGCTTCAAAAAGAGTGGATAACCATGCAACTGATTTGCTTTTGTCCGAATTCAGTGGGACACCCACACCTAATGTATGTACCAATAGGCATAAATCCTTGGAAGGTAGGAGTTCTCACAAAATTGCCCCTATATCTTGTACCAGAAAAAGCTTCTAATCCAGTTGGAGCCTTTCCAGTCGTAGCCATCGAACATTCTCAGTCATCTAAAACAAAGCCTTATGTTAAGAGACGCTGTACAACTTTAGATAAGATAAAATGTTATGCATGTGGACTACTTGGCCACATAGCTCGATTCTGTCTATCACGTCCCATTGATAAAGTAGTGAAACAAAATCCATATAGGACAACCAGAGGTGATTTGAAGTGTACTCCGCACGCTTTGCAAAGTGGCCTAGGTGTAATAAGTATGAACAGCCTAGATCATTGGTCCCATTCCAAAATCCTAAGTTAAAGAATGTGTCCATACAGGATGAGAATGAGGAAATTATTTGGGATGGGTCTTTGAAAAAATTTCAAACTTTCCAAACAGATTTTTAGGAATTGAAAGGAAAGCGTACAGGTTATTATAGAAAACATGCCGGTATTTGTGGTGTCTAGAGTTTGTCTTTAACCTAGCTAAATGTGAGAGTAAGTTTGGTCCGGGAGATACTGTATATATGTTGTGTCGTCTGATATTCGTTGTCACAGCGGCTGACAGCCCACTGACCCCCCTCCTTTCTAGCCAGATCTGTGAGTGTATTGTCATGCAAATTAACTGCGTTTGGTAATTCATAAAAGTGAAAGGTGAGATCTCTGTAATAGTGAATTTAGATGTGTATTCACTAACACGTGTTTGTTTTCCAGAGAAACAGTTCTGAAGAGTGTCATTGTGGTGAGGTATTATGATTTGTGAATAAATGGTACCACCTATTTTTTTTTTTTTACAAGCTGCTCATTTTTGACCATAGTGAAAAATTTTTTTGGGGGGGAATTAATGGTATACCATACACAAAATCCATGTGGTAATTAGTTTGAGCTCAACAATTTTTGGTATTTGAAAAAGTGCACTGTTCCAAAACAACTAAGAAATTTTTTTTACGTCTTTCTTTATGGAATGTAATGTATTGTATAATTGTGTGTTTCATATGCTAATTTTTTGCCACATGTACCTAACCATCGGTTTATTTTTAGGAGGAAGAAAAATGTAATGTTTATTCATATTTCTAATTTTTATTGGTGTTTTATCCTTCAGATTCGATAATAGGGTTTCATGGCTTTCAGAACCAAAGGAGATCACAGCCTTCAGAGACAACTTTATATAAAAATTAATTTTTCTTTTTCCTGGTTTGTCAGATGTAAATGGTTTTAGGATGGGGCTTCTGATGTCAGTCTGTTTGGCTGTGTTTGGTTCTAGACCTTGTGTGATGTCGCTCCAACTTAGAAAAAGGTTCCTGTACTAATTTTGACAGAAGTCGGAGCGACTTGCATTGACTTCCATTATGTGAAGTCCGTGCAAGTCGCGCCAAAGTCGCGGTGCACGGTGACTTCACTAATCGCCCCCGAAGTCGGATCGCCATAGTGTGAACCGACACTTAAAGTTTCCTGTTTGTCTGGTTTTACTGGCTATTCATTATTGGCCATCTGTGCCCAGTAGCAGAAGTTCAGTGAGCTGGAAACACACTATGCAATTTTTATTGTTCAATTTCCTTTGGAATTTCCTTCAGATATGTAGTACGAGGGCCTGCCTGATTGCATACAATTTGAAGGTGTTTAGGTCTAACCTTGTATTATATGGTTTTGGTGAATCTGAAGAAGCATAGTACAGGAAATTTGTATGTAAATTGTATGGTGTGTAGCCAGCTTTGGAATCTGTGCCTTGACCTTTCCAAGGGTCCTCATATTCATTATACGGGTGGGCATGCTCCTTAATTGGTGCCCATAGGTGTCCCTCCTGTCCTAAACTCCTTGTGTACCTTTAAAAAAAATTGTGTAGTAACCGCGCTAGTGAAATTTAAAACAGAGCTGCAACTTCAAGTGTGACCACACCCAAATAGAAATACAGATAGTTAAGTCCCGCTAATCCTTGATATAAAGACCAAATAAATGTCCATACATAAAGTCCAAAGTAGATAAAAATAAAATGATGTGTAGAACCAGTGATTTCAATCCAGGCTCCCAATGGTAATATGCTTACCAAAAAGCTGAATAAGTGAGGCAAGGAATCCAAAACCGAGATCTTGACAACTTGATTGTGGAAAACCCTGGTTGGACTCGCAAAATTATGTGATGTGGAGTCATGAAATTAAATAAAAAGAAAAAACGCCATAGCGTAAAACCCCACAATAAATATATTATAATAGGTAATACGGTGCACTCAAAAAATAATAAATTCACCGCTGTGAACCAAAATCCAGTGAAAAAAAATCCAAAAAGGCTAATCAAACTACAGCAAAGTGAAGGCAGTGAATGAGTGAAAATCCACCGCCGATATTTGCGCTGCTTACCAGAACACAAATTAAATGAACACAGAAGTACATCAAGAAGAGTAGAGCCCAGTGGGGGAAAGACACATGTAGGTACTCCTTACCAGGGCAGCCATCAGAAATTGTGGGGCCCCCTACATAGCTTTAGACCTGCCCCCCCCCGGGCCATCCCACCAAATCCACCAACTAGCTATTCCACTGAGTCCTTGACTGCACACACTTTTATTTTAACAATCTTAAATATATGAAAATGAAAAGTGTATTCCAAGTCATAAGTGCTTTCATGATTTAGCAGTAAGGAATTATATTTTGCCCAAAAAGACATCCCATTCCAGCACCTGTACGCACTCAGCCCCCCTTACTCCTGTACGCACTCAGCCCCCGCTCACACCTGTACGCACTCAGACCCCCTCACACCTGTACACAGTCCGCCCCAACTCACACCTATACGCACTCAGCCCCCCTCACACCTGTACGCACTCAGCCCCCCCTCACACCTGTACGCAGTCCGCCCCAACTCACACCTATACGCACTCAGCCCCCCTCACACCTGTACGCACTCAGCCCCCCTCACACCTGTACGCACTCAGCCCCCACTCACACCTATATGCACTAAGCCCCCACTCACACCTATACACACTCAGCCCCCCTTCACACCTATACGCACTCAGCCCCCCGTCACACCTGAATGCACTCAGCCCCCTTCACACCTATACGCACTCAGCCCCCCGTCACACCTGAATGCACTCAGCCCCCGCTCACATCTGTACACACTCAGCCCCCGCTCACATCTGTACACACTCAGCCCCCGCTCACACCTGTACGCACTCAGCCCCCGCTCACACCTGTACGCACTCAGCTCCCGCTCACACCTGTACGCACTCAGCCTCCTCTCACACCTGTACGCACTCAGCCCCCGCTCACACCTATACTCACTCAGCCCCCGCCCACACCTTTACGCACTCAGCCCCCGCTCACACCTGTATGCACTCAGCCCCCACTCACACCTGTACACACTCAGCCCCCACTCACACCTGTACGCACTCAGCCCCCGCTCACACCTGTACGCACTCAGCCTAATCTCACACCTGTACGCACTCAGCCCCCACTCACACCTGTACTCACTCAGCCCCCGCTCACACCTTTACGCACTCAGCCCCCGCTCACACCTGTACACACTCAGCTCCCGCTCACACCTGTACGCACTCAGCTCCCGCTCACACCTGTACGCACTTAGCCCCCGCTCACACCTGTACGCACTCAGCCGCCTCTCACACCTGTACGCACTCAGCCCCTGCTCACATCTGAACGCACTCAGCTCCCGCTCACACCTGTACGCACTCAGCCCCCGCTCACACCTGTACGCACTCAGCTCCCGCTCACACCTGTACGCACTCAGCTCCCACTCACACCTGTACGCACTCAGCCCCCACTCACACTTGTACGCACTCAGCCCCCACTCACACTTGTACGCACTCAGCTCCCACTCACACCTATACGCACTCAGCCCCTGCTCACACCTGTATGCACTCAGCCCCCGCACATGTGTGTGTGTATATTTAAAACACACACATGTACATACACAGTCATGTACACAAACGCAGACATGTACACATGTAATTGTTTGTTACTATCAGCGCTGCTCAATAAAGTGCAAAACATTAATAATAAATATGTGCAAAAAAATATATCTAGTGACTCAAAGTGCTTCCAAAAAATATGTAAATCACTCTATAAGCATATATAAATATAAATTCAATATATATGTATAATAAATAAATATGAGAATTGATCAAAGTGCTTCGTGACTCAAAAAGTGCTATAACTCAATGTACAAAACTCAACATATATGCATGATATTCAATTCCATATAAACATTTAAGATCAAATAATAACTAAACATGTACACACACACACACACACACACACACACCTGTACACAACCCCCCTTCACTTGTACAATAGCCCTTACTTGTAAGGTGTTCTTTCTAGTCCCAGCTCTTCTTTCCACATGTGGCTGAGACACAGAGAGGAGCTGCAGTCCAGGATATAGTACCTGTCCTGTGTAAAGTGCACACATGAGTAGTGCACATGCAAGAAGTAGCCAGAGGTGGCAGCAAAAAGCCCAATGTGAGCTCAATGACACAGAAAGAGCAGCCGTAGCTGCCGACTCTCACTCAGAAAGCGAGCGCAGCCACGGAGCACCTCTGTACCCGCCACTGCCTTCTCTCATTCTCGCCAGGCAGCCAGGCCCGTTGAAACGCTCGGGCCCCTTAAGAGTGTATGGGCTGTACCCCCCTGATGGCGACCCTGCTCCTTACCAGAGAACAATCAAGGCACTCGCATACACCGATTGACAGACTGATGTTCTATCCACCACCGTAAATAAAGCCTCTAACTCTTACCAGACTTAAATTGTAAAGGCACTTTTAGAAAACCCAGAGATTGGGAGAATATCACAGGCTCCAAATGGAATTGCTCCAAAAAAAGCCCCCAATAGATATCACCGCCATAAAATGAAAAGAGGCTCCATAGTGTAAAATCGTATAAACTATTTATCAAGTAAAAAAGGTAGCAAAATCACATGCAGGAATATAGGTAACGCTTGTATAAGCCGCCGGCCGGACGGCTGCGCACGTCCGCACTTCCTGGATGCTCTAAGGGATGACGTCAGTACGCCGTGACCGTACGCCGTTTCGTCACAGATTTGACGAAGAAGACGTTTTGGTCTTTATATCAAGTATTAACTATCTGTATGACCTTGTGTACCTTTACTAGTATTCTGTGTCCTGCATGCCAGTAAGACCAGCACCCCAGTGCTGTACTATGGTCCTGCATTCCATGTGAGTCCTATCGGAATAGTGTACGCAGTTTATGTTGTATGGGTGAAGAATAACATTGTCTGATTACCGGATTGACAAACGGGTCACAAGGTGTGCAGCCTTTGTAAAGAATCAGGTGTACATGTTGGATGGTTAATTTCAACCCTTGATAAAGTCACGTGTTATTGTGACACAACGCGTCGGGGACGTCACTCCCGGCCTACGGCCGAGACCGGAAGTATTGGAGCGATTACTGTAACCGCATCGGCGGCACCTATCCCCATTTGAGTGCGCTTTATTGTCTACTCAATTGTAAGTGTAACTTTTACTTTGACCTATTAAACTTAATTTCAATATACTACACCATGAGAACCCTTCATGTCTTTTTCCTGGTAAACGAGTGCCTTTAAACAAGCTTTACAGCAGTTACCACTTTTCTGAGGCCACCATAGAAGACCTGGATTGTGATGCATATATTGTACCCATATCTCTGAGGAAAATACCTGAGGAGACATCCCCCAAGGTATGCAGGTTGACGTGTGATACCTGAAACGCTCTTAAGAGTGTTAATGGAGATGAGCGGCCATTTACACCTATTTATGGATCTCTAGCTCACCAAAGTCCGCACTGGGGGTCACCGGAAGCATCTGATCACTTCACTTTATATCAACTTTACTTCATTATCTACTAGCACTGATTATATTGATTTGACCTTATTTCTGGATTACCACACAGTTTTTTTAGACTGATCACAGGATTTGTCACTTGGATATATTGTTTCACTATCACATTTGTTTATTGCCAAATTTTCCATGCAAACTGAAGAGTTGCTAGTGGTTCGCCCTTCATAGGGCACTCTATCATTTCTTTCATTCCCCATTCCTCTCGAATAACTTGTTTAACACTGTTTATTTCATGGTATGATGATCACTTTTGTCACCACATATTGATTTACCTTGTTTCATTACTGAAGAGTCACAGTGGTTTACTCTTCATAGGGCACTTTTTCATTTTTATTTTTTCTTTGCTTTTTCCGGCTGATCTTTGATCAGTATATATACGCAACTGATTTCTTCACAGTTGCTCACTTTCGCACAGGATACTCACCTAGCCGTAATCTATTCTGGTAATTCTTGATCACCTTTCAGATCACGCAAGCACATTATTAGTATTCTTTGTGATACTTTATTTTGCACATGAGCACTTTACTATTTATTGTTTGAAGATTGATGAAGATAATATAATTTATGCTATTTTAGTGGTATTTGATCACCTCTGCAGTGTTTATTTTTTGCGCTATAAACAAAAAAAGAGCGCCAATTCTGAAAAAAAAAAGCAAACATTTTTTACTTTCTGCTAAAAAAGCCCAAAAAAATATAGAAAAAACGCTCTGCAAACGCAGTGCTAAGCACAGTGCCAGACGCATTCAAGCACTTGTTAAGCGTGCATTGAACAAGCTTCAAACTCTCTTCAAATGCATGTAAACATACAGTCAAAAATGACAGTTATGTGCAGTTTCTAGTATGAATGGTCCCTAAACTGTATGAGGTGCTTTTACTAGGCGAAGGCATGGATCCATATTCCTGCTTTGCAGAGACACAGGATCCATGTCTTCCCTCTGGACAGAACAGCAATCTGCCTTGTTTACACGCTTGACACACACTTTAAAGCCTTTGTAACCCTAAAAAAAAACTAAGATCCTGTTCCTTTAAGGCATGAATAGCAGCGCAGTGCTTGTTCTGTGCAATTCTTCTCTTCCCAACTGGTAATAAACCTGGTTGATCCTGTCAGTTCCTGTGTCCCCCCCACCTCTGCTCACCACGATAATCATGGCTGCTGAGCCCTGATTACTGCGGTCAGCATATGTGTCTCGTCATCCGCAGCTCTCGTCTCTCCTCTTACAGTCTCATCCCCCTCTCTCCTCATCAGCATGAGAGCGTTTCCTTCCCGCCCCTCCCATCCCTAATTAGCTGCACATTTTAATGTATCATATCAATGTACACCATGCAGATATGCTGCCATTAATGAAAATGCGGGCACGTGATCCCCCTGTGCTGGCCGGCCTCGATCTATGGAGTGAAGCGGGAGGGACAGAGATTCCCTCTGCTGGCCAACTGACATCACAGTGGAATCTTGGCTCCTCCCGTTTCTCTCCATAGATCAAGGCTGGCCAGCACAGGGGACAGGGGGATCACGTGTAGCACCTTCCTAGATAGGTGATAGTGAGAGTATAGTTTTTGGCTCTGTCTGCCTATCAGAGGAGCAGCAGGCAAATCTATATTGCTTTCTGCCTACCAGAGAGCAGGATCTGTGAGTTAGGTCTTCTCAGTGTGCTCAGTATGTGATTCATTGGGTCTAGAGAGTGTTTCACACTGGTCCAATAGAGAGGCATGTTGGACAGTGGGAGGACACCTGACCAATGGGTACATAGGCTTTGATACAGTCCTGGTGATTGGCAGAGACTGGCTGTCTCAGGGCATTCTGGGATACTGTACAAAAGCCAGGAGCACATGTGCTGCGGGGTCTTTGGCTGGAGAGCAGAGTCCCAAAGGGAGGGTGGCAGCTGCCTCCTCCTCTGCAGCAGTGGCATGTGACATCAGGAGATCGTCCTGAGGGCCAGAGGAACGGAAATGAACCCAGAGGTACAGGAACTGACTAAGTGGAGAGACACTGGACACCCTAGAAAAACAGTTTTGTGAGTACAGGGGATTGTGTCAAGGGGTCTAACCTGAGGGGGCCACCCCAAAAGTAGGATAGTCAGTGGACGGGTGTCAGCAGTCCAGAAAGGGGATACTGAAGACAGTGTCCATAAGAGAAATGTAGTTCACCAAGTCTTTTGGCAAGAGATTTAAACCCATATCTACCTGAGTGGAAAGGTGGATCAGCAGCATGGCTGCATCATCCACCTTTCCACTCAGGTAAACTTGTAAATAGTTAGTTTGGAGTATCCCATTATTCCCTTCTCCCATCCCTATTTAACCACTTCCGTCCGCCCTATAGGTAATTGACGGCGAGAACGTTGTTGCATTATCCTGACCTGCCGTCATATGAGGGGCGCACAGAGTGGCGATCGGTGCTGCGGTGTGTCACGTAGGCGCTTTACCATGTGACCAGCTGTGTCCAATCACAGCTGGTCACATAGTAAATAGGAAGAGCCGTTAATCGGCTTTCCTCAGTTCGTGCCTGACAGGCCCGAGTAGAGGAGAGCTGATCTGCGGCTCTCCTGACAGGGGGGGGTCTGTGCTGGTACTCAGAGCATTGATTACCAGTGCAGACCCTTGGGGGGTGCCACTGGAGCCACCAGAGATGCCCACCCATAGCCACCAGGGATGCCCACCCATGACCACCAGGGATGCCTACCCATGACCACCAGTGTACATTATTGCCCATCAGTGCCACCTATCAGTGCTGCCCATCAGTGCCACCTATCAGTGCCCATCAGTGCCGCCTATCAGTGCCGCCTATCAGTGCCTCCTCACCAGTGCTCATCAGTGCAGGAAAAAACGTATCTATTTACAAAATTTTATAACAAACATAAAAAAATGTTTTTTTTTTCAAACTTTTTGGACTTTTTTTATTTGTGTAGCAAACAAAAAAAAAAACCTTGCGGTGAACAAATACCACCAAAATAAAGTTCTATTTGTGGGAAAAAATGACATAAATCTGGTTTAGGTACAGTGTTGCATGACCGCGCAATTGTCATTCAAAATGCAAAAGCTCTAAAAGCTGAAAAATGGCCTGGGCGGGAAGGGGGGAAAGTGCCCTGTATTGAAGTGGTTAAAATAAAACACCAAAAACAACTACAAAACCCTGGACTGATCATTGACTGAGCCAAGTAGCAAAGTGTTAAATTGTGAATGACTAATTGCTAATGGTAACCCAGGGGGACCCGAAAGTGTAATATCCAGCAGTCCTCAAGGGGCAATGCTACACACGTGACCGCACATCTGCGGTGTCAGAAATAGTATTTAGACTTTTAATTTAAAAAAAACACTTACACCTTTCATTCATGGCAGCATATCTGCATGCATTCATGTAAAGTCACATAGTGACTTTACAAACCCTTTAAGTCTCATAGCGCTAGAAGATATCTGATGGATATGAAGCATACATTGCAGGAAGTATTTTTACAAGAAGCAGCAGCCTGCAGGTGAATGGGATACATGTTATTACATATATCTAATGTGTTTGGTGCTGTACCCATCCCCACCCCCCAAAAAAATGTAAATAATATAGTTGTACTTCTCTGTAAAGATGATATAAATAAAAGGTGATTAATTGATGCTTACCCGGTAATTCCCACTGGTTTGATTTTTCCATTTTTTATTTGTGATCAGTCCATTTAGAGTAGAAAACAGTTTGTTGTATACACCGAGACACGTCACATTCTTCGCATTTCAAAGAATCTGCAATGTTAATAAAATTCAATAAATATTGATAAATTGATGAAAAAGAATCCGTCAACAATAAAAAGAGCCTGCAACTGTTCTGTAAGGCTGCGTTCACACTTTGTATACCAAGACTTGGTGCATGAGTATGGGGTGCATTGCCATTCATTTTTAAAGGCATACAGACACAAGAAATATCTCCAACCCTCAACATCGCAAATCATTTAATAAAGAACACAAACACTGCACCAAAAAAAGTGTTTTTTATTTTTTAGTCCACAGGCATGCATTGAGGGCCCATTGAAAATGAATAGATATACTTAGCACAATATCGATCAAGTCTCAATGTCCATCAAGTGCATGTAAATACTATGTAGTGACAGGTTCACGCCTTTTTTTAAAATGTATTTTGGCGTGGGGGTTCCCTTTAAAATTCACACCGGGCCTAAGGGTCTGGTATGATCTTGGGGGGGACCCCATGCCTTTTTTCTTTAAATTCTGGTGTGGGGGTTCCCCCTTAAGATCCATACTAGACACAAAGGGCCTGGTAAGGATCAGGGAGAACCCTCGCCATTTTTTAAAAAAATGTTGGCGTGGGGTTCCCCTTCAAGATCCTCAGAGCACAAGTCACATGCTATAAGTCGGATCAGTTAAGATGATGATCAGACTTGGATGTGACTTACATTCAAATCAATGGGATGAAAACATGCCCAAGTCAGACCAAAGTAGTGCAGGAACCTTTTTCAAAGTCAGAACAAGACAAGTCGGACCAGTTAAGACGGCTCTTATAGGGAGCCATTGATTTTGACATGTCATGCGACTTGTGCTCTCGAAGTCGGAGCGTATGTCGGACCAGTGTTTTCAATAAAGTGTTAATGCAAAGTCACAAAACCAAATTAATAAAATGTTAACATAGGGTCTGAGAAACAAAAACAGAACAAAAAATAAGTTAAGAAGGAATTAAAGCGGAGTTCTGGGCACAGAAGTCATTTTTCACTGAACATACCCCCGGGACAGTCAGGGCTAGCACATTCCACAATGGCTAGCCTCTGATCTGTCCCTGTTCGCACTTACCTTTTAGAAGAAATACTTACTTATAAAATTTCTTCCACAGCGTTTCCATCTCTCTTGTGGGCAGCTGAAGCCGGCGCGGTCCTCTTCTGTGTCTTCTTCCGCGTCTTCTTGTCCCAGAATGCGCCTGCACCGGCCCCTCTCGTCACTTCCGGTGCGGCGCTGCATTCCTCCACAGCTTCTGGGCATGCCCAGAAGCTGTTTAGCAGGGGAATGCGGCGTCGCCCGGAAGTGACGAGCGGGGCCGGTGCCGTCGCATTGATTCCTCGGAGCAATGACGTTCAGCTCCCAGGAATCAGTGCAAGCCAGGAAGTGACGGGTGAGCCGCGGCGCTGAGGGAGGAAGTGAAGACTAGGTGAGTATCTTCGATCTTCAATTACAAGGTGAGTGAATAAAAAAAAAAAATCTAACTATCCAATTTTGTTTCAGGTTAAGGGGAAGAAGCAGACGGGCACAAAAAAAAAATATCGATTTTGTGCCCGGAACTCCGCTTTAATAAGAGCTGTATAGCGTAAGCTGAGTACTAAGTACCTTAATGCATTCTTTACTAGAAATGGGCCGAATGACCACCTGTTTAGTTTGAGGCAGAACTGTCAAACTTCGCAAAAGTTCTGAACCTGAATAATGAACCCCACTGAAGTCAATGGGACCTGAACTGGAAATATCTAAAGTGCCCATTTTGAAGGCTTAGATGCAAGTAATTGGGCATATAATGGTTATGGGGATCCAGGTACTGCCCTGGGGGACATTTATCAATGAAAAAAAGTTTGTAAATAACATAATTTTTAAATGAGCAGTGATTTACTGATGCTTAAAGTGAAAACATCAAAATAAAAAATTCCTTTAAATATATTACCGAGGGGATCCCCTTAGTCTGTCTGTAAAGTGCTCCATCTGTACTGTGTATAGAGCTTGCTCCTGCAATAAGGACATTTATGAAGCCAAAAAAATGACATTTCCCATTCAAGCTTTCTTTTTTTTAGCTTTCTTTTTTTTTTTAAACAATGGCTTGGGGAGCCAGTCTGTATGATGAGGCCACAATTTAGTGCACTCAGAACAAGATTAGAGATTTTTTTTTTGGATAAATTCTGGTGTCTCTTTCACAGACTTTGGATAGAAGTAGGTGCAGAAAAATTGGGCTTCGGTTGTTGGTGGTGCCTTCACACCATAACCCTATAGAGGTACTCTTGATGAAAGCAGGAATTGGCCTTGCTGTCAAAAATTGAAATATGCACCTGTCAAACAGGTTCAGAAAAATTGGTCTTTGAGTGTTAATTGTGCCCTTGAAACCTATACCAAAAAATTTCTTCCCAAAGAAATCAACACCCAAAAAGCTAGGCAGCCTAGACAGTCTTTCATAGATTCCAAATCCCGAAAGCACTTAATCAGCGACATTGGCATCAGGGGCTTGATAGCTGCTGCTAATCCAGGTCTGATTCATTTTGATAAATGTCAGCTGATGCATGGAGTCTGTGGACAGACAGGATCTCTTATCTGTCACAAAACCTCTGGCAGCACTGAATGCCGTTCTGGGTGCTGTATAATTCCCCACTACTACCACTAGAATGGACAAAATATTTTGCACCTCGGAATGAGACACAATTCGGCAATTGGATTAAAAAAACGCAGTTAAAAGACATCATACAAGGTGGAAAGATAAGGTCATACCACAAACTTAAAATTTGGGGAGAAAACATGTTACTAAATGAATGGAGATATCTTCAGTTAAAACATTTTGGGAGATCCCTGCCACAACCCATCAGATTCAAGAAGGGGGATATCATTGATGACCCATGGGTGTGTTTATTCCATAAAACAGAAAAATCAAAACAGCATTATAAAAGTATGATAGTACCAAACCAAATAAATGCAGCAAAGGGGGTAATCTCAAAAAAATGTCTAAAAGCAGAAAGCCCCACTCTTAAGGCCCGTACACACGATAAGAAAATCTGTTGGGAAAATTCGTCCGACGACCGATCTCCCGATTTTCGGATTGTTAGTATGGTGCTTCCAACAGCCGACTCAGACTTTTCGGCCTAAAAAATTCCTGATGTGCAGGCTATAAAATTTTTGTCGCCCGTAATACAACGTCCGATTTTGGTCTCATTAGTACAGGTTTCCAAGGAAAAAAAATCTTAAGAGCAAGACTAGGCATGCTCAGAGACAAAAGAACACATACAAAGCAATCCAACACATGACATCACTTCTGAAGTAGAATTCTGTTGTACAGGAAAATTCGTATGAAAATAACCTCTTCACTTTCCACATCAGACTAGCATGCCACAAAAAACGGATGACAGATCGTTCGATAATCTGATCAAGTGTACGGGGCTTTAGAGACTGGTTCAAAAGAATTTAATACATAAATAATAAGGGGTACTTAAGCAGCAGAGAAGAAGATCAGATAGAGAGTTTTTCAAATAAATGGGGAAAATTGGCAGATTTCAAAAAGACTAACAGATATTCAGAAATGTGGATGGATTAGGGGTGTGACAGCGGAGGCAGGCAAATGGAGAAGTAGGAGAAGACACACAATAAAGGAATAGAGGGGTAAAAGAAGAGGGGAGGGGGGTGAGGGTGGGATCACGGGAAGGGGAGACCAGGGAGAATGTCTTATTGTAACTGTCAAAATATATTTTTGTATGTCTGCACTGTGCTGAAAAATAATAAAATTTATATGGGGAAAAAAAAAATAAATTTAATTTTTAGGTTTTAAGATCCCTTCAATTGTAACTATACTTCTGTAAAGTGAGAGAAGGCAAAAGCCAACTTTTTAATTTAACCTTTGAATTGAAGAAGGATAACTGTATAGAAGTATAGTTATAATTTAAGGGATCTTAAAACCTAAAAATGAAACTTTTTTCTTGAGTCAGATAATACATTCCAGCAGGTGAATTATGTGTTGTAGAAAGTAAACTCAGCAGCAGTTGAGTGAAGGGAAGGGAAGCGTGAACAGCTGGGGGATTGTGAACATTTTACCTGGTTACATAGAAGTTGGTAAGCTTGAAAAACAAAACCACTCCATCCAGTTTAACCACTTTAGTCCCTGGCCAATTCTGACTTTTCTCTCATATATGTAAAAATCTACATTTTTTGCAAGAAAATGTATTAGAACCCCCAAATATGATACACTCACTGGCCACTTTATGAGGTACACCTGTTCAATTGTTTGGTAACACAAATTGCTAATCTGACAATCACATGGCATCTAGATGTGGTGAAGAAACTTTGATAAGGTTCAAACCGAGCATCAGAATGGGGAAGAATGGGGGTTTAAGTGACTTTGAATGTGGCATGGTTGTTGTTGCCAGGCTGGTTGGTCTGAGTATTTAATAACTGCTGATATACTAAGATTTTCATGAACAACCATCACTCGGGTTTGCAGAGAATGATCCGAAAAAGAGAAAATATCCAGTGAGCGCAGGTTGTGTGGAGGAAAATACCTTTGTGACAGGAGTCACTTTGGTTGGGGGGCTCGTGGAACCCAGCTTACCTTAGAGAGGTTGGGAAATCGCTGTCTCAGCTCCCCAGGTCCCTCATATGTGTAAGTCACCTTTGTCTATTAGGGGCACAGGGTGACTGAGAAAAGGGACAACTACTTAATGGACACTGAGAATATGGTTTTATTACTTCAAATGGGACAGTAATATTTATCCACAATATCCCTGAAGAAATCTATGATACATTAATTTCACTGTATCAGAATGATGGAACATTTGGAACATTGTATGAGCTTTACCATATAGCCTGTTGTAGACCATTGCCATGCCGTCTGATATTCCTGATTAATCAAAGCATTGCTTGGATGTGTAGGCCATGGTTAATTGTTTTTTTTTCACTTATAAATTTTTATTAAGGGTTTGAGATAAGACTGCACAACAAAAACATACATTATAATCATGTAATTTAACAATGTAGTAAAAAGTAGGGTTCTTACATCATTTTAAATACAAATATCTAACAATCATAATCTCTTATCTAAACTTATCTGTGATACCCTCTTTCTATTCCTATACACCCAGCTTATCTTCATAATAAAGCTACAAATAGTATGGTCTCTTCCCACCCCAATTTTCCTTCTTTTATACATACATAAACAACCCCTAAAAAAAAAAAAAAAATAATAAAAAAAAACAGAGGGGAGGGAAAGGGGGCAAATGGGAAAAAAGGGGGGGGAGGGTAGTGATCCCTTCCATTTCCTGGTGAGCAGAGGTTTCATCTACCCAAAAAAATACTCAACACTTACACCGTACTTCCATTCTATTTTTCAATCTAGTAGTGCTATACCTTCTCTCGATAATACAGGATAAATAGATTCCATGCTCCCCACGTCTCTATATATTTTTCCCTCTTATGTTGAGCTGTCGTTACTAAATCCTCCATTTTGTTTATTTCCTCTACTTTCCGAATCCAACCTGCTATTGTTGGAGGTGTTTGTTTTTTTCCAGTTAAGGGGTATACAAAGTCTAGCCACATTTGCAAGATGACATATTACCGATTCTCTATATTTCCTCATTGATGAGTTATTTAGTTGTAGAAGAAAAAAAGCCGGATCTTCCGGAATCTCAACATCTGTAAACTTTTGCATGATCACTCTAACCTTTTTCCAAAAGTCCGTCAATTTGGGGCAAGACCAAAAAATATGTATTAACGTGCCCTCCTCCACCAAGCAGCGCCAGCATTGATCCGAGTTATTAATCAAGATTTTATGTAATTTATATGGAGTGTAATACCGCCTCATCAATATTTTGAAATTTGTTTCTTGATATTTAGTGCATATAGAGGATTTATGGACAAGGTTGATACAAGGTCTGACGCTGCTCCGGTGAGAAGGCACGAGACAACTCCCTCTCCCACTTGTCAAAATAAGATAATTGATATTGCCTTTCAGATGTATTTATCAAATCATATATTTTGGATATCATATGATAAATATTTCCTGTATCTGAGCAGTATCTTTCAAAGGTTGTCAATTGACGGTTGTAATTCTGAGGGTTGGGGATCGTGAAAAGTGAAAGTTGAAGTGTATTCCAGAAGGGAAGTCTGAAAACATCCATCTCATTCATTAATGTCCCCAGAGAAGGCCATTTATCTTCCCTTAAGAAGTGTACGGCTTGGAAATGACCTGTCATACTGAGAGATCTAAAAGATTGTGCCTCCATGCCTATGGAAAATTTTGGGTTCCCCAAAATTGGGAGTAATGGCGAAACATATGACGATAAAGAATTCTGAAAGCATAGTTGTGAGCAAATTTGTAAGGTTGTACCAATTAGCTGATGTGATTTCAACTCTGTTGGTAATTCATCGTAGCATCATAGTGCTCTATTAAGTGGAATAAGTGTATGTGCCTGCTCAATTTGTACCTAGAGCTTAGAGTCTCCATGACGACACCAATCAATTTGTCTTTGAAGGTGTGAAGCTTGAAAATATTTACGCATATCTGGTAAAGACGCTCCTCCCGATCTTTTAGACAGCGTTAGTAACTGTCTTGAGAGACGGGGTTTCTTATTTGCCCAAACAAATTTGATAAATATTGAATTTATTTGTTTGAAATAATAAGCTAGGACCTTAATGGGTAGTGTTTGAAAAAGGTATAAAAATCTAGGTAGTATAGTCATCTTTAGCAAATAACACCTACCAAACCATGTATGTAAACCTGTGTTCCATTTCTCCAACTGAAGGCGGGTTTCGGTTAAAAGAGGGATAAAATTAAGTTCAAAAACTTGAGAAGGATTAACCAGTATGAGAGTACCTAAATATCTTAATGCTCTATTTGTCCATTTGAATTTAAAGTTCTGTTTTAAATTCTGTAAAGTTCTACTAGGTAAGTTTATTCCCATGGCTTCTGATTTGTTAAAGTTTATCTTCAAGTTGGAGATGGTACCATACTGTTCAAATTCTCTGATAAGGTTTGGTAGTGAAATCAATGGGTTAGGGATTGAAAAAAGATCATCTGCATAGGCAGAAATTTTACATTGTTTCTTCCCCACTGGGATGCCCTCAACATCTTCATTTTGTCTTATTTTACATAAAAATTGTTCCAGGGAAAGAGCAAAGAGTATGGGTGATAGGGGACACCCCTGTCTAGTCCCATTCTTAATCAGAAAAGGTTCAGAGAGAATCCCATTAACCTTAACTTGGGCTGATGGAGCATCAGTTCCTAAAAAGACACATGGAAATTGGGTTTTGTCTGCGGCATATAATAAGTTCAATGTTTTTGTAGTGTTGTCTCTCGCTTCTCTGTTTGTTATGAATCCTACTTGGTCCAAATGAATTAGGGAATGTAAATGTTGCGTCAGTCAGGTTGCTAATATCTTAGTGAAAAGTTTTAAATCTATATTGAGCAATGATATTGGCCTGTAACTCCCGCATAACATTAGGTCTTTATCCTCCTTGGGTATAACTACAATGTGCACTCTCAAAGTATCTCTACAAAATATAGTATTCGATCCTACACCATTAAACAGATTCAATAAATATGGTCCCAGAATCGGAAAGAAAACCCTATAGTATTGGAGAGTAAAACCATCTGGCCCTGGAGCTTTCCCAGCTTTCATCGCATTCAGAGCTTGTTGAATTTCTGTCAATTTTATTGGTGAGTCTAATTCTTTACAGATTTCTGCTGATAATTTAGGAAGTTGAGATAATTTAATATAGTTTTCCATCTGGGCTGCCGAAGAAAAATTGATCTGGAAGGTTATACAAATCAGAATAGAAGTCTCGAAATGTCTGAGCAATTTTTTTGGGTAGTGATAGTTTATTTCATTTAGGAGATAAGATTTGAGGAATATATGTAGCTGCTTTGATATCTTTTACAGCTCTAGCAAGGAGTCTTCCACATTTATTACCAGATTCATATCAAATTTTACGACTCCTTTGTAAGGAAGCTTTGGCCTTATAACTTAGAAGATCAGTAATTTGTTTCCGCATAGAAATCATCTCTATCTCCGTGTTAACTGATGGGGATCTTTTATGTTTAATCTCCATCTCATGTAGTAGAGAAAGCAACGATGCCAATTTTTTCTCTCGTTCTCTTTTAACCCTAGAACCATGTTTAATCATTACACCCCTGATTACTGTTTTGTGTGTTTCCCATAGTATGCCTGGATCTCCTTCTGGGGACTCGTTTATTTGAAAATATTGTTGTATTTCTTCTGTTATATCTTTGAGGATCTCCAGGGTCTGTAATAAGCTCTCATTTAATCTCCAAAATCTTTTTGTAAATGATAAAGTATCAGAAAGTGAGTAAAGTAAAGTAATTGGGGCATGGTCGGACCAGATTATACTTCCAATTTCAATTTTTTGTATTGCATGTAACTGTCTATGAGGGATTAAGAAATAGTCTATTCTTGTATAGCTCCCATGAACCGAGGAATAATATGTGTAGTCTTTTTCTTCAGGGTGTATTAGGCGCCATGCATCTACAAGTTGGTGTTTATGTAATTCTTGCATTACGTGTTTGCTTATTCGTAAAGGTATAGAAGAAGATCCTAATGAAGTGTCTATTGTAGGCATTAAAGGGATGTTTAAGTCTCCTCCCGTTATCAGTTGACCTTCTGAAAAATTCAACAGGTTATCTAGAGCGCGTGTCAGAAAGGTATCTTGTTTGAAGTTTGGTGCATATACAGTTGCTAAAGTCACTCTCAACCTCTCCTAATGAACCCTTTACAAAGGCATATCGTCCCTCAGGATGCAATTGCGTTTCCTGTAGAGTCCATGGGATTCTATTGGAAATAAGTATGGAGACACCCTTCGACTTGGACTCTGTATTAGTCGAATGGTATCCCCATGGATAGTTTTTATTCCTCAGTATGGGTAGTTTACTTTTCTTAAAATGTGTCTCTTGAATTAATGCTACGTCTATCTGAGAGCATTTTAAATCATTTAATAACATACGTCTTTTTTCGGGAGTATTAAGGCCTCTTGAATTTAATGTCATTACTTTTATATTTGCCATATTGTCACGTCAGGAAATGGAAAGGGAAAGGAAGGGGAAGGAAAGGGGAAGGGAAGAGGGAAATTAAAAAAAAAAAACAAAACCAAACCCACCCACCCAAAACTACTAAATTAACTACTTGTTATTTGTACGCACACCCTCAAACCTAAAGGCGTGTGCGTGGTTCTATGTAGGTTCGTGGTTGGGCAGGGCCTCAAAGTGAGGTCCTGGCTCCCCCCCCCCCCCCCCCGAATCCCCTAGACTCTTTATAATCTTATATTTTATAATCAGTAGAAAGCCATTCTTCTATTTTTATCTCTCCACCCTCTCAGGGGGCAGCCCTCTATATCCTTTGAGCATCCTTAACACATTTTAAATACTAGTAACACAAAAAAAAAATAATAATAAATAAAAAAATGTAAAAAAAAAAGCGAAAGAAGGGAATCTCTTGGTTTCCTATCTGGCTAGTGCAACTAAGCTTATAGTGCTCTAAAAATAAATAAATAAATAAATAAAATAAAATAAAAAATGAAAAAAAGGAGGAATTCCTTGTTCCCCTAGTTAGTATGTGTAAATAATTTTATAGTGTCAAGAAAAAGAGAAAAAAAGGATGTGGTTGGGTGATAAAAAGTGCAACTAATTTTATAGTGCTCTAAGAAAAAAAAAGGGGGGGGGGTGATAAAAAAGGGGAATTCCTTGTTTCCCTATTTAGCTTGTGTAATAAAAAAATATATTTAAAAGAAAAAGTAAGAAAGGGGGCGTGGCTTGGGCATGGCGGCGTGAGGACGCTTTTACATGGTGCTCCCGCTCCTCGTCCTCCCTTCTCGGCAATTTTTAGCTTCTTTCAGCTGCTATGAGCGTCCGCAAACGTAAGAAGACCAAGCCTGCTCCTACACCCTCTTCCAGGGCGGCATCAACGACCCCTATCCGTGCATTCTTCCCGGACTCTGGAAGCTCGACCCCGAAGGCCTTGACTCTGCATCCACGTGCAGGCCTGGGACTCGCGGCTGCCTCTTCACCTAACCAGAGCCCCTCTCTCCTGCCTGCCGCATCCCCGATGGCGTCCGCTGCATCTACACTTGCCTCTCAACCCTCGCCGGAGGTGCAAATTGGGGACACTAAGGAACTCTGGACTCTCCTCCGCGCGCTGCCTACCAGAGCTGATATGGAGGACATCGTTGCCCAGGTGGCGGAACAACACAAGCGGGACTTTCAGCAATTGGGCGGCGAGGTAGCACAGTTGGATACCCGCTTGACAGCTGGGGAGGCGGCGGTCAGCGATTTGCAGGCGAGGATGGCCACTTTGGAACAGACTCAAGCCTCCCAGGGTGACATCCTGGCTGCCCACCAGCTCCAGATGGAGGATATGGAGAACCGGAGCCGCCGCAATAACTTGCGGCTCCGCGGCATCCCGGAGGCTACGGGGCACGAGGACTTAGTGGACACAGTACGGGCCATTCTTTCCCTTATCATGCCGCAGGAACCCCAGGCCTCTTTTGAGTTCGACAGGGTCCATCGGGCCCTGGGAGCCCGGCCGTCGGACCCTGCCAGACCCAGGGATGTAATCTGCCGACTCCACCGATACGCCGTCAAAGAACGGGTGCTGCGGGAGGCGTGGGCTAAAGGTCCGGTGGAGTTCGATGGCGCTTCGGTGCAGCTCTTTCCTGATGTAGCCCGTGGCACTCTGCAACGTCGGGCGATGTTGAAGCCCTTACTGGAGCGGCTGCGGCAACCAGACCTCTCGTATCGATGGGGATTCCCTTTCCAGCTTACAGTGAGGAAAGCAGGCTCGTCCTTCACCCTTCGGAGACATGCAGACTTGCCAGCCTTGTTTGACTTTCTCCATATTCCTCCGGTGGACCTCCCGGACTGGATGGCGTGGATCCCGGATCGCGAACCCCGCCGGGGTCCTGGAAGACATGACCATCCCCTGCCTGGGAGGCAGAGAAGGCTCACTCAGCGCTCCCGTGGTTCTTCCCGTGGTCCGGAGATCGCGGCCCCTGAGACCTGAATCCTTGGTTGCCGTGGTCTGTGAGTATGGCCCCGTCTCTGCTTTCCCTCCCCCCCTTGTCCTTTTCACCGTCCCGCTCCCTGTTGGCACTGACAGCTTGCTAAACTTGAACTGCCTGGTTTCTGCCTCCTGTAGTCTTCCCGCTGGCTCCGGACCCCCCCCCCCGTGACTGCCCTTGTGTCCCCCCCCCCTCTTTCTCCCCGGACCTGCTATCCTGGAGACTGGCTGCCCTCCCCCCTTCCCGGGCTCTCACCGGCACCGCCATTCCCTGTTGCTCGTTCTGCCCATACCGATATGCTCCCCCCCGCTTCCCCCGCTGCTATGGCAATGGTGGTGCGGCTCGGACTTGGCCGCTGCCGTACAACGCTTGGAGGACTGCTTGCTGTGGACGGCTTCTTGATGGACTCCGGGTTGGCTGGGGGGGGGGGAGACTGCTAGCCTGCTGTTATGTGCTCTTGGGGGTCAGCTGCTTTGCTTTCCTGGGGTATGGCATGCGGGTTAGGGGGCGGGGAATGTTTGATACGCCCGGCGGGGGGGCCACTGTGCTGCCTCGATTCCTCCCTTATGCCCCCCCCTTTTTCTTGTCTGTAGAGGGGGTGCTCTTTCCGGCTGTATCTTGTGCTCAGGGCTCTCACTGTCTCGTGCCTCCCTCCCTTGTCTTCCTCCCTCCTCCTCTCCCTTGTCTTCCTCCCTCCTCCTCTCCCTCGTCTTCCTCCATCCTCCTCTCCCTCGTCTTCCTCCCTCCTCCTCTCCCTCCTCCTCCCCTCCCCCTCCCTCTCCCTCTCCCTCCCTCTCCCTCCCCTCCCCCTCCCTCCCTCCTCCTCCCCCTCTCCCTCCCTCCTCCTCTCCCTCCCTCCTCCTCCCCCTCTCCCTTTCCCTCCCCTCCTCCTCCTCCCCCCTTTTCCTCCCCCCCAGCCTGCTGACTGGGCCGTTTCTGGCGGCTTCTGTTTTCAATGCCATACAAATTATCTTCTGTTGGTCGTTATTTTACAAATGTTTTTTCGATGTTAATTGAGATGTCGGACGCTCTTGTTTATTGGTCTGTGTTTTTTTTGTTCTCGCTCTATTTTACTTTTTGTTTTTTTTTTCCTCGATGCTGAGTTGGGAGTGGCGGGGGGTGGTCACCGCCTTCCTCCTCTGTCGGTGACCTTCCCCGTACCCCCTGTAGGGTTTCTTCGCCCGTGGTCCCCCACGCTCCACCCTAGCTAGGGGTGGTGGGTTTGGAACCGCAGGTGACTCAAGACTGGTTCTTGAAGTGCCCATTGGCACTGTAGTTTTTTTTCTTTTTCTGCCTTCTTCCCTTCCTTTCTCTCCCCGTTTCTCCCCCCTTCGCTTTCAGCCTTCCTCTTTCCCCTTTCTTATCCCCCCCCCCGTTTTTTTTTTTTTTACAGATGGCCACCCCTCGGGTCGACCCGATCCGTTTAGTCTCCCTTAATGTTAAGGGACTTAACTCCCCCGAAAAACGCTCCATCATTTTGACTGACCTTCACCGTCTTCGGGCCCATGTCGGCTTCTTGCAGGAGACCCATTTCAAAGCCGCCAAACTCCCGAAGTTGGGTAATCGGCGGTTCCCCCTGCCTACCATGGCTGCTCACCTGATTCCAGATCTAGAGGGGTTAGCATACTGATTAGTAGCCAAGCTCCGTGGACGTTCCTTGACTCGTGGAGTGACGACTCAGGCCGGGCTCTTTTTGTAAAGGGTCGCTTGGGCTCTGTACCGGTCACGCTTGCCAATTTCTACCTACCTAACTCGGAACAGATATCTTGCCTTGACCCCCTACTTGCACAGCTTCATGACTTTATGGAGGGTCAGGTTCTCCTTGGCGGAGATCTGAACTTTGCTATGGACCCGGTCCTGGATGTGTCGAGGGGCGCCTCCCATGTCTCTTATGCTGCTCTGAAACGCCTTAAGAAGAGCTTTCAAGCCTTCCATCTTGTGGATGTCTGGCGGGTCCTCCACCCGACAGCCCGAGATTACACCTTCTACTCTCCTCCCCATGACTCCTATACCCGTATCGACTATTTTTTGGTCCCGCAGGCCCTGCTGGGTCGTGTCGTTTCGTCGTCCATTGGCTCTATCACGGTCTCTGACCACGCGCCTGTGGTTCTTGACCTGGATTTACGGACTCCGGAGACTCGGCGGTGGCAGTGGCGGCTGAATGACAGTCTCCTGCAGGACCCCAAAGTACTGGAGGAGCTACAGGTGGAACTCAGACAGTTCTTTTCCGCGAATGCTCTCCCGGAGAGTCCCCCTTTGATGGTGTGGGAAGCTCATAAGAGCTATATGCGCGGGGTGTTGATCAAAATCGGGTCTCAACGCAAGCGAGACAGGACCCGTCAGATGCACGATCTTCTTACACGCATAGAGTCGTTGGAGACCACCCATAAGCCTTCTCTGGCACGATCCGTCCTCCAGGAGCTGACTGACCTCCGTGAACAGTTACGCTCTCTGACCCTTTTCAGAGCGAAGGCCTCGTTGGCTAAGTGCCGACGGGTCTTCTATGAACACGGGGACAAATGCGGCAAGATCTTGGCTCGTGCACTCCGACAGCAGAGAGCGCAGACGTTCATACCTGAGATCCTTTCCTCTTCTAATCAGAAGGTTTAGGCGACGGACCGTATAGCGGAGGTCTTCCGCCGATACTATGCCTCTCTGTACAACCTGGCTTCTGACTCGTCTGCGTCCGCTCGATCTGCGCTTCGTGCCAAGATTCTTGAATACATACACGCTTCGGGTCTCCCCAGCCTTCCGCTGGACGCCCTGGAGCGGTTAGAGGAGCCGCTTCATCCAGATGAGCTCTCGGGGGCTCTGGCGACGTCTCAGAGGGGCAAAGCTCCGGGACCTGATGGCTTCACTCTGACGTATTATAAGTGTTTTGAACAGACTCTCTCCTCGCACTTCCTTGCTGCCTACAATGCGGCGGGCTTGGGAGCGGCATTCCCGGTGGACTCGCTCCGCGCGCACATCACTGTAATAGCAAAGGAGGGCAAGGACCCCCTCCTCTGCCAGAGTTACAGACCCATCTCGCTCCTCAATGTGGATCTGAAGCTATTTACCAAAATCTTGGCGTCCCGTTTGGCCCCTCTGCTCCCACAATTGATCCACGATGACCAGGTGGGGTTTGTGCCTTCCAGAGAGGCCAGGGACAACACTACAAAGGCCCTGGACCTACTGCATCTGGCGTGCGCGCGGAGAACTCCTATGCTGCTTCTCTCGACGGACGCCGAAAAGGCGTTCGACCGGGTGAATTGGGATTTCCTTATCAGCACCATGGAGCATATTGGACTAGGACAGTGCATGATGTCATGGATCCGGGCGATCTACTCCCGCCCGTCGGCGTGTGTTAAGATCAATGGCCTGTTATCCAACCCACTTGAGATCTCGAATGGGACGCGGCAGGGGTGCCCCTTGTCTCCCCTGATTTTCGTCCTTACGCTGGAACCCTTTCTGCGCTCTATTAGGGCTAATGCGGACATCGCGGGGTTGAGCGTCTCCTCGCAGCTCACACCGAAGGTTGCGGCGTACGCTGATGACCTTCTCTTTTTTCTTACCAAACCGCTTTTATCCTTGCCGAATCTCATGAAGGAGTTCCGTTTATTCGAAGCCTTATCCTCCTATAAGATAAATCACCAGAAATCTGAGGCCCTACCTGTTGCGATGACTTCGGCTTTGATGACCCTCCTCAAACGGGACTTCCCTTTTAAGTGGAGTTCCTCCCAAATCAAATACTTAGGGATTTTTCTCCCCAATTGCCCCGACCGCGTCTTTGAATGCAACTTCCCTCCTCTCCTCTCCCGTATTCGGAAGGACCTGGAGGAATGGCAGAGGGGGATGTTTTCCTGGTTTGGGCGTTGTAACATCATCAAGATGAATGTTATGCCTCGTCTGCTGTATGTGCTGCAGGCCCTCCCGATTGCTGTTCCTCCAGCCTTCTTGCGTAAAATAAATGAAGTCTTCCGCCGATTTCTTTGGGTGAGGGCCCCCCCCCGCCTAGCGCTAAAGGTCCTCCGTATGCCCAAGCTCAGCGGTGGTATGGCCTTCCCAGATGCGACCTTATATTACGCTGCCTGTCACCTCACCAGGCTCGTGGACTGGCATGTACATGGCCACCTTAAACAATGGATCAGCATTGAGCGGAGCTTGGGGGCTTCTCCCCCGGAATCCCTCCTGTGGGGCGCTTCCGATTTACCGAAATATGTGTCCGACCACCCGACTGTGGGGGCTACCCTGAAATTAAGTCGTAGGATATGTGGAGAGGGTCTGATAGCCTCTCTACCTTCCCCTTTGTTCCCGGTAATTGATAATCAGGATTTCTCCCCAGGCCTGCGGGATCAAGGTTTCCGCACCCTGAAATCGAGAGGCTTCCACCAGGCCAGACACTTCATCGTTGGCGGGAAATGGGTTTCTCGACAATCCCTCTTCTCCGACGGCTCTTATGCAGCTTTGTCCTTCTGGCAAAAGGTACAGTTAGCTCACTTTCTGCAGTCCCTACCACCAGCGACCTCGTTTACCCGACGCCTCATGCCTTTCGAAGAACTGTGTGTCTCGGACTCACCACTACGACACACCATATCCTTGATCTATCGTTTACTGACGGGACCTGATCCCTCCTACAGACCCCTGTATATCACCCGTTGGGAGCGCGACTTGGGTCTCTCTTTTTCGGACCACCAGGTTGATCGTATCTTCTTTTTTACCTACAAAACTTGCTCTAAGTACCAAGAGGCGGGATATAAGTTTTTGACCAGGTGGTACTACACCCCGGCCCGATTGAGCAAAATGTTCCCTTCCTGCTCTGACCTTTGTTGGAGATGTGGGGAGGAGGTTGGCTCCCTTCTCCACATCTTCTGGGCTTGCAGCCGTCTGCAGCCCTTCTGGGCGGAGGTGATACGCATTACGCAAAAGTTTACGGACCACGCTCTCACTCTGTGCCCTGCCCTCTTTCTCCTTCACCACAATGAATTCCCACGAGCTTCCTACAGAAAATCAATCCTGCCGCTCCTTTTCACGGCGGCCAAGAGCTGTATCCCTCTTCTCTGGAAACAGTCGCAGCCTCCTACAGTGGCTATGTGGCTGCAGAAGGTGGCCAGCATCAATGAAATGGAAGATCTTGTGGCTGCCGAGTGGGGCACTAGGGAGGGGTTTCTCAAAAGATGGTATTACTGGCATGAGTTCAGTTTTTCAGCAGAATACAGAGATTTGGTGGCCTAGTGCAGCTTCTGCGGCCCGGGTGGCTATCTCTTTCCCCCTTTCCCCCCCCCATTACCTCCTCGCTTTTTTTCCTTCCCTCCCTCCCCCCTTTTTTTTTTCCTTCTTCTTTCTGTTCTTCTTCCCCTCTCTTGATGGTGGACTCTTTCCCCACCTCTACACAAAAGATGGGAGGGGGAAGTGGCGGGGACTGCCGTTCATTATCTGTCTCTCTGGTTTTTATCACTCCCCATGGGCATACATGCGTGGGCTCATACTAGCTGACTGGGGAAGGAGCTTGGTCGGCCCGGGGGGGTCTCTCCCTCACACCACTCCGGCCATGTGAAGATGCCGGATGGGGGCGGGATCCCTCCGGGGGTCGGACTTCCCCTAGCAATTCTCTCCGACATTTTGGGTAATGCGCTCTATATTATGTTATTCCCTGAAGTTGTCTGTTCTCTGTATATGACTTTGTATATGGACTGACACCATTGGTTTCCTTTCTTTTTTTTTGCCTATTCTGTATGCCTTGCTATTTCTTCTTCCTAATAAACATTGAATTTATAAAAAAAAAAAAAAAGAAGAAAAAGTAAGAAAGGAGGGGGATCAAAAGTAATATTTTAATACCATCCTCATAATATGTAAATAAGTCTGAACACATGCCTACCATATATACATGTTTATAAATCTTGTACATTGTTTATACTCCAAAAAAAAAAAAAAAAAGGTGGTTGGGTGATAAAAAGTGCAACTAATTTTATAGTACTCTAAAAAAATAAACAATAAAAAATAAAGGGGGGGTGATAAAAAGTGAAAAAAAGAGGGGAATTCCTTGTTTCCCTATTTAGCTTGTGTAATAAAAAAAAAATATTAAAAAGAAAAATTAAGAAAAGAGGGGGATCAAAAGTAATATTTTAATACCATCCTCATAATATGTAAATAAGTCTAAACACATGCCTACTATACTATATACATGTTTATAAATCTTGTACATTGTTTATACCCAATTTTTATACTCCAAATAAAAAAAAAAAAGGAAAAAAAAGAAAACCCCCTAACCCTAAGCACCCCAGGTGACAATTCTAAATTTATATATCTTAAACGGTGAAATAAAAAAAAAAAATGATCAAAAACATTACTGTAGTGGAACCCCCCCCCCCCCCCCCCAATAAAAAAAAAAAAAAAAGTGCTCCAAAAATATGAATACAAAGAGGCAGGAAACCCCATTTTCTTTATGTAACATATTATATTACATGATATAATTTAAGTTTATGAGGGGTAATATGTTTTTTGACTTCTCTTCCTACAATATGTAGATAACCCGATTTGTAGATAAACCTCCTCTTCTCCATCTTTTTCCTCAAAAAAAAAAAAAAAGAAATCAGAGAAGGGAACCTCTTATTTCCCTCCATATCCTGTGTTTGCCATTCTAAAGTATGTGAAAAAAAATGTAATTAAAATTTATAATATCCTTTTTATCATAATACATAGATAATGCATAGATAAACCTGCATGGATGTCTTCCCGTGTTTACTTATTTGTGGATAGTATTAATACACAAACATTAAACTTTAAAAATTAAACATTAAACCTCCTATTGTTTGGGTTACTCCCTAAAAAAAAAAGAAAAAGAAATAAAATCTTTTGTGAGAAAATTTCCATCATTTCAAAATCCTCATCCTTTTCGTCCATTTCCCTTCTCTCTCTCCCCTTGGAAAATAAAAAGACACCCTAATCTTAGGGTGTCTCCTCCAAAGTTCCTCAGTGCCAATCATTAACCCCTAAAAAAAAAAAAAAAAACACCCAAGGGAGAGAAAAAAAAAATATGTATGCTCCGTCTTTTAGCTAGTGGTGTCTCTTCCCATAAACCAGATCTACAGTTTAGCTTTGACTTCTCATATTTCTAGAGGGTCTTGTCTTTTCTTTGTCAGTTCATCTCAGATATTGGGGTAGAATTGCTAACCAATTGGAAATATGGATTTCTTCTGTACACAGAAAAACAAATAAACCTGGGAGATCTGCTACAGAACGTAAGTTACAAAACAAAGCATTCTTGCGGAATGTGACTGTAAGGGGATAACCCCATCGATAGGTATATCCCAGCTTTTTGGCACATTCTAAAACAGGAGCGTAGTAAGGCCCTCCGCGTCAACGTGGCTCTGGAAAGATCCGGGAATATTTTGATATTAGCCCCCTTATGCTCAATTGTCCCTATAGACCATGCTTTCCTTAATATCTCCTCCTTTTGCGAAAAATAATGAACACGGCATATGACATCTCGAGGTCATTCAGGGTTTGGCGTTTTGGGGCCTGGGGCTCTATGGACTCTATCCAGTGTCACAGGAGCAGTATGATTTGGGCCCATAATTTTGGTAAAGATCTCTCCTATCACCTCCTGGAGAGAGTCCCTCCGGTAACCCCTTCAGTCTAACGTTATTCCGGGGACTCCGGTTTTCAATATCCTCCATATGTAGTTGCATAGAGGACAGCATTTTTGTGGACTCTTCTTTATATTTTTCTAGACTGGTCACTCTGCTGGATAACTCTGAGACTATTTTCTCTTCTGTATTCACCTTATCTGCTAAGGCTCCTATCTCCTTACAGACAACTTGCATGTCCCTTTTATGGGATTCCTCTAGTCTCAGTATCAGACTTAATTTTTAGTTGGTAATGCCTGTATTAGCACTCTGATATCTGTGTCCATACCCGTACTCCCCACTACACATCCCTCTGAAGGTTTAGTATGAACCTCCGCTCTCACCGTAGGTTCAAATGAAGCCACCGTCGGTTAAGTGTCTGTTCGCTCCACCCCTCCTGCCTCCGTATGAGTCGGCATCTCAGTCTCCGTTTGGATAACTTGCGTGCAGGTAAAATATTGCTTTATCTCCTCAGCGGGCTTCTCTATGTGGGAGCGGGATCGAGTACGGGTATGTCTGGTTGCACCGTAGGTTTTTGGCTTCTTTCTAGCTGATATTGCTGAATCCGTCTGGGTCAGGGTCTGGGTCAGGGAGGGAGCAGCCGGGAGCTCATGCAGAGCACATCCTCACTCCACCATGTTCCGGTTAATTGTTAATTGGAACACCTATTGTCTCTGCTAGCAAATCCTTGTGGGATATGTTTATACTTGTAATAATGTGTCCTTTTTATTCACTGTTGTAGGGGCCGAATAGTTTAGTTACCCAGACTGGTTTAAGTGCTGAGTCAATTAGCATGTTAAATATAACATTGTCTAGGTGTGGATTCCCATTCACCTATTGTATATGTCCAGATGGCTAGTTAATTAGCTCAGGTTAAATATGTTTCTGGTTACACTTTGTATTGTTAGGGTAATATGATCGGGGGGGGGGGGAATCTCCTCCTGTGTGGTAAATATTATATGTGAGTTTGTTCAGTTAACGGTTCCAGATCTTATACAAGCTATTGTTGCAGAATCCCCTCCTATATAGCTTCCCCCTGCTGTCCCCGGCCCCCTTGCTTTCTCAACAGGGTCAGATCTAGGGGGGTGCTGTGCTGGGTTGTGATCTCCCCACTCCTGTTAGATCCTACAAATGGCAGATGACATGGGATCACTCTCTGATCGGGCTGTGCATGGACTATACCCACCCCCTACTGACATTTCCAGCTGCGGGGAGGTAAGCAGATAGGGTGAGAATGAGCGGGTAATCAAGCTGTGTATAATTCAAACTGACAGCATTCTGTGTCATATGCTGCATGGATTATTGGACTATGGAGGATCGCAGGTCTGACATGAGTGGGGAGAACACAGCCTAGCACACCTACTCCTGACTGTGATTCCCCACCTGTAAGTCTGATTTGGGTAGCAATTTATGCTGGGACAACTAACTGGGGGGAAGGGAGGATTGGGCTAAGAGGGGAATTAGGGGGAAGTGATTTGAGCTAGCAAGGGGGTTGTGCCTGGGAGAGAGGATTTATTCTGCTAGGATGGGGGTGGTTTATACTTAGAGGAGGGATAGGAGGGTGAGGATTTGTATTGGAAAGGGGGCGGGAGGGATTGAGCCAAGAGGGGATTTGGGGGGGGGGGATTTGTGCTAGGAGGGAGGATGAGACTACTACTGGGAGGGAGGGTTAGTGCTGCTCGGAAGGGGTGGGAGGATTTAGGCTAAGAGGGGGGTTTGGGTGGATTTGTTCTAGTATATGAAATTTGAGGTGAAAGAGGATGTGTGCTGGGGGGAATTTTCTTGGGTGGGGGAGATAAGCGCTAGGAGGGGGGGATTGAGGGGGATTTGAGATAGGAGGTGGGGTTGGGGAGCAAAGATTTGTGCTGAGAGGGGGACTTTTGACCGTGAAGAGGAGAATTTTTACATTCAGGATGGAGAGCGGGGATAAATGTGTTATTTACTGGCCACTTCCTTGTCTGATTGAACAGAGTTACTATTTTGTACCAATCACTGACTCAGTAGATTCATAAATAAAGCATAGTAAACAGTTTCCTATGTTTCACTTTGTGAATGAAGGGGAAGCTCTGTACAGAGCTACTCCCCTCCATTCATTCATTGCAGCGGAGGCTGCAGAGATGGAGATTGAGGGCCGTGTCCTCAATCTCTTTTCTTTGTCTCAAAGGTGAAACATCAGAGGTCTGTTTAGACCCCTAATATCTCACCAAAGCCCCCCAACGGGCCCCTAAAAAAATAACAAATAATAAAAAATAATGTAAAAGAATTAGATTGAAATGGTAAAAAATAAAATAAAAATAAAAACTACTGACACCAGTGACAGAACTGCCAGGGTTGCAAAGGTCAAGTCTTATCATTTGAAACACATTATTGATGAGTCTTGCTCAGAGATTGTACCTCTCTTCATAGATTGTTGACATATACATATATATTTTTTTTCTCGAATAAAACGTAACATTTTTCAATCACATTTGCAAAAGAAAAAGATTTAACTGTATATCAGTAACATCGCATCTTTGTTTTCTAAATTTTTGGCCTCTAAGTTTGGATTACCAGTATGTTTGTGTGGATTTGTTCAGCAAGACTATTTTGTCATTACTGTATTTTCTGGCGTATAAGACTACTTTTGAACCTCAAAAAAATCCCCCAAAAATGGGGGGTCGTCTTATACGCCGAGTATAATATCTCCAAGGTAACCTAAGTATAAGTGTTACCGGTAGATGAAAATTAGGGGGGTCGTCTAATACGCCCAGTCGTCTTATACGCCGGAAAATACGATATATTATTACATACAAATTATTGTCTGGCATCTTTTTCTTTCCCACCAATAGTTCTTATCTAGTAGGTTTAGTCCTTCCTGCTGATCATTTTTTATCTTCTGCATATTTTAATATTTATCAACACAGCACTTAGGACCTCACAATGGTAAATCCTCATTTATCCACATCTATAGACTCAAGAAGGAGCGTGATAGAATGGATTCTGAACAGTACAGTTTTTCAATGGATTGGACAGATGACAAGACATGTTCTTTAAATTAGAGGTACTTTTTGTCTTTTTCCTAGGAATTTTTTTAGGACTTTCCATCCTTCATGATGTTCCTTGACCAGGATGATCGACCGACAAATGTTTTTATTGGAGAATGCAACTCAATTGTCAGTAATTCACTATTGTATTTGTTTGTTTCTTATTTTTGTTTTCAAAAGAATTCCTTATTTTTACACATTTTTTCACAACAAACATATATCATACACTATTTTCTGCTCATTTTCACCATACAGCATCTTTCATTATTTTACTCATTCATCTGTTTTTTTTTTTTTCTTTTATTGTTATCATTACATTTCTTTATGATAACCATTTATTTTCATTCTCTGTTCTCACAAAAAGATTTTTCCCTTTGGGCCCTTTCACACGGGCTTTCCTTATGTCCGCAAATCATCCTATTTTTTTGCGGATGATTTGCGGACATAATGTAAGTCTATGGCATTGCAGATGTCAGCGGAATACCATTCGCTGACATCCGATTTCGTTCCTTTCAGTTCTGTTCCGTTTTTTCGAACGGAACAGAACCCTATTTTTGTTCCGTTCAAAAAAACGGAAAGGAAGGAAAATCGGATTTCAGCGGTGTCATCCGCTGACATCCGCAATCTCCATAGACTTACATTAGGTCCGCATATCATCCGCAAACGGATGGGATGATATGCGGACCTACGGAGCGGATGACAGAAATGTCATCCGCTCCGTGAAAAAAAAAAAGGACCGCAGCGGACCTTTCACACGGAAAGCCCGTGTGAAAGAGCCCTTCCTTCTCTTTTCAATCCTTACTTTTAGAAAAAAAATATTTTTCTTTTTTGCATTACTTTTTAGTATCAGTTCTCACATTTCTTAACATTCACTCATTCCTTTTTTTTTCTTTCTTCCTTTTACATATTGTCAGTCTTTCAGTTTGCAATGCAATTCCCCCATTTTCCATTCACCTCATCACCTTAATCACTTGCACATGTTCACCTTCTCTTCTTTACAGCCAGTGATGCATACGTTCTTTCATCCTGCCTCTGTCACTTACCTCTATAGGCTCAAACACACTATAAGAAAAATAAGGCAACATTTTTGTCCAAGAAACGATCGTACGATTTTCTGAACTTTCGACAGCCGACTCTGACCTTCTGAATGAAAATTTCCAAAGGATCAAACTCCAAAATATTTCTCGTATGGGAACGGAATGAACAATTTTCATTCAATGTTTACTGTTTTCATACGAGAAAAATCTGAAACAAAAGACTGCGCATGATCAGAAACAATAAACAACAAAAAAAAACTTTGTCATACGAGAATTTTCAAACATTATTTCCTGCCTCGGTTCCGACTTGCTGTGAAACAACAAGGAAAATCGCATGATTGTTCACCCGATTTGTTTATAGTGTGTACTCCACTTAAGACGAAGTCCCACTGGGTGGGGCAAAACATGTCAGAGGACATGGCGTATGGAGTGGTGCAAGGCTGAGACCAACTTATACATGTTAACCACATAGACTGCATAGGGCTGAGCAGCAATATTCCTACATATGTCACAAAAATATTACCATTCCATACAGGAGACACTGAGAGCAAGAGAACTACAGTGCTTTATATCAGTAAGAAGACAGATTGCAGTTTAGTAACCCCAGACCCAAATATATACAGAGTGAGTCTAAACCATACAGATCCCTCTTATTGCACATCTGGATGATCCACCCTGCCTCATGTAGTACTCCATCAGTTATATAAATAACATTTAGCCTTACCCTTCAGCTCAGACTTCTTTCTTAAGAGACATTCAGGCTGCAGAACACAGAAATCATGGAGAATCTTGCGTGCAGTGGAGGTGTTAGAATGTGACTATGATACTTTCAACTTTAAACAGGAAAGACTACATTCTTCTTGTTCTGTAGATCTACCAAAGATCCTCCTTCCTTTATTATCACAGTTCTTACTCCTCCTTATCTTCTTCCTTCCAACCATTAAGAACTTTCCTAAGAACATCACCACAATCTAAGACTGAAGACCCCTCTCTCAATGCCCCATGTAGTCCCTCAGAAGTACCATTGGTGCTTCTTTAACCATAAGTGGGACCCACAGGCTAACACAGTGGTGGTACTACTACATCACAATGGTCAACACTGAAAGAAGCCAAGGAGATTCAAGCTTCTGGGACCGGCGGGCTTGTACAGCCTAAGGTGAAGTACATGAGCATTGCCTGAGCTGGAGGAAAACTACTTCTATTAGAAATTTAAGCAGATCCTTGTGGAACTTTGCACGTTTTCTGCGCATGGCTTTTACCATAATAATGTTATGTGTGTCTTCCTTAAAGTGATTATAATTTCTGGTTTTTTTTTTTTAAATAACAAACATGTTATACTTACCTCCTCTGTGCAGTTGGTTTTGCACAGAGCAGCCCGGATCCTCATCTTCTCGAGTCCCTCGTTCCTGCTCCTGGTCCCTCCCTCCTATCGAGTGCCCCCACAGCAAGCAGCTTGCTATGGGGGCATCCGAGCCGAGTCACATCTCCGTGTGACCATTCAGACACAGAGCTGCCGTTCAGCCCCGCCCCTCTCTCTCCAGATTGGCTCACTGACAGCCACAGGAGCCAATGGCGTTGCGGCTGTATCTCAGCCAATCATAAGGGAGAGTCCCAGGATGGCCAAGAGACTCGTGGACATTGCTGTGGACAGAGAGGGGGCTCAGGTAAGTATTAGGGGTGCTGGGGAGGCTGCTACACACAGAAGGATTTTTATCTTAATGCATAGAATGCATTAAGATAAAAAACCTTCCTGAAATTACGACTCCTTTAGACCCCGTTCAGACAGGGGTGACACGACTTGGTGGGGTGACCTGTGAAGTCGCGGTGCACAGAATGCAAGTCGCCTCCAGGTCGCCCCAAAGTAGTACAGGACCCTTTTTCTAAGTCGGAGCGACTTGTGTCACTCCTATTAGAACGGGTCCTGTACTATTCAATGGCGAGCGACCCACCGCGACTTGTCAGGCGACCAAGTCATCTGACAAGTCCCGCTAGTGTGAATGGACCCTTAACCTCCCTGGCGGTATGATTATGTCAGGAATTTTGTACCAAAAGCGGTACAACTTTTTGCATGGAAATTTGGTGTTATGTATTGTAGGCCTACAATTCTTAGTTATTACTTACTTAAACCTGACCAAACAAGACTCTAGTAGACATCCCAAATGTGATAAAGTTTGAAACACATAATCATAAATTATAATATAATAAATAACTATAAATAAGTTAAAGTATATATATAGATATTGTGACAGGAAGTCAGGAAAATCTATGGGTGTTGTCACTGACGGGAGATATATTTCTGCTTGGTTTAGACAATTCACTAATTGCTATCAGGTGTCGGCTGCAGAGGTAGGCAGGAAGGTGTACGGAAGTTGAGAACACTTTCAGCTGTTCAGAATGAGGCAATTAAGATCTCTATAACTTGTCCAAAGGGAGTCTATTGATTGCTGTCTCCTGAGGCTGTGTAAGCTGGGGAGAGCAGTCAGATGAGAGACTTCTAAAGGTGAGGTGTTGAATTTTTTTCTGTGTAAAGAAAACACAAATGGACATTTGAGTGTCTGCTGTAGAACCAGCAGGGTCTGCCCAAAGAGTAGGTTGGGAAGACTCCTTAGATAGGTTCCGGTGTGTGAGAAGGTAGACGCCCACAGTGGCCAGGATTTATTTTGTGTTTTATTTTATTTTGATGTTTTTGCTGCATGCACTGTTTTGAAGAAATTGGAAGAATAAACCATAAACTGTTGTTTTCAACCACTCCTCGGCTATCTCCCTGTGTGACGAACCCCCCCCAAAAGGGGTTATCCACACCCGCTACCGAGCTAATCCCTCACATATGGTGGAGTGCCGCGGGCAGTTAAAGTAAACCCAAAAAAATGGAGGAAATACTGAAACAACTGATTATATCGAATGCAGCCCAACAGCAGGCAAATGCAGCTCAACAGCAGGCAAATGCGGATTTTCAGCGGAGCTTTGCAGCTCAACAACAAGCTCACCGAGAGGCCATTGAAGGCGTGGAACAGAGACACCAGCAGCAAATGGAGGCCATTGTGAAACAGCTTCAGAGACAGCAGACCGAGGTTGGGAGTCAGGCCAGTAACATACCGACTTTTCGGGTAAACCACTTATTGCCAAAGATGACTACAGATGAGGACCCTGAGATGTTTCTGACCACGTTTGAAAGAACAGCGGAGAAAGAGAGTTGGCCTAAAGAACAGTGGGCTGGACTAGTGGCCCCCCTATTAGCTGGAGAAGCCCAAAAGGCATATTTTGACTTGGAACTTGCAGATGCAAAAAACTATGATCGATTAAAAGTGGAAATATTGGCACGTTTTGGGGTAACCTTGGATGTCCGTGCTCAGCGGGTCCACAATTGGAGTTATCAGCTGAAGAAACCACCCCGGTCGCAGATGTATGACCTCATCCATTTGGCTAAGAAATGGCTGCAGCCAGAAATTCTGTCCGGACCAGAAATTTTGGAGCGAGTAGTCATGGACAAATTTCTTAGGTCTCTTCCTAACACCCTGCAGAAATGGGTAAGCCATGGTGGTCCGGAAACCGCAGACAAATTAGTAGACCTGGTCGAAAGGTACCTAACAACTGAGAATTTGACCTCTTTTTCCAGAGATGCACAGACTTTTCACCCCAAGACCAGACCCTCCCCACCTATAAGTAAGACTGCGTCAGGGGATGGGGGTGGAGAGAGGATCCAAAGAGCAACTCGAGGTGTTAGTAGGACTACTACTAATGTTTGGCGAGAGCGACCTGGAAGACCCATCCCACAGGAGAGGACTGGAAGGTTGATTTGTTACCGTTGCCGGGAAGAGGGACATGTAGCAGCAGTTTGCCCAGCGGTTTGCCCAGTGGATGATGAACCCATGCATTGTGACTTTCTGACAGAGAGACGACAGTCCTTTTTTGCAACCACATACACTGCAGTAAAGGGGAATGAGAAACCTTTATATAGAATGTGTTTAGATGGTAAAGATGTTGTGGTATTGTTGGATTCAGGTAGCCTGGTTACCTTAGTGAGAAGTGATCTAGTGGTGAAAAAAAACGTACATCCTAGGAAAATGGCGGTAGTTTGTGTACATGGGGACACTCGAGAATATCCGGTGACTACAGTTTCCTTTGAAACCTCCCTCGGTAACTTGTGTCACCAAGTGGGTTTAGTTCCCAAACTGCCACATGACGCCATTGTGGGAAGGGATTTCCCAAAATTCTGGGAACTCTGGGATTGCCCAGATTCCCCAGTAGGTGGTTCTTCTGAGCCTGAACCATCTACTCCAGAATCCTCTAACTGTGAGGATTATCCTGAGTTTCCGTGCTCAGTCTTAGCCGGGGAAACACCAGTCCCTAGGGAGGAGCCTGCTACCTCAGAAGAGGAACAGCGGCCGTTAGGGTTGGATGACCTTAAAGTGCACCGAGAAAATTTTATCACTGAGCAATTGAGGGACCCCACATTGCTAAGAGCCCGGGAGAATGTAGTGAAGATAGATGGGGAGCTAGTTAACCCTGACGAGAGGATTGCCCTCCCTTACTTCATTATTGAGAGGGACCTCTTATATCGAGTGTCACAGAGGATAGAGGACACTGTTGAGCAACTGGTAGTGCCTAAACCGTACCGCAAGATGGTTTTGGAACTGGCCCATGGGCACATTCTTGGGGGACATTTGGGAGCAGAAAAAACCCGGGAGAGAATCACCCAGAGGTTTTATTGGCCTGGGATCACTAAGGAAGTGGAATTGTACTGCTCTTCCTGTCCAGTGTGTCAGATTAATGCACCCATGCCCCATTTCCGTAGTCCTTTGGTACCCCTGCCCATTATCGAGGTTCCTTTTGAGAGGATCGCCATGGATTTGGTTGGGCCCTTACTGAAGTCCACAAGAGGGCACCAGCACATCTTGGTGATAATGGATTATGCCACCCGTTACCCAGAAGCGATTCCTCTCCGAAATACCTCTGCTAAAACCATAGCCAAGGAGTTATTTCAAGTTGTCACCCGGGTGGGTCTACCTAAGGAAATCCTAACTGACCAGGGCACCCCGTTTATGTCCAGGGTGACAAGAGAACTTTGTAAACTCCTGAAAGTGACCCAGTTACGTACCTCAGTATATCACCCTCAAACAGATGGGTTAGTGGAGAGGTTTAATAAAACGTTAAAACAAATGTTGAGGAAGGTGGTGGATAAAGACGGAAAGAATTGGGATTATCTGCTCCCTTATCTGATGTTTGCCATAAGAGAGGTTCCCCAATCATCCACAGGGTTCTCTCCGTTTGAGTTGCTGTATGGGAGGCACCCCCGGGGCCTACTTGACATTGCCAGGGAAACATGGGAGAGTGAGAGTTCCCCTCATCGAAGTGTGATTGAGCATGTTGCCCAAATGCAAGATAGAATTGCCCAAGTGATGCCGATTGTGAAGGCACATTTAGCCCAAGCCCAGTTGGCTCAACAAAGGATTTACAATCGTGGGGCCCAGGTCCGTTCTTTTGCACCTGGTGATAGGGTGTTGGTGTTGGTCCCCACGGTCGAAAGTAAATTCCTAGCCAAATGGCAGGGGCCCTATGAAGTATTGGAGAAAATAGGGATGGTGAATTATAAAATTAGCCAACCAGGAAGACGAAAACCTGAGCAGCTCTATCACGTGAACTTGTTAAAACCATGGAAGGATAGAGAGTCCTTGGTCGCTGAGACTACCCGAGTTTCTGCTCCAGTTCACCTGGCTGTCCCTGAAGTTGGGATAGCAGAGACTCTGTCCAAACTTCAGAAACAGGAGGTTAAAGAATTTGTGCTCCGTAATAGGGAGAAGTTTTCAGACCTGCCAGGTTGGGTCTCGGGAGTTAAACATGACATTATCACCACCCCAGGGGATAAGGTCAAGTTAAAGCCTTATAGAATTCCAGAAGCCCGGCGAGATGCCATTCGCCAGGAAGTAAAAAAAATGCTTGAGTTGGGGGTGATAGAAGAGTCAAATAGTGATTGGTCCAGTCCCATTGTCTTAGTGCCCAAACCAGATGGAAGTTGGCGGTTTTGTAATGATTTTCGCCGCCTGAATAAAATCACTAAGTTTGACACCTATCCTATGCCCCGCATAGATGAACTAATTGATCGCCTAGGCACTGCCCGGTACATGACCACGTTAGACCTTACCAAGGGTTATTGGCAAATTCCTCTCTCGGGGTCGGCCAGGGAAAAAACAGCATTTGTAACTCCAGACGGATCTTTCCAATATCGGAGGATGCCTTTTGGGTTACAGAATGCTCCTGCCACATTCCAACGCACCATGGATAAGACCCTTCGGCCTCATCTAGCCTATGCTGCTGCATACCTCGATGATGTGGTCATTCACAGTGAGGATTGGGACTCACACTTACCAAAAGTTCAGGCTGTGTTGGATTCCATCTGGAAAGCTGGGTTTACAGCCAATCCAAAAAAATGTACCATTGGGCTAGAAGAGGCGAAGTATCTGGGGTATACCATTGGTAGAGGTCTAATCAAGCCCCAAATAAACAAAGTTGAAGCTATTAAGGATTGGCCACGTCCCACCAGCAAGAAACAGGTTCGTGCATTTTTGGGGATTGCAGGTTATTATCGCCGTTTTATTCCCCATTTTGCCTCACAGGCTGCTTCCCTGACCAATCTGACCAAAGGGAAGGAGTCTGTCATGATCAAATGGACTCCCGAGGCAGAAACAGCTTTTCAGGCTTTAAAACAGGCCTTATGTAGCCAGCCAGTTTTAAAGTCGCCTGATTTTTCACAAGACTTTGTGGTCCAGACAGATGCATCAAATGTGGGTTTAGGAGCTGTACTGTCCCAGATTATCAATGGGGAAGAACACCCTGTTATGTACCTCAGCCGAAAGTTGAAGGCCCATGAAGAGAATTATGCCACCATTGAGAAAGAGTGTTTGGCGGTGAAATGGGCCTTGGATTCTCTCCGATACTACCTCCTGGGTAGACAGTTTGAACTGGTGACGGATCACGCCCCATTGAAGTGGATGGCACAGAACAAGGAGACCAATAGGAGAATAAATAGGTGGTTTCTGGCCCTTCAGGAATTTAGTTTTGTGGTAACGCATCGCCCCGGTGTTCAAATGGGGAATGCAGATGGTTTGTCCCGTGCACATGCGTGCCTGTCAACCTGTGTCCCAACCCTAGGGTTGAAACAAGAGGGGGGGGTATGTGACAGGAAGTCAGGAAAATCTATGGGTGTTGTCACTGACGGGAGATATATTTCTGCTTGGTTTAGACAATTCACTAATTGCTATCAGGTGTCGGCTGCAGAGGTAGGCAGGAAGGTGTACGGAAGTTGAGAACACTTTCAGCTGTTCAGAATGAGGCAATTAAGATCTCTATAACTTGTCCAAAGGGAGTCTATTGATTGCTGTCTCCTGAGGCTGTGTAAGCTGGGGAGAGCAGTCAGATGAGAGACTTCTAAAGGTGAGGTGTTGAATTTTTTTCTGTGTAAAGAAAACACAAATGGACATTTGAGTGTCTGCTGTAGAACCAGCAGGGTCTGCCCAAAGAGTAGGTTGGGAAGACTCCTTAGATAGGTTCCGGTGTGTGAGAAGGTAGACGCCCACAGTGGCCAGGATTTATTTTGTGTTTTATTTTATTTTGATGTTTTTGCTGCATGCACTGTTTTGAAGAAATTGGAAGAATAAACCATAAACTGTTGTTTTCAACCACTCCTCGGCTATCTCCCTGTGTGACGAACCCCCCCCAAAAGGGGTTATCCACACCCGCTACCGAGCTAATCCCTCACAATATATATATATATATAGATATATATATCTATATATATATATATATTGTGAGGGATTAGCTCGGTGGTAGGCGCAGATGACCCCTTGGGGGGTCCGTTTTCCCAGAGAGATAGCCGACAAGTGCTTGCAAACAACAGTTTGGTTTATTAATGGTGTTTTCTTCACCAGACTGCATGCAGCAAAAACATCCAAAATAAAATAAAACAGAAAATAAATCCTTGCCTCTGTGGGCGGCTACCTTCTCACTCTGGAACCTACCTAAGAGTCTGTCTCCAACCTACTGTTGGGCAGACTTTCTTGTCCTACAACGGACACTCAATAGTCCATTTATAATCTCTTCACACAGCACAAATGTCCATTGAACATGTCCTTAACTCATCACAATGAGAATGTCTCTTGGCTTGCCTCTTCACATGACAAACATTTCTTTATTTCTTTCACATAGAAATAGTTCGTTTTCTCACCTCTGAGACGTCTTCACAATTGGTTACCCTCCTTAGCGCACATCACTTCAGGGGGTCTTCTCCCATGCTCACCAGCTTGTCGGGAGGCACCCATCTGACTGTCCTCCTTCTCCCAGCCCACATGGCTTCAGGAGACAGCTTCCGGAGGCAGCAGTCCTTCTCCCATGCCCACACGGCGTCGGGAGGCACACGTCTGTCTGTCCTCCTCTCCCAGCCCACACGGCGACAGGAGGCAGCAATCCATAGACTTCCTTTGGACAAATTATAGAGGCCTTAACTTCCTCATTCCGAACAGCTGAAGGCCTTTCAACTTCCTTAGACAGTTCTGGCTACCTCTGCAGCCGACACCCTATAGTTATTGGTGATTTGTCTAACCCAGGTGGAAGTGTAGCTCCTGTCTGTAACTACATTCACAGATTTACCTGACTTCCTGTCACATACCCCCCCCCTCTTGTTTCAACCCTAGGGTTGGGACACAGTTTTTCCAGGCACGCATGTGTCAGGCACTTCTCTTGACTCTCACTGATAAGCCTCCTAGTATCCTCAAGCTTCCGAATGAAACTGTTTCTGTCATCTTCATTGACAGATTTCTCATAAATGTCAGACAGCTTGTCCCTCATAACCGTCTGTCCAATCCACCATGGAGGACCGTGATCCATAGGCAACTCAATTTTGCTAGTCTTAAAGTCTTCAACATTCTTAAGACGCCTCTCTCTGCAATCAACAAATGATTTCCACAACACTTTGAGAACCTCTGCTTCACTTAGCTTTGTTCCAAGAAATGTCTGTACTTTATCAACTTTCCTTCCATCATCATATGGGTCAAAGGCAACAACACAGTTGAACCCAGCTATCTGGGTGGTATCCACTATAGACCTCCTCTCTGCATCAGTGAAGAAGCATGGAACTGCAACACATTCTTTTACAGGTTTCTTCAATGCACTTTCTGCTGAACTATTTGACCGCTCAAGGTCACCTAGTTCCTTTTCTCTATCTGAACTCCACATGGAATGTATCTCAAGATCACGATCAAACTTCTGCCACTTATCTTTCACCAGTTCCATTTTGGAAACACTCCCTGAAAGGCACTTATTCATTTGCTTCACGTTTTCACCAACAAACCTAGCCCTCTCCACTAGGTGGTGTTTGCTTTTTCCTCCCAGATTTATATCACTTACTTTAGTTTTTTCCGCTTTAGTTTTCTCCACTAGGTTTTCAGCCTGAACTGAGAAATCATCATATTTCTTACACAGCACCTTTGTTTGCTGAAGGTCTAATGATACATTTTCCAATGCTTGAAGTTTTTGAAGGAACGGTTTATTCCAAAGGGGTGATTCAAGCCACATGTCATCACATTTCTGAGGCTCACTCAGGACAGACCCCAAAACTCTGATCCTTTTAAAAACTGCATCAGGCACACTATCCCCTCTTTGGGACAGATCCTCTGTTGCCTGTAATTCCTCTTCAAGTTCCTGCAACGGAATCTTCATCTCTTCCACTTGCTGTGCTAAGGCTCGCTTAGACTTTTCTAGCTTCTGTACGCTTTTCACAACATCATCCTTGGAGCTGACCAAATCTTCCATTTCTGTATACAGCTGTTTGTTAACTCTTTCTAGTTCAACCTTACACTCTAGAGCTTCCTCCAAGGAGCGAGCCAAGAACAGGGCTTTGCTCTCTTTATCACGCGCCTCCGTTTTTGCACGGTCGCGTTCTTCTGCATATTTTGCAGACACAGTCTTCTCCTCACCAAGCATCTGATCAAACTTCTTTTTCACATCTTCAACAAACTCCAATGAACCAACGCTTTCTTCCATGCGTTTTTTCATATCCGCTATCTGAGCTTGCAATGTTGCGACTTGCTCTGATAGGTTTTTCTTTGCTTCCTCCTCCTCTTTTAATTGTTCCAGGAAGCCATTTTTCTCCTCTTCCATTTGTTTGAGCTTTGTGCTAAAACTCAGCCTTTGACACCTCTCTTCCTGTAAGAGTTCCTGCGTGTCTTGCAGCTGCGATTCCAAGATAGAAAAATCTTCCGCAATTTCTGTAGATTTGCTGTCTGCTTGAGAAAGCTGATTTGTAACATTGTCCAACTCAACCTGCAGTTGGTTTGCCTTCTCTGACAGCTTAGCACACACTCGGTCACCTTCTGACACCTTGACTTGCGATTCCTGCAGCTGTGCCTCTACTTTTTTTCTCTTGTGTTCACAATCTCCTTTTCCCTGCATAAGAGCCTTCACCTCATTGGCTAGTTTCTGGGAACGAGAATGTAATTCTGCCACACAGGCTTCTTTCTCCTTTAACTGCTGCTGGACACGTTGGGCTTCCCCTTTCCAACTTTCACAGTCTGCACGTAATTCATCTACCACATTTCTCAAAGTGGTGAGCTTATATACAGTACTCAGTAATTTAGCCTCTCTTTCACTTTTCTCCTTGTCGCTGAGCGACAATGTCGTTTTCAGAGCGACATTCTTTTCCTGCGACTCCTGCAGGTCTATTTTGGTAGCTTCCAAAGACTGAAGACTTTTTTCCAGCTGATTACGCAACTCCAACATATCACACATACTTTGCTTCTGCAAAGTCTGAATTTCAATTTCCTTTTCCATGAGGATGGTATCTTTCTCCATTATAGTCTCTCTGCGTGCAACTCGGAAAAAAGAAGAGCAGTGGATTCTTCCCACTGGAACACCTGAGCCTGCACGTTTCTATGCTCCATCCTAAGCAATTCCAGGGCTCGTTCCTTTTCTTCCATTTTCCGTTGCAAGGCATCCATCTCAGCCCTGCACACATACTCGGTTTCCTCCAAACCGATGACCTCCATTGGCTGCTGGCGTCTCTGCTTCCAGCCTGCCATGCTCTCTTGGTGAGCCTTTTGTTGAGCTGAAAAGCTCTGCTGTTTCAGCATCTCCCCCATTTTGGGTTTACTTTTCATCTGAGCACACTGCGTCTCCATAGCAGTTTCATCAGTGTTGCTAGGGACAACAACCTTCCTCTTTAGTAGACTCTCTTTAGGCATGGATGGGGCTCGTTCAGATGGTAACATCCCCTCCATCCATAGAATCCGGTCTGTCATTTCATCTATCTTTGCATTTTTCAGGCGTTTGGATCGCCCCCATCTTCAATAACTCTCCAAACAAATTTTTCACAGTCCAGCAAAACATTTTCAGACCACTGTCTCTTTAACACATGTAGTTTTTCTCTCTCTTGCAAGATCTCTTTTCCTGCACACACAGTTTGTGCAGTCCCTTGCACCAGACACAACAAAGTTCATCAAAAATTTTGAGACCGCTGTCTCTTTAAAACACTTTTCTCTTTCAGGATCTTCTCTCCTGCACACATAGATTGTGCAATCTCATGCACCAGACAAAGTTCCTCAAACATATGCACTTCTTTGCAGGGATCTCTGCTTCTGCCCACTGCATACCTCCACCATATGTGAGGGATTAGCTCGGTGGTAGGCGTAGATGACCCCTTGGGGGTGCGTTTTCCCAGAGAGATAGCCGACAAGTGCTTGCAAACAACAGTTTGGTTTATTAATGGTGTTTTCTTCACCAGACTGCATGCAGCAAAAACATCCAAAATAAAATAAAACAGAAAATTAATCCTTGCCTCTGTGGGCGGCTACCTTCTCCCTCTGGAACCTACCTAAGAGTCTGTCTCCAACCTACTGTTGGGCAGACTTTCTTGTCCTACAGCGGACACTCAATAGTCCATTTATAATCTCTTCACACAGCACAAATGTCCATTGAACATGTCCTTAACTCATCACAATGAGAATGTCTCATGGCTTGCCTCTTCACATGGCAAACATTCCTTTATTTCTTTCACATAGAAATAGTTTGTTTTCTCACCTTTGAGACGTCTTCACACTTGGTTACCCTCCTTAGCGCACATCACTTCAGGGGGTCTTCTCCCATGCTCACCAGCTTGTCGGGAGGCACACATCTGACTGTCCTCCTTCTCCCAGCCCACATGGCTTCAGGAGACAGCTTCCGGAGGCAGCAGTCCTTCTCCCATGCCCACACGGCATCGGGAGGCACACGTCTGTCTGTCCTCCTCTCCCAGCCCACACGGCGACAGGAGGCAGCAATCCATAGAATTCCTTTGGACAAATTATAGAGGCCTTAACTTCCTCATTCCGAACACCTGAAGTAAAAATGCAGGCAAGGGCACTGGGGGGCAAACTAAGGTCAATTAATTTTATTTCTGCGCCAAGTGAGCATATATAAAAATCAGTGTTGGTGATAAATGATATACAAAATCAATCCAGTGAAAAAATTCAAGTCAGGTGATACAAATCACTAGAATTAATTAATAAAGTCCCAAATCATATAGTAGAAATAGTGCCAAAATGTGACTAATTTCTTCTTTAAAATCAAATGTAAGTGCATTCCCACTGTATTTGATGCCTCAATAAATCCTTCTGTAGCAGAGAGCACTAGATCTTCTGTTTTTTATTCTTTATATCGATGCTGCCTGTATCTGGAAAGTGGAGCAGGAGATCGAGTTAGGAAGACCAGGCTGCCTGGAATACATTATATATATGCCTGCTTTGACTCCTTGAAGTCTCTCCTTGAGGTGAGCTGCTAGTCTGTCACAAGTCACTTGGAGCACTTTGGAGTGGAGCATGCAGCACCTTTAATCACTGTTGATTTTGAAGAAGAAATTAGTCACATTTTGGCACTATTTCTACTATATGATTTGGGACTTTATTAATTAATTCTAGTGATTTGTATCACCTGACTCACTTGGCGCAGCAATATTTTTATGTATTGATTTCACTTTTTTGTGTTAGGCACTAATTGTTTGCAGCCTAGTGCACTTTATTGCATATTGGTTTACGTATTTTGGTTTGCGCTGATTATTCACTATTCGCAATTAATTTTATTTAGTCATGTAATCCAATAGGATTACAATATATCAGTGTGTTTGTGTGTTTTACTTTTTGAATTTGCCACCGGTTCCACCCCTTGCGACGCGACACTCGCAGGGAACGGAAGCCGGGGCACACAGCATCAGACAGAAGATCCGGCCACTGTACAATGCCGGAATACATTGCGGGATCCTGGAGACAAAGTAAGTAACCTCTTCCAGGATCCAGCGACTTCTCCCTGGCAGTATCCCGGGTGTGGCTCAGGGTTACCGCTAATGGCACTGAAATTCCACCCCGAGCTACAACCGCCAGGGAGGTTAATGTACACCTGTACTGCACTCTTATGGGGACACTTGATGTAAAGAGGCACTCTTTTGGGATCACCTAATGTCTGTACTCTGATGTGGACACCTGACGTCAGTGGGCACTCTGAAGGGGACACCTGATGTAAGGGTTGCACTTTGATGGGGACACCTGACGTCAGTGGGCACTCTGATGGGGACACCTGATATAAGCGGCATTCTGATCGGGACACCTGATATAAGCGGCATTCTGATGGGGACACCTGATATAAGTGGCATTCTGATGGGGACACCCGATATAAGCGAGTATTCTAATGGGGACACCTGATGTCTGCACTCTGATGGGGACACCTGATGTCAGGGGGCATTTTGATACGGTCACCTGCTGTAGGAGAACAGTCTGATAGGGACACCTGATGTCAGTGGGCACTTTGATTGCGTCACCTGATATAAGGTAGCAATCTGATGGGGACACCTGATGTCTGCACTGTGATAGGGACGCCTGATGTCAGGGGGCACTTTAATGGGGGTCACCTGATGTAAGGGAGCAGTCTGATAGGGACACTTGATGTAAGGGAGCAGTCAGATGGGGGCACAATGGCAGTCATCAGGAACGGTGGAAGTTAAAGCAAGATCTGGAAGACCAAGAAAAATATCAGACAGAACAGCTCGCAGGATTGTGAGAAAAACAATTCAAAATCCACATTTGACTGCACAATCCCTCCAGAAAGATCTGGCAGACACCGGAGTTGTGGTACACTATTCCACTTTAAAGAGATACTTGAACAAATATAGTCTTCATGGAAGAGTCATCAGAAGAAAACCTCTTCTACGTCCTCACCACAAAAATCAGCGCTGGAACTTTGCAAATGAACATATAGACAAGCCTGATGCATTTTGGAAACAAGTTCTGTGGACCGATGAGGTTAAAATTGAAATTTTTGGCTGGAATGAGCAAAGGTACGTTTGGAGAAGAAAGGGCACAGAATTTAATGAAAATAACCTCTGTCCAACTGTTAAGCATGGGGGTGGATCAATCATGCTTTGGGGTTGTATTGCAGCCAGTGGCACAGGGAACATCTCACGAGTAGAAGGAAAAATGGATTCAATAAAATTTCAGCAAATTCTGGATGGTAACTTGATGCCATCTGTGAAAAAGCGGAAGTTAAAGAGAGGGTGGCTTCTACAAATGGATAATGATCCTAAACACACCTCGAAATCCACGGGGGATTACATCAAGAGGCGTTAACTGAAGGTTTTGCCATGGCCTTCCACAATCTCCTGACCTTAACATAATTTAAAATCTATGGATAGACTTTAAAAGAGCAGTGCGTGACAGACAGCCCAGAAATCTCAAAGAACTGGAAGATTTTTGTACGGAAAAATGGGCAAAGATACCTCAAACAAGAATTGAAAGACTCTTGGCTGGCTACAAAAAGCATTTACAAGCTGTGATACTTGCCAAAGGGGGCAGTACAAGATATTAACTCTGCAGGGTGCCCAAACTTTTGCAGACGCCATTTTTTTGTTTTCTGTTATTTTGAAAGTGTAAATGATGGAAATAAAATCTAACCTTTGTTGGCATATTGTAAGAATGTCTAATCTGTAATTTGATGCCTTTTGGAGATTTTTTCGATCTTTCCTTGGCTTCTTTATGCACATTAATACAAATTTTTACCTGAGGTGCCCAAACTTTCGATCACCACTGTATATAACATTCCCTATAAAAAAATGTAAAAAAAAATCTAATTTTTTCATCAATTTAGGGCAATATCTATTCTGCTACATATTTTTTGGTAAAAAAAATCCCAGTAAGTGTATATTGATTGGTTTGCGCAAACGTTATCGCCTCTACAAATTAGGGGATAGATTTATGCCATTTTTATTTATTTATTCTTTTATTAATTATGGTGGTGATCAGTGATTTTTAGCGAGACTGCGACATTGCAGCGGACAGATCGGACACACCCAACTGACACTTTTGAGGGGACCAGTGATATTACTACAGTAATCAGTGCTACAAAATGTGCACTGTTACTGTATTAATGACACTGGCAGGGAAGGGGTTAACACCATGGGTGCTCATAGGGTTTAATGTGTGCCTAGAGGAGGCTTTCTAACTGTGTGGGGGATGTACTCACTGAATGAACACAGAGACTGTGTTCCTAAAAAAGCAATCAGCGCCCCCACCATCTGCTACATGAAGCGACGTACAGGTATGTCGTTTCGCATAACAGAGCCGACCTGCCACTGTAAAACTACGGCGGCTGGTCGGCAAGTGGTTAATAGCTAACTGTTATAAGACTACAAATGTTAAAGGAACAGTTAGGCACCCTAAAAACAACTTCATTGAAATTAAGTTTTTATGGTGTCAGGAGGTCCGTGAGAGTTGTTTACATGGCACACGGGATGGTCAAGGGTTGCATACATGGCACACGGGATGGTCAAGGGTTGCATACATGGCACATGGGATGGTGAAGGGTTGCATACATGGCACGACGGGATGGTCATAGGTTGCATACATGGCACCACGGGATGGTCATAGGTTGCATACATGGCACACGGGATGGTCATGGGTTGCATGCATGGGCAGGACTGGTACAATGATATACACTTGCTTCCCTCACCTTCCACAGACATAGGAAAAAGAAATCATGATCAATGACTGGGCTGTACACCCTTCAAACCACGCTCCTCCTGGGCCTTCACACCTCTGGACCCCTTTACATTACACAACCCCCACACCTCTGAACCCCTTTACATTACACAACCCCCACACCTCTGAACCCCTTTACATTACACAACCCCCACACCTCTAAATCCCTTTACATTACACAGCCCCTACACCTCTGGCCCCCTTTACATTACACAACACCCACACCTCTGGACCCCTTTACATTACAAAACCCCCACACCTCTGAACCCCTTTACATTACACAGCCCCCACACCTCTGGACCCATTTACATTACACAACCCCCACACCTCTAAACCCCTTTACATTACACAGCCCCCACACCTCTGGACCCCTTTACATTACACAACCCCCACACCTCTGAACCCCTTTACATTACACAACCCCCACACCTCTGAACCCCTTTACATTACACAACCCCCACACCTCTAAACCCCTTTACATTACACAGCCCCCACACCTCTGGACCCATTTACATTACACAACCCCCAAACCTCTGAACCCCTTTACATTACACAGCCCCCACAACTCTGGACCCCTTTACATTACACAGCCCCCACATCTCTGGACCTTTTTACATTACACAGCCCCCACACCTCTGGGCATATTTACATTACACAACCCCCAAACCTCTGAACCCCTTTACATTACACATCCCCCACACCTCTGGACCCCTTTACATTACACAGCCCCTACATCTCTGGACCCCTTTACATTACACAGCCCCCACATCTGTGGACCTTTTTACATTACACAGTCCCCCATACCTCTGGACCCCTTTACATTACACATAGGGTGGTAGAGTGGCATTTTACGGGTGGTATAGTAGCATTATAGGGGCAGGTTAGGGTGGTATAGTGACTGTACAGTGGCAGACTAGGGTGTTATAGTGGCAGGTTAGGGCAGTATAGTGGCAGGTTAGGGTGGTACAGTCACAGTGGCAGACTAGGGTGGTGTAGTGATTGTATAGTGGCAGGTTAGAGCAGTATAGTAGCAGGTTAGGTTGATACAGTGCCAGGTTAGGGTTAGGTCGATATAGTGCCAGGTTAGGGTGGAATAGAACCAGGTTAGGGTGGTACAGTCACAGTGGCAGACTAGGGTGGTATAGTGATTGTATAGTGGCAGGTTAGAGCGGTATAGTAGCAGGTTAGGGTGGTATAGTGCCCGGTTAGGGTGGTATAGTACCAGGTTAGGGTGATATAGTGCCATGTTAGGGTGATGTAGTGCCAGGTTAGGGTGGTATAGAGCCAGGTTAGGTCGATATAGTGCCAGGTTAGGGTGGAATAGAACCAGGTTAGGGTGGTATAGACGGCAGGTTAGGGTGATAAGTGGCAGGTTAGGGTGATAGAGCCAGGTTAGGGTGATATAGAGGCAGGTTAGGGTGATATAGTGCCAAGTTAGGGTGGTATAGACGACAGGTTAGAGGGGTATAGAGCCAGGGTAGGTTGATATAGAGCCAGACTAGGGTGATATAGTGCCAGGTTAGGGTGATTTAGTGCCAGGTTAGGGTGGTATAGTGCCAGGTTAGGGTGATACAGTGCCAGGTTAGGGTGGTATAGTGCCAGGTTAGGGTGATACAGTGCCAGGTTAGGGTGGTATAGAGCCAAGTTAGGGTGGTATAGAGCCAGGTTAGGGTGGTATAGACGGCAGGTTAGGGTGATACAGTGCCAGGTTAGGGTGATATAGTGCCAGGTCGGGGAGGTATAGAGCCAGGTTAGGTCGATATAGTGCCAGGTTAGGGTGGAATAGAACCAGGTTAGGGTGGTACAGTCACAGTGGCAGACTAGGGTGGTATAGTGATTGTATAGTGGCAGGTTAGAGCGGTATAGTAGCAGGTTAGGGTGATATAGTGCCAGGTTAGGGTGGTATAGTGTCAGGTTAGGGTGATAAAGTGCCATGTTAGGGTGATGTAGTGCCAGGTTAGGGTGGTATAGAGCCAGGTTAGGTCGATATAGTGCCAGGTTAGGGTGGAATAGAACCAGGTTAGGGTGGTATAGACGGCAGGTTAGGGTGATAAGTGGCAGGTTAGGGTGATAGAGCCAGGTTAGGGTGATAAGTGGCAGGTTAGGGTGATAGAGCCAGGTTAGGGTGATAGAGCCAGGTTAGGGTGATATAGAGCCAGGGTAGGTTGATATAGAGCCAGGTTAGGGTGATATAGTGCCAGGTTAGGTTGATATAGTGCCAGGTTATGGTGGTATAGAGCCAGGTTAGGGTGGTATAGAGCCAAGTTACGGTGGTATAGACGGCAGATTAGGGTGATATAGAGCCAGATTAGGGTGATAAAAAACAGCCAGGTTAGGGTGGTATGGAGCCAGGTTAGGTCAATATAGTGCCAGGTTAGGGTAGTATAGTGTCAGGTTAGGGTGGTATAGTGTCAGGCTAGGGTGGTATAGTGCCAGGTTAGGTCAATATAGTGCCAGGTTAGGTCGATATAGTGCCAGGTTAGGGTGGTATAGTGTCATGTTAGGGTGGTATAGAGCCAAGTTAGGGTGATAAGTGGCAGGTTAGGGTGATAGAGCCAAGTTAGGGTGATAGAGCCAGGTTAGGGTGATAGAGCCAGGTTAGGGTGATAAGTGGTAGCAGGTTAGGGCTGTAATGTATGTAGTGATAGTGTGTGCACTGCTCAGTCACTTACAGCAATAGCAGGTGATGAAGATTCCCGGGCTGCTGTGATATCTCCTCCTGTTTCTCGAGATCAGCCAGCCTGAGGGTAGGATGGGAGTCTCTGTAGGAGGAGTGAAGAGGCAGCTACACACCCCGACCCCGCCCACCAACTCAGGCTCCAGAGAAAGTAAACATCCGACAAGGGACAGTCACAGTCACTGTGCTGACTGTAGGGGATGGATAGATGGATGCTGCTGCCTGAGAGGCTGCGAATTGAACAGCCAGCTAGGTCAGTGAACTAAACAGCGGCCGGGGGCGGGGCTGTGCGGCGCAGCCTCCTCTTGTTCAATAAACTCAGTGTGAGTGTACTAAGCTGCTGGGCTGCTGGTACAGTGTGGCTCGCTCCTCGCTTGGGATTCCCTTGCTTTTGTGCCCTCCCTCCTCTGGCGTCCTCAGGTGGCCGTCTTGGCTGCCTTATGGTTGGCGCAGGCCCTGGGGGCACCTGATTAAGAGGAGGAGCCAGGAGCACCAGTGGGGGACCCAAGAAGAGGAGGGTTGGGGCTGCTCTGTGCAAAAGCACTGCACAGAGCAGGTAAGTATAGACATGTTTGTTATTTTACTTTTAAAAAATCAAAGGCGTACAATCACTATCATTTCTATGTTGAGTGGTCCTGGAATTTGAAGGGACCCGGGCCATCCCAATTAATAAATGTATTCACCCAAAATTCACACATTTTTCTATTTGGATTTCATTGGGAAAAAGACATGGCTTCTTCATTTGTGTTACTTTATTAAATAGATACAGTTAAGGATTAGCCACTAAAAGAAGAAAACACAAAAAAGTTCAAAACATTTTATTGACTCTAGAGAGTTTACAGGGAAACATAACATAACTCATTTTTGAAGGGCTCACAGTGCCCCCTCACTATAATAGTGTTGGTTTGCTGCAACAATTTGTTAGTTTGCAAAGTATTTTAGGGACAGTTAACAGTGCATGTAGGGAGAGTGATAGGGTATGTGGTGTTATACTATTCTATAATATGTTAAATTGTAGTTGTAGTTGTAGTTGCAGTTTAGCTGCTTCCGCCCCTTTTAAGTTCATTTATTTATTTATTTATTTATTTATTTATTTATTTTTTCTGCTAAGTTAGGCAAAAAAAATGCAGTGCCTTGTTTTGTACAAATATGCACAAAAAAAGTGCCAGAACTAAACCCTCAAACTCATAGGATTTGCCTCAGACACTTGGTAGCAGTAAACCCATACCTCATCCCTATTAGAGATAAAAACTGCCTCATATCTCCCTTTTATATTATGGTCTAGCTAAGCTGTTTACATGCTCTCTAGCCAATGCACATTTTTTGTTACCTGTTTTCCCTTAGATAATTCAGTCTAATGTTTATTTCAAGTTAAACCTACATCATCTTTCCCTGTATATTGTATCCTAACTAGAGTTGAGCAAACACCTGGATGTCCGGGTTTGGCGGGTCCAGCCGAACTTGAAAGAAAAGTCCGGGTTTGTGACCCGGACTTAACCCGAACATTACCCCGATCCCGAACCCCATTGAAGTCAATGGTGACCCGAACTTTTGAGCACTAAAATGGCTCTAAAACAAACTTGGAAAGGGCTAGAGGGCTGCAAATGGCAGCAAAATCTTCTTAAGAGCATGGCAAGTGCTCTGCAAACAAATGTGGATAGGGAAATAACTTAAAATAACATAAAATACATAAAAATTAAAAATAATAATCTTGAAAGATGTAGGAGGAGGAGGAGGACGAGGCCCATATGGAGTAGGAGGTTGAGGTGGCGGTGGATATGGCGGTGTAGGTGGAAGCGGCGGAGGTGTAGGAGGACAAGGTTTTTTTCCTCTTCCGTATGAACTGTAACCCTGTTGATTTAGTCTGGTGAACTGTATATAAGATTATAATAACAGGCTTGAGGTGTGTAAAGGGACTCTGGAGGGAACTATTATATATCATTATATATTAAAGGTGGCAAAGGCTAAAAGAGAATTAAGAGGAACAGGGGAACGCAGAGTGCCCTAAAGACTGTGAGACTGTGTAATATAGACATATGTGTGAGAGATTGTGAAGAGATTGTGAAACCACACATTTGTTGCTATATACATGACACTATTCTTACTCGCCACTGAAGGAGCCTGAAAAACCATTCAGGACTACCATTCAGGACTACCCTCATATCTCATCATTTTGGGCGCCACCCCTCCCCCCTACCCCAAGAATGAGAGGCAAGGTAGCGAGAGGAGGAGCAATGGCTAAATCACCAAGGGTGAGTTCAAGCCCTAACTCAATTAGGAAATTTATGACTCAGGAGAATTCTATTTAAAAAACATCCCAGGAGAAACAGCCAGGAACGAGGAAAAAACAGAGCGAGGTAAAAGAAAAGAATGGAAAAAGTGTACAAAACAGATCACTATTAAATACCAACACAGCAGACTCTGAATCGAGTTTGAGAGTGAAGCACGAACATGAAATAGAGGAGGATCAAGAAATTATACAAGAACAAGCACCTACAAAGGGGGACATGGCTGCAATGTTTGCAGATCTAGAAAGATCATTAAAGATTGAGTTGGTTAAAATCCACACCCACCTGGGATATGCCGTAGGACGAGTAGAAGAACTCAAAAAAAAGACAGGAAAATCAAACAAATACAATAAAAGAACTGAGAAAAGAAATGAAGGAAGTTAAGAAAAATTTCAGAGGTCTAGCATATAAACTGGAAGATCAAGAAAACCAAAGTAGATGGAAGAATCTGAGAATCCGGGGATTAACCGAAACAACACAAGAAAAAATTTAGGAGGAAAAATTAAAAAAATCTTCAATCCAGTATTAGGGAGTAGAGTTGAGCGGACACCTGGATGACCGTGTTCGGCGGGTTCGGCCGAACTTGAAAAAGAAGTCCGGGTCCGTGTCCCGGACTTTTTCCGAGCTTTACCCGGACACCGAACCCCATTGTAGTCAATGTGGACCCGAACTTTCAGACACTAAAATGGCTCTAAAAAACCAATGGAAAGGGCTAGAGTGCTGCAAATGGCAACAAAACATAGTTAAGAGCATGGCAAGTGCTCTGCAAACAAATGTGGATAGGGAAATAACTGAAAACAACAAAAAAAAAACAGAAAAAGAAAACAATTTTCTTCATCTGTGAAGGACGAGGCCCATATGGAGTAGGAGGGAGGTTGAGGTGGCGGTGGATGTGGCGGTGTAGGTGGAAGCGGCGGTGGAGGGGGACGAGGTAGCCAACACTGCTTTTTTTTAGTCATTTTAAATTAGGGTACACCCCAAAAGAGTGAGAAAGAGCAAACATAGAACAATGGCTGGGTAAGGTCGGTATCTATCGCTATTCTGCACAAGGTACGGAAAAGTCCCGTGGGATCCATGCCTGGTTCATTTTAATGAACGTGAGCTTGTCCACATTGTCTCTGGACAGGCGGCTGCGCTTGTCTGTGATAATGCCCCCAGCCGTGCTAAATACACGTTCAGATAATACACTGGCTGCAGGGCACGCCAGCACCTCCAAGGCGTAAAGGGCAAGCTCAGTAGCTCCACCATGTTGGTGAAATGCTGCCTCCTGCTAAGACATTCCATATGAGCTGCTGGTGCTGCTGCTTGTTGTGGCGTGCTGACAAAGCTTTTCCACATTTCAGCCATGCTAACCCTGCCTTCTGAGGTGCTGGCGGTGCCCTGGTTGCGTTGGCGACCTCTTCCTCCTCCTCTGCCTTGGCCTTGTGCTTCCACTGTGGCCCCGCTGTCAGATGGGAATGCCAGCAGCATCGCGTCTACCAGTGTGCGCTTGTACTCGCGCATCTTGCGATCATGCTCCAGTGAGTGAATTAAGGACGGTACGTTGTCCTTGTAACAGGGATCCAGCAGCGTGGCCACCCAGTAATCAGCACAAGTTAAAATGTGGGCAACTCGGCGGTCGTTGTGGAGACACTGCAGCATGTAATCGCTCATGTGTGCCAGGCTGCCCAGAGGCAACGAAAGGCTGTCCTCTGTGTGAGGTGTATCGTCTGTGTCCTCTGTATCCCCCCAGCCACGCACCAGTGATGTCCATGAGCTGGCCTGGGTGCCACCCTGCTGTGAACATGGTTCCATCTCCTCCTCCATCTCCTCCTCCTCATCCTCCAGAACTGTGCCCCTGCAGGACAATTTTGTACCTGGCGTTTGTGGGTGCAGGAACCCACCCTCGGAGCCACTTGTGAATGACTGCCCTGAAAGCCTTGGAAATTATAGCTCTTCCTTCTCCTCCTCCTCCTGTGCCACATCTTCTTCCATCATCGCCCAAATCGTTTTTTCAAGGAGGCATAGAAGTGGGATAGTTAAGCTGACAACGGCGTTATCGGCACTGGCCATGTTGGTGGAGTACTCAAAACAGCGCAACAAGGCACACAGGTCTCGCATGGAGGCCCAGTTATTGGTGGTGAAGTGGTGCTGTTCCGCAGAGCGACTCACGCGTGCTTGCTGCAGCTGAAACTCCACTATGGCCTGCTGCTGCTCGCACAGTCTTTCCAGCATGTGCAAGGTGGAGTTCCACCTTGTGGGCACGTCACATATGAGGCGGGAAGGCCTAAGTTACGCTGCAGCGCTGACAGGCGAGCAGCAGCAGGGTGAGAACGCCGAAAGTGCGCACATACGGCCCGCACTTTCTGCAGCAGCTCTGACATATCGGGGTAATTTTTAAGGAACCTCTGCACCACCAAATTCAGCACATGCGCCAGGCAAGGGATGTGCGTCAAACCGGCTAGGCCCAGAGCGGCTATGAGATTTCGCCCGTTATCGCACACCACCAGGCCGGGCTTGAGGCTCGCTGGCAGCAACCACTCATCGGTCTGCTGTTCCATGCTCCTCCACAACTCCTGCGCGGTGTGTGGTTTTTCCCCCAAACAGGCAAGTTTTAAAACTGTCTGCTGTCGTTTACCCCTGGCTGTGCTGAAGTTGGTGGTGAAGGTGTTACGCTGATGGGATGAGGAGGCGGTAGAGGATGAGGAAGCGGAGTAGGAGGAGTTAGGAACAGGAGGCAAACTGAAGCACCCTGCAATCCTCGGTGGTGGAAGGACATGCGCCAAATTGCTATCCGCCTCAGGCCCATCCACCACTGCATTTACCCAGTGTACCGTTAGGGAGATATAAAGCCCTTGACCGTGCTTACTGGTCCACGTATCGGTAGTTAGGTGGACCTTGCCACAGATGTCGTTGCGCAGTGCACACCTGATTTTTTCCCCCACTTGGTTGTGCAGGGAAGGGATGGCTTGCCTGGAAAAGTAGTGGCGGCTGGGCATGACGTACTGTGGGACAGCCACCGACATAAGGCTTTTAAAACTGTGCGTCTCCACCAGACGGAATGACAGCATTTCAAAGGCGAAGAATTTTGAAATGCTGGCATTCAGGGCCAGGGATTGCGGGTGGGTAGGGCGGTACTTCCTCTTCCTCTGAAGTGTTTGGGAGATGGAAAGCTGAACACTTCCACGGGACATTGTGGAGATGGTTGGTGACCCAGGTGGTGGTGTTGCTGACAGATCGTCTGTTTGGGGGGTGGCAGATGCCGGTATCACTACAGAGGTGGATGAAGAGGCCGAGACTGCAGCAGAAGAGGAAGCAGGAGGAGCCAGAGACCTTTCTTGGTTTTGAAGGTGTCTATTCCACTGCAGCTCATGCTTTGCACTTAGATGCCTGATCATGCAGGTTGTGCTCAGGCTGAGAAGGTTTATGCCTCGCTTCAGGCTCTGATTGCACAGGGTGCAAACCACTCGTGTCCTGTCATCAGCACATTGTCTGAGGAACTTCCATGCTAGTGAACTCCTTTGAGCTGGCTTTGGTGCGCTCGGTCCCTTGCTGCGTTGGGCAGTAGCAGACGTAGTGTCTAGAGCACGGCCGCTCCGCTTCTGCACCCTGCTCCCTCTTCTGCTGTGCTGATGTCTCTGTTCGACCACCGCCTTTTCCACCAAACTACTCAGGTCACCTGCATGACCTTCATTCCATGTGGGGTCGAGGACCTCATTGTCCTCCACATCATCTTCCACCCAGTCTTCACCCCTGCCCTCCTTGTCGGTCTCCACAATTCTGAACGCCGCAGCAGTTGGCACTTGCGTTTCGTCATCATCGGAGACGTGCTGCGATGGTCCTTGCATGTACTCATCTTGAGAAATAAGTGGTTGGGCATCGCTGCACTCAATCTCTTCCACTTCTGGGGCAGGGCTAGGTGGATGGCCCTGGGAAACCCTGCTAACAGAGTCCTCAAAAAGAAGAAGAGACTGCTGTATGGCTTGGGGCTCAGACTGCTTGCCTGATTCCCAAGGGGGTGAGGTGAAAGACGGTTGGACATTGGCTGCAGGTGCCAACTCTGACCTTTCTGCAGTAGACTGGGTGGGAGACAATGTGAAGGAACTGGAGGCACTGTCAGCAACCCAATCTACTATCGCCTGTACTTCTTCAGGCCTCATCACGTCTAGAGGCGCATTATGCCCTACCAAATACTGCTGCAGGTTCTGTCGCCTACTCACACTTGAGGAAGGTGTTTCACTTGTGCGTGTAGCTGTCTGTAAGATCCTGGCACTCTCAGTGCCTCCTATCACATCATTTCCGGGGTGCGTTCCATCTACCTAGGTAGATGGAGCGCATATAGGTGTGTTTCCCTTTAAGAGTGCTGACATCATCATGAGGCGCCGGACTGAACAGCTATTTAAACCACCGGCTTTCACTCACATGTGTTCGTTCAATGTGCCTTGTTGCTTACAAGCCTTGTCTTGCTGCCGGAACCACCAGCTATTCTCTTCTACCTGGAACAGACCGGAACCCCGCTACTGATCCCGTATCCCGCTACCGGATCACTCTGTCACTACAGGACCCCTCTACCTACTACCTTACTAGGGATAAGTACCACACAGGGGAATCCTCCATAACTTACTTACTCTACCTACCTATGCACATTAAGGACTATTGCTATCTATGCATACTAACTCCATCATCTGCACTATTGATTGCTAGCTCTTGAGTCTATTACCATCTATGCATACTATCCTATCATCTGGACTAATACATAGATTGCTAGCTCTTGAGCCTACTACCATCTATCATCTGCACTGCTGCATAGATTGCTAGCTCTCCTGTCTACTACTATTTATCCTTGCACTGGGTTAGTCTATCCTGTATTTGTCATCTGCTGTCCTCACCACCTGTTACCATACTCGATACTAACCTATCTGCATTCCTAATACCATCTTGAACTCTCCTGAACAAACCTATCAAGTGCTTACCATCCTTGTCACTGTTCACACCTGTCCCTTCAGCACATCACCTTCATACTATCATATACATCCTATCACTCCAGGAACATCTCATTGAGTGTGTATATATCTGTATGCTGAAGCTGACAGGCCCACGGTGATGAGTCCTGGAGAGTTGGATCTGGTATTCAACACATCTCTACATGACTACTGAGTGGAGATTTTGCAGCTGCAAATCCAGCCTATAACAAAAAACGCAGGAGCGTTACACTGGCACAGATCGACCACGTCCTCTCCTTGCAACAGGAGCTCTACCAGCAGCACCACGACCCAGGCCACGGCCCCTATTTGACGGTCTCCTCATATTTCTGTAATTTATGATCTTGCCCTAGAAAGGTGTTTATTGAATAGCGGAACAAAACAACAACAGTATCGCACGGGTGTATCTGACAGTCAAATATGCAAACTATGCAGCAATTTAATGTTTTTTACCCCAAAAGGGTGTATATTGAATAGCGGAATAGGAAAAAGGATAAAAAAACGGTGTATCTCACACGTACAAACACAGACTAGGCCCCGATTAAAATTTTTTGTACCCTAAAGGGAGAATGAGGAAGAGGAGTAGGAGGATTTGGGAACAGGAGGCAAACTGAAGCGCCCTGCAATCCTTGGCGGTAGAAGGAGATGCGCCAAACAAATTTAAAAAGGTGTATCTCACATGTACCGATACAGACTATCCCGCAATTTAATTTTTTACACTCAAACAGGGTGTATATTGAATAGCGGAATAGGACAAATTTTACAAAACGGTGTATCTTACACGTACAAACACAAACTAGGCCCCAATTACAATTTTTTGTACCCTAAAGGCAGGATGAGGAAGAGGAGTAGGAGGAGTTGGGAACAGGAGGCAAACTGAAGTGCCCTGCAATCCTCGGGGGTAGAAGGAGATGCGCCAAACAAATTTAAAAAGGTGTATCTCACATGTACCGATACAGACTTTCCCGCAATTTAATTTTTTTACACTCAAACAGGGTGTATATTGAATAGCGGAATAGGACAAATTTTGCAAAACAGTGTATCTCACACGTACAAACACAATCTAGGCCCCGATTACAATTTTTTGTACCCTAAAGGCAGGATGAGGAGTAGGAGGAGTTCGGAACAGGCAGGAGGCAGACTGAAGCACCCTCAAATCCTCGGCAGTATGAGATGCGCCCCAAAAATTGGAAAGGTGTATCTCACACGTACCGACACAGACTATCCCGCAGTTTAATTGTTTATACCCAAAGGTTTTTATTAAATAGCGGAATAGAAAATATGATCAAAAAAAGTGTATGTATCTCACACGTACACAACCACACTAGGCCCCAATTACTATTGTTTGTACCCCTAAAGGCAGGATGAGGAGTAGGAGGAGTACGGAACAGGCAGCACCCTCAAATCTTCAGAAGTATAAGATGAACCCCAAAAACTTGGAAAGGTGTATCTCACACCTACCAACACAGACAATCACGAATTTAATTGATACCCAAAGGTTTTTATTGAATAGTGGAATAGAAAATATGATCAAAAAAAGTGTATGTATCTCACACGTACACAACCAGACTAGGCCCCAATTACTATTGTTTGTACCCCTAAAGGCAGGATGAGGAGTAGGAGGAGTACGGAACAGGCAGCACCCTCAAATCTTCAGAAGTATGAGATGAACCCCAAAAACTTGGAAAGGTGTATCTCACACCTACCAATACAGACTATCCCGCAATTTAATTGATACCCAAAGGTTTTTATTGAATAGCGGAATAGAAAATATGATCAAAAAATGTGTATGTATCTCACACGTACACAACCAGACTAGGCCCCAATTACTATTGTTTGTACCCCTAAAGGCAGGATGAGGAGTAGGAGGAGTTTGGAACAGGCAGCACCCTCAAATCTTCAGAAGTATGAGATGAACCCCAAAAACTTGGAAAGGTGTATCTCACACGTACCAACACAGACTATCCCGCAATTTAATTGATACCCAAAGGTTTTTATTGAATAGCGGAATAGAAAATATGATCAAAAAAAGTGTATGTATCTCACACGTACAGAACCACACTAGGCCCCAATTACTATTGTTTGTACCCCTAAAGGCAGGATGAGGAGTAGGAGGAGTTTGGAACAGGCAGCACCCTCAAATCTTCAGAAGTATGAGATGAACCCCAAAAACTTGGAAAGGTGTATCTCACACCTATCAACACAGACTATCCCGCAATTTAATTGATACCCAAAGGTTTTTATTGAATAGCGGAATAGAAAATATGATCAAAAAAAGAGTATGTATCTCACACGTACAGAACCACACTAGGCCCCAATTACTATTGTTTGTACCCCTAAAGGCAGGATGAGGAGTAGGAGGAGTTTGGAACAGGCAGCACCCTCAAATCTTCAGAAGTATGAGATGAACCCCAAACACTTGGAAAGGTGTATCTCACATGTACCAACACAGACTATCCCGCAATTAAATTGATACCCAAAGGTTTTTATTGAATAGCGGAATAGAAAATATGATCAAAAAAAGTGTATGTATCTCACACGTACACAACCAGACTAGGCCCCAATTACTATTGTTTGTACCCCTAAAGGCAGGATGAGGAGTAGGAGGAGTTTGGAACAGGCAGCACCCTCAAATCTTCAGAAGTATGAGATGAACCCCAAAAACTTGGAAAGGTGTGTCTCACACCTACCAACACAGACTATCCCGCAATTTAATTGATACCCAAAGGTTTTTATTGAATAGCGGAATAGAAAATATGATCAAAAAAAGTGTATGTATCTCACACGTACACAACCAGACTAGGCCCCAATTACTATTGTTTGTACCCCTAAAGGCAGGATGAGGAGTAGGAGGAGTTTGGAACAGGCAGCACCCTCAAATCTTCAGAAGTATGAGATGAACCCCAAAAACTTGGAAAGGTGTATCTCACACGTACCAACACAGACTATCCCGCAATTTAATTGATACCCAAAGGTTTTTATTGAATAGCGGAATAGAAAATATGATCAAAAAAAGTGAATGTATCTCACATGTACACAACCAGACTAGGCCCCAATTACTATTGTTTGTACCCCTAAAGGCAGGATGAGGAGTAGGAGGAGTTTGGAACAGGCAGCACCCTCAAATCTTCAGAAGTATGAGATGAACCCCAAAAACTTGGAAAGGTGTATCTCACACCTACCAACACAGACTATCCCGCAATTTAATTGATACCCAAAGGTTTTTATTGAATAGCGGAATAGAAAATATGATCAAAAAAAGTGTATGTATGTCACACGTACACAACCAGACTAGGCCCCAATTACTATTGTTTGTACCCCTAAAAGGCAGGATGAGGAGTAGGAGGAGTTTGGAACAGGCAGTACCCTCAAATCTTCAGAAGTATGAGATGAACCCCAAAAACTTGGAAAGGTGTATCTCACACCTACCAACACAGACTATCCCGCAATTTAATTGATACCCAAAGGTTTTTATTGAATAGCGGAATAGAAAATTTGATATAAGATTGGTGTGATTTATCAATAGCACATGATGTGAACAGCAGTGTCTTATATCATTCAGCTCTGCTGCAGGCCACAATTTAATTTTTTTTAACCCAAGGCTGTATATTGAATAGTGGAATAGAAAAAAGTGTATGATTTTTGAAACCACTCAATAATAGCACATGTGAACTGAACACTGAACACAGCAGTGTATGATCAGAGTCAGCACAGCACAGCTGAAGGACAAACGCTGCACACAGTGACTGATAGAAAAATACTTTTCTCCCTCCTCTTCAGTGGGCAAAAAAGATTGTGTTCACTGCACCCCACACACAGCAAAATTGATGTGGACCACTGACACCTGCCTATCTCCAGCCTCTCCCTAAAAGGATTGATAAGATCGGTCACTGCAAACCCCCCCACGCAGCAATATCGATTGTAGAACACACTGTCTGACCCTAAAAATCAGCAGCCTCTCCCTAAAAGGATTGATAAGATCGGTCACTGCAAAATCGATTGTAGAAAACTGACCCTAAAAATCAGCAGCCTCTCCCTAAAATGTCCTACAACTCGCCCTGCCTAACACACTCCGACCTGTCCCTCAATTCTATCCGGACACAAATGTTTTTTTTTGCCTGTCTGTCCCTAATCAGCAGCCAGCACGTATTATGTGTGCTCTGTCCCTGAACTAACACAGCAGAATGATGCAGCGGCGCTGCCTCTGACTTATAAAGACTTGGTCACATGCTTCAGATGGCCAATCACAGCTACTAATACATTTGTAGGCATTGCTGGGATGGCTTAAGGCACACCAGTTAAACGCTTGTTGATTGGCTGTTGATAGCCTGCCATGAAAAGCGCGCCAATGCATACAAAACCCGGAAATAAAATGACCGAACACGGATTTTTACAGTAAAGTTTTCGGGTCCGTGTTCGGGTAACAAAAATCCAATTATTCAGTACGAACACGAATAATACAGTCCGTGTTCGCTCAACCCTAATTATGACTATTTTAAGTGGATTTGTTTCAACATTTAAAAGCAAAGTGAATCAAAGTGAAATTAGCTTCTGAAGTGGCCTAATTGACTTTCTAAAAGCGTTCTTAACTTCAGTATTCCTGAGTGTATAAATGAAGGGGTTTAACATTGGGGTGACAATGGTATACATCAGAGCAAGGAATTTATCATATTGACTGCCTTTTGGCTTGATATAGACAATAATGCCTGTGCCAAAGAACAGACTGGAAACGATAAGATGGGAGGAACATGTAGAAAATGCCTTCTTTTTTCCTGCAGTGCCATCAATCTTTAGCACAGTTCTTATGATATGAATGTAGAGGACTACTATTATAATAAAAGGACAAATCACTGATGTAATGGTTACTGAAGTGGTAGCGTAATTGCTGAGCATTGGGTCAGAACATGCCAAATTCTGCAGTGGTGCAAAGTCACAAAAGAACTTGTCAATCTCATTGGGACCACAATATTCCAGAAGAATTGTAAAAATAGCTGGTACAAGCGGAAAAATGAACCCAGCTATCCATGAAAGAGTCCCCAACACATAACAAAATGCATTGCTCATAATTGTTGAATACCGCAGTGGATTATTAATGGCCAAATACCGATCCAATGACATCAATGTAAGAAGAAAACATTCCGTTTCTCCTAAAGCATGTAATACATACATCTGTGTAAAACAGCCAATTACAGATATGCTGTAATCACAATTTGTAAGGATAGATAGGAGTTTTGGGATAGTTACTGAAGCAAACATAGTTTCTAAAAAAGCAAATATGGTAATGAAGAAGTACATTGGGATATGGAGAACTGGATGAGTTCTAACTAAAGCAATGATAGCAATGTTTCCAAGCATACATATGATATAAGATAATAAAACAACATAAAATATTATACTGTAGAATTTTTGAAAGCTGGAAAACCCTACTAGCAGAAATTCATTTACAATAGTCTTGTTGACAACAATGTGCATTGTTGACTTGGGAAAAAAAACCTGTAAGAGACAAAGAAAATGAATGTATACTTTTGTTGAAACCTTGTAGTAAAAGGAATATCTAGTCTGTCTTTGTGGTAAGTGTTGAGAAAAAGATCAAATGTTCAAGTGGTCCTAAAGTCAAAAGGTTTTTTGTTTTCACTAGTTGATATCCCCCCCCACCCCTAAATACTTACCTGTCACCTTTCTGGATTCAGCACTCTGCCTGTCTGTAGCAACACTGGTCTCTGGGCCTCTTCTCACAGGAAAGCAGAAAACAGCGGAAGCCATTGGCTTCTGCTGCTGTCAATCAAACCCAGTGGGGGGTAGGGCTAAGCCGCACTGTGTGTGTCTATGCACATAGACTGGTTCGGGAGCGTGCCCTCAGAGAACACAGCATGCTAAGGGGGCACACACAGTAAAGGAGGATTGGCAGCAGGGGATTCCAGGAGAGGAGGTAATGTACCTTTTTTTTTCATTTTAGGTAAAGAAAAATAGAAAAAACCTAGGGCCCTTATTATGACTTTAAGGGTTAGTTCATGGGTAGGGTCAATTTTTTTAGGGTCAGTTTAGGAGAGGAATAAAGTATAACTAAAGGTAAATTTTTTTTTATTTTAAATAGAGTGAAGAGGGAATATAACCCCTGTTCGGATTTTATTGCTGTCTGTGCCCCTATTGGGGAGATTCACCCTCTCCAGATGTGAGCTCTCTAATGAAAGTGATTGGGGTAGATCCAAAGCAACACAATCACTTCTATCAATGCAGAAACAAGCCTCCCCCCCCCCACACACACACACACATACTCAAAACTCACCTGTGTCTTCTGGAAGCCCAAGACATCCATGTCACCACTAAGGATAGAGATCAAAGGGTAAATAAGAAACCTCCATTTCCTGATCACCTCTGCGAAGCTCAAACCCAAAAGTGCCCAGCTCAGAGCGTTTCTGTAATTGACCTGGCTGGGGGGAGAGCAGTAGAGACATTAGGGGTCTAAAAACCCTTGATGTGTCTATAAACAGTACCTAACACCTCATATATGCCTTCAAAGAGAGAGCTTGTCAACCCCTTTCCCCCCTTGCAATAGCAATAAATCAAGTGGAAAGAAATTAAAAATAAGTTAAAATCATGTTAAAATAAATAAAACTGCCAGTCCTCCTACTCTGTGTGCATGTACATACAAACATGAACACGTAGGACACATTGTGCAACAAATATTAGGTGTCACCATGTGCACAGTAGTGAGAGGAATAATTGCAGGTCTATTATTTACAGTTAACTTTAAAATGATTAGCTGAAAAACTTTTTAAAATGTCACCTATAGAAAACTCGGGGTATCATACAGTAGTTAGTTGCCACTTCCAGAGTGCACAAAACTTTCTTGATGTATTGGTATCAATTTACTCGGCTCATCTGTAACTCTACATTTTGTAGAAAATCTGTAGATGTTATTGTGTTAATGTGCAATAAATTAATTGAATGCACTTTTACTAAAAATATTGATGGATAAACAGTTGAGTTAATATTGTGTGGCATAAACAGTTGTAACTACCATCATTTTATTCTATGGGACATCTGATTTTAGAAAATGTATAATGTCTTGTGGTTTAAGTGTGTTTACATGTGAAGAATGTGCATTTTAGCATATGTGATAGAATTAGGGGAAAAGACTCCAATGCAGGGGCTCTGAGGAAGAGGCGAAGCCTCGAAACGCATCAGCCGTCATCTGCTAAAGACAATGGACATTTACATGGACTGCTCCTGATATTTGAATTTGATATGCTGGTTTACACCATTGTTTGTGAGTAGTCATTTTTACGTTTTATTAATAATGCCTATATTGAGGATAATGCGCTAGGCCGGTGCGCCCTTTCTTTGTTTTTGTTTGCCTGGAAGCACCCTAATCACTATGTGCAGTGCTGATTCCTCCTGCTGCCCAGGCTCCCCCTCCCTTGTTGGCCCTCCCCAGCCCATGGTGCTGCTGGCTTCCCTCCTCTCCTCTCCCCCTGGCTGTTGTGGGTATGTTTCAGGATGGAGAGCGAGGGAAGTGGCTAGCAAATATGTAATTTACTGGCGCCTTCCTTTTCTAAATAAACACAGTGAACACACTCGCTCACTGTGTCCATTCACAAGTGCAGCATAGTAAACTCTACTCTGTTTGTGAATAAACAGGAAGCCACTCAGCGCTGAGCACTTCCCATTCATTTACTGCCCCGTGCAGCTGACGCTGCAGAGAAAGACTTTCTGGAATTTTTTGGGGTGCACACCCTATTGCAATAGGATGTGCACACCTTTGCTACAACGGCATAAAAAAAAGGTTAAATATTTATTAAATAGATTGCAGACCAAAAAAGTGTAAAAAAAAAAAGTGATATATTTCAACTTAATGCAAACACATTAAAATGTATTGTTTAGTATTTTTCAGTAGATGAATTTAAACATTTTAGCATTACTTTTAGAATAGTAATTACCCCTTGGAAGTAAGGTGGCAGTGGACATACTGTATTTCGGAAACAGGTAAAATATGCAAACCAAAAACATAAAAAAGCTGTATAGATTTTTATATAAATACATAAATGGAGTATGATGAATATTTCTGTTTTTGCTTGGTAAAGCTCATATTAACACAAGCATCAGAGGTGCACAGCAATCACATTGCAGACAGATTGAACAATTTAATTTTTATTTATATGTTCTGTTTTACTTTCTGTTTGTTATTTTCTATTATCATCTACTTTACATTCCAATTGGGGTCAGTGTAATTATATTAAACATTTCATTTTTCCAACAGACCTACATTTTTAATACTGAAGGTATAGGTTTATGTTTATTATTGCTACTGTAAGGTTTTTTTGTTTTAATATGTATTCTTGTCTGTATTAATCATTAATTATATATAATTACTTTGTAACTGTAACAATGTAAGACCCTCTTTGTTATTTTTCTTTCTGCAAAAAAACATGATAATAAAAAAGTATTTACCAAAAAAATGTTATTTTAAAAAATGACATTTCCAATTTAAAAAAGTAGTAAGGGACCTTTGTAACACCTAAGTTATAACAATTGTAATTGTTAAAAATTTAAATCAAACATTCCAAATATGTTAACAACAAGGTTTGAAAAAAAAAAAAACAAGATATGACTTTATTTTGACAAAGAAAACCTAGTTTGCCTCAAAAGGCTCTGTTTCTAATATTTTTAAAATTGTGCTAATTTATAGCCTTTTGAGGCAGATTTGATTTTCTATGTGATAGTAAAAGTATATTATTAAAATAATAATAATAATTTGATGTGTTTGTTGCCTGCTGTATGCCAGGTCTTTCTTTCTTCATATAACCTTCTGAATTGTTGTCTTGGTGCAAGCGTAATCTGATTCATGATAGAATTGGCTTTTACATGCATTTATGAACAAAGAAAAACAGTGAAGGGAAATTACCATGAAGCCTGTGTTACATAAATCTCTTGAAACAAAATGTATATTCAACTGTAAAGTCAGCGAAAGTAACATATGTGGGATATTCAACCATGATATTGAAAGCATGTTGTCTTCTTTTAGATGACACTTACTTGATCCCTGTAATTTTTACAATTAGTGTATTTTTAAAACATCAGCTGAAAATAATGAATGCAGACCTTATATAATTAACGAATAGCTCTAATAAAATCTAGCATTGCCATGGCCTCTTTATAGTAAAAGCAAATCCAACTTGTGATGATCCTGACTGGGGAATAACTCCCATATGATAGTTCAGTTACAGAAAAAAAAACTGTATTAAAAAAAAAAAAAAATCTGTGAACTCTCAATAGATTTGAAAATTAGAAAAAAGTAATAATGTAATGTGGCGTTTAGAATATGTATTTACATTTTGTCATTGTAACTGTCATATTTTAATAGGGGGTTGGGTTGCAGTAGGCTACATTTTAAAAAAATATGAATAACCTCTTAAAGGATCCAAAGGTTGAGTTGCCCCTGTGAAACTTTATTGGGAGAACACAGAAAAGTATTCACAGCGCTTTACTTTTTTTCACATTTTGTTATGTTACAGCCTTATTCCAAAATTGATTAAACTCATTATTTTCCTCAAAATTCTACAAACAATACCCCATAATGACAACATAAAAGAAATTTGTTTGAAATCTTTGCAAATTTATAAAAAAGGAAAAACATCACATGTTCATGAGTACTAACAGCCTTTGCCCAATATTTTGTTGAAGCACCTTTGGCACCAATAAATACATCAAGTATTTTTGAGTATGATGCTACAAGCTTGGCACACCTATTTTTGGGCATTTTTGGCCATTCTTCTTTGCAGGACCTCTCGTCTCCATCAGGTTGAATGTGCGTCGGTACAAAGCCATTTTCAGATCTCTCCAGAGATGTTTAATCGGGTTCAAGTCTGGGCTCTGGCTAGGCCACTCAAGGACATTCACAGAGTTGTCCCTTAGCCACTCCTTTGTTATCTTGGCTGTGTGCTTAGGGTTAACCTGTTGAAAGATGAACCTTCGCCCCAGTCTGAGGTTCCAGACAGCTCTGAAGCTGCTTTTCATCAAGGATGTCACTGTACATTGCTGCATTCATCTTTCCCTCAATTCTGACTAGTCTCCCAGTTCCTGCCACTGAAAAACATCCCCACAGCATAATGCTGCCACCACCACTTACTGTAGGGATGGTATTGGCCAGGTGATGAGCGGTGTCTGGTTTTCTTCAGATATGACGCTTGCCATTCAGGCCAAAGAGTTCAATCTTTGTTTCAACAGACCAAAGAATTTTGTTTCTCATGGTCTGAGAGTCCTTCAAGTGCCATTTGGCAAACTTCAGGCAGGCTGTCATGTGCCTTTTACTAAGAAATGGCGTCCATCTGGCTACCATACAGGCCTGATTGGTGGAGTGCTGCAGAGATGGTTGTTCTTCTGGAAGGTTCTTCTTTCTTCACAAAGAAATGCTGGAGCTCTGTCAGAGTGATCATCAGGTTCTTGGTCAGTTTGGCTAAGCAGCCCGTGCTATGAAGAGTCCTGGTGGTTCCAAACTTCTTCCATTTATGGATGATGGAGGCCAATGTGCTCATTGGGACCTTAAATGCCGCAGACATTTTTCTGTACCCTTCTCCAGATCTGTGCTTTTATGAAATTCTGTCTCTGAGGTCTACAGACAATTCATTGGCCTTCTGGGCTTGGTTTGTGCTCTGACATGCACTAACTATGGGACCTTATATAGACAGGTGTGCCTTTCCAAATCATGTCCAATTAACTGAATTTACCACAGGTGGACTCCAATAAAGTTGTAAAAACTCCTCAAGGATGATTAGAGGAAACAGGATGCATCTGAGCTCAATTCTGAGTGTCATGGCAAACAAAGGCTGTGAATACTTATGTACATGTCATTTTTTAATTTTTTATAAATTTACAAAGATTGCAAAAAAAAAAAACATCTTTCAAGTTGTCATTATGGGGTATTGATTGTAGAATTTTGAGGAAAATAATGAATTTAATCAATTTTCTAAGAAGGCTGTAACATAACAAAATGTGGAAAAAGTGAAGCGCTGTAAATTCTTTCCGTATGCACTGTAGAAGATCAGAGTAGCTCCGCAAAGACATACAAATAAACATGATCAGACATAACATTTTTCTTATTTTAGAAATGCTGATACTGATCTCAGGTTTACAGTATCTGATAAGAGAGAGCGAATCGGCATTGTTGGCTTCGCTTGGACAACCGTTGAATCCTGCCTGAAATCCATGAACTCCAAATTTAGCAGAAAATCCTAATTTCAGTCTATGGGGGAAGACTCTAAATTCTGGACATTTTCAAAGATAATAAGTAATCTTATAAAGAAGGACATGGGAAGCAGGGCACTGACTTTTAAGAAATAAAAAAAAAAATAAAAATTTAGAAAATATTATGTGGGGAGAGGGTCCTTTTAATGTCACTTCACAGGCGACATGGGAAAATGTGTAACCTTTAAATTACATGCTTGTGGGATGCCTTTAACCACTTGCCGACTGCCTAACGCCGATCTACGTCGGCAGTCAGCCCCTCACAGGCAAAGTGACGTAGGGCTACGTCACTAGCTTGTGAGGGTCTAGGGAGCGAGCGCGCGCCCCCGGAGGCGCGCTCCCGCTCCCGCGTGGTCACGGACCCCCCCGCGCGTGTGACCGGCGGACCCGATGTCCGCCGGTCACTCGGCGATCGGCGGGGGAGAGGGAGAATGTCAGGCAGCTTGTGTAAACAAGCCACCTGTCATTCTCCTTGCTGTTAGGATACTGATCACTCGGATCTAGTATGTAGATCCGTTGATCAGTGTCCATACAGCTCAAGCCCCAGCCAATCACAGTAGAAAGCACGCCCCTAGGGATACACACAGCCCCTCCCTCCCAAATAAAGTTAACCCCTTCACTACCAGTGTATTTTTAAAGTAACAGTGCATATATATAGCACTGATTACTGTAGAAATGTCACTGGTAACCCCAAAAGTGTCACAAATGTCAGTCAAGGGTCCGATCTGTCCGCCCCAATGTCGCAGTACCGCAAAAAAAATCGCAGATCGCCGCCATTACACGTTAAAAAAAAAAACAACAAAAATGACAGAAATCTTTCCCTTTGTTAGTAAACGCGATAACTTTTGCGCAAACCAATCAAAATACGCTTTTTGCGATTTTTTTTACCAAACATAGGTAGCATAAAACAAATTGGCCGAAAAAGTAAAAAAATTTTGATTTTTAAATTTTTTTTTTGGGGAATTTCATATAAAAAAATGTGAAAAATATTGCTATTTTTGCAAAATTGACGCTCTTTTTTTGTTTATAGCGCGTGATCAAAAAATTGCACAGGTGATCAAATACCACCAAAAGAAAGCTCTGTTTGTGGGAAAAAAAGGACGCCAAATTCGTTTAGGTACAGTGTCGCACGACCGCGCAATTGTCCGTTAAAGTCACGCAGTGCCGAATCGCAAAATACCCCCTGGTCGGAATGGGGGTAAAATCTTCCGGGGCTTAAGTGGTTAAACTGTAATGTTACAGAACAGTATGATTTTCACAGACAGTGTCAGCAACACCATATCCTGTCATTTTAGATGTGTATTTTTTTGTTTTTTACATTAAGCTTGGTTCAAAAAGAACAGCAGCACCCAAATCTGAATTTCCAACTAGGAAAAAAGGCTTTTGGCCACAACGCCTCATTTTTTTATCCTGCAGTAATAGGCTTGAATTAAAAATATAGCCGGTAGCATGGCCATCAGTGGGGGGGGGGGGGAGGCCGGAAGCCAGAGTGATGGCAGTCTGTGGGGAAAGCTCCTCCACTATCCACCAGTGTTCTGCCAAAAACTCCAACTTTTCAAGAACTCCAACCACTTCACTTCCTTTGGCTCTACACCAGGAATAATTGGAGATTTCGGCCACTTGGTGTTTTCACAGAACTCTGGCAGCTTATACAGTCCAGTACACGCTATATTGTTAGTCTGCTCGCTAGTTGTTGTTGCCGCCTTGGAGGCGGCCATGCCATTGGTTATTAGTGGGTGGACTAAAAAAGGCCACTCATTATAGCGTGTACCAGAGTGTATAGGCTGCCGCCTGTTCTATGAAAACAGCCAGTGGTTTAAATCTCCAATTATTCCTGGTGTAGATTCACCAGAAGTGAAGTGGTTGGAGTTCTCTGCAAGTTGGAATTTTTTGGCAGAACACCGGCATCCAGCAGCATCGAGTGACGTAGGGCAGCAGAACTAAGATAATCCTTCCCACAAGGTACACTGCTAGCATTCGGGATCAATATGGGCAAAAGAAAACTGGGCCATGGGCCCTGAAAACTTGCAGATTTCTTTTGGGGAGTGAGTACACCTAGGCCTCAAAATGGACCAATGGTCTACATTTCTCTGTGCAGTCAGCACCACGGACCACCCTATTCGAAAGATCAGATGCCACAACGTGGATCCCCTTCACGAGGCAGCAGCAGCAGATCATTTCCTTGGGCCTCTCCTAATAACAGGCTACAGAAATTATCACAGAAGTGCTCCCCTTCTCATATATATGCAGGTGAGCAGAGGGGATGTGACATCTCAAAGGACAGCACGGGGGAATATATTGAACATATAAATGAATTCCCCATTACAGGACAGCCACTTAGTGATACTGTGATAAGAGATTTGCTGATCCCACTAAGAGGTTCCCTTCACAGGGACATGATGGACTGTGTTAGTCAATAAAAATCTGAAATCCCTGCCATAGGAGACCGTGTGAGCCATGTGGAGGATAAGATGGGGGAAATTGCATCTGTCCATAATGAACTAGTAGTGGATGCACATAATGAGACTGAGGAAGACATGCAAGCTATGAAAAGCAAATTAGCAGATCATGAGGATAGGTCGCGCAGAAACAACATTAGGCTGTGGGGGGTCGAGGAATCTATAACCCCATCTGAACTCAGATTATATGTCAAAAGTTCATTTTCTGTTTTACTCCCGGACACCCCTGAAAGAAAGGTGGAAGTAGATCAAGCTCACACATGCATTTTTTCCATGGTAAAGATGACCTAATGAGGTTTGCCAGGAAAAGACCTACACTTCTTGACCCTTAAGGCGAAGATCTCTGTCAGATCTATCACAGCACACCATGCTTGCACGCAGAAAACTAGTAACCCTAACCAAGCTCTTCAAAACCATAAAAATCCCATACTTCTGGGGCTTTCCTACAAAAATTCTAATTACCAAAGAAAACCGCACCTATGTCATTACTTCAGTGCAAGAGGGTATACAATTTAACCACTTTACCACAGGAGGATTTTGCTGTCTTACGTCCAGGCCACTTTTTGCGATTGGTCGCTGTGCGACTTTAACTGACAATTGCGTGGTTGTGCGACGCTGTACCCAAACAAAATTTACGTCCTTTTTTTCCCACAAACAGAGATTTCTTTTGGTGGTATTTGATCACCTGTGCGATTTTTACTTTTTGCGCTATAAACAAAAAAAGAGCGTTTATTTTGAAATAATAACAATATTTTTAACATTTTTTTTATAAGAAATTTGCCCCCCAAAAATGGAAAAATTTAAATTTTTGGCCAATTTGTTTTCTGCTACCTATGTTTGGTAAAAAAAATCACAATAAGCGTATTTTGATTGGTTTGCGCAAAAGTTATTGTGTTTACTAACAAAGGGAATGATTTCTGTAATTTTTGGTGTTTTTTTTTTAACGCGTAATGACGGCGATCTGCGATTTTTTTTGCGGGACTGCGACTGCGGACAGATCAGACCCTTGACTGACATTTTTGACACTTTTGGGGGTACCAGTGACATTTCTATAGTAATCAGTGCTATAAATATGCACTGTTACTGTAAAAATGACACTGGCAGGGAAGGGGTTAATTTTATTGGAGAGGGAGGGGTTAATGTATGCCTGGTGCTTACTGATGTGTGTGGGGGAAGGTGACTGAGTGACACATGGACAGATCGCATGTTCAGCTATGCTGAACACTGCAATCTGTCACTCCTTGTCACTTAGGAGATCCGCCCGCTCTGTTTACACAAGCGGGCGGATCTCCAAACTCGATTCCCCGACGATCGGGGAAGAGC